>NC_136417.1:62399627-62887127 GCF_052625555.1 Lactuca saligna | reverse complement strand
ATTAATTATCTTTTTGAAACGGTACAATTACAAAACAAAAAAAAACATATTTAAAATATTTAATTAAATATTTTCGACATCATCCTATATAACATATGATCAATATATTAATGATTAAACCACAATATACAACGACTATATTACAATAATCCAAAAACGAAGAACATATAAAAACGAATTAGTATAACAAACTTACAAATTAAAAGCTCTAATATAGTAACATATCTCCAAAAGTGGTCATAAGACCTCAACCCAACACAAAAACCTTTAAGTTTGTTTTCCTACTGAAATTTGTATATGATTTGTATGCATGTCTTCCCAAAAGATTGGTCTTTTTATAGTAAACTTTTCACTAAATGCTAATATATCATATTATATATTATAAAACTTTTGAATGTTAAATCATAATTAAGAAAACTTTTGAGTTGCATTAGTTAAAAAATGGGGTTTCAAATGAATGTGATTTCAGGAAGTTAAAAAAAGGGGTTTCAAATGCATGAGATTCAAGAAACAATGCTAGCTTTATAAGTATGTATGATATGTATAGGAAGTAACTGCCAAGTGTAAAAGGATTATAAATAATTATTTATTGGTTACAAAATGGTTTTGGATGACGCAAAAGATGACACTTCAAGTCTCCGACACGAGAATAGGAAAACATAACTTGATCGTGTATATGATACATATGTAAACACGAGATAGCCAAAACAGGTATATAATAAGTATATGTATAGGAAGTAACTACCAAGTGGATAAGAATTATAAATAACGATTTTATAGCAGTTAACGGTGGTTACAAAATGGTTTTTGGATAGTTAAAGTCGACTTGCCTAGCTATTTTGCAATGGCCAAGCCAAATACTACCTAGGTATTTTTCCATTCTTTATGTCAAAAAGTTTTTTCATGGTTTGCCCCAAAGTTGGCCTTGATAAGTTTTACCAAAAATTGCATAGGCCAATTCGCTCGTGGATATAGGCCACATCAACCAAACCACATTATATATTGTGTTCCATTTTATAGTTTTTGATTATTGTTTTTCATAAGTTTATTCGTTATCTTTTAATCGAAATCGTTTATCACAGGTTACTTAAATTATTTTGTTTAATCGCAACATTCCCGATCTTCCACTTCTCTGTTACTCCAAATCGACCATCTTCGGTCCTATTTTTGAGACCAAACTTCCCCGATTATTCATAATATATGTTGCACTAAGCAATCCCGATCCTTGTTATTTAACCATGATCTTTCTACATAACGAAGAGCCTAGGGCACATGTAAGCAAACAAATTCCCCAAGACAAGGTGTGAAGTAAATGATCTAGTTTACTGATGGTGTATAATAATACGCAATGATGCTATGAAATAAGAAGCACTACTAGAAAAACAGCCTTTTACGACGCTCATTGCGCGTCGTAAAAGGCTCAGACGACGCGAAAATGCGCGTCAAGGAAGGCCATGTCATAAAGAGAGACGACACGCTTTTGCACGTCGTCTATAGACGACGTGCATTTACGACGCGCGTTTACGACACGCAATGCGTATCCAGGAAGGCCCTGTCATAACGGAAGACGACACGCATTCGCGTGTCGTTAACTTACAACGCGCGTGTTAATGACACGCAATGCGTATCAAGAAAACACCTGTCAAGAAAGGCCATGTCATAAATGAAGATGACATACATTTTTGTGTATCATAATTTTAAATGTTTAAAAAAAATATTATTTATAGATTTACTTATTTTCAAATTAAATTTGTATTTAATGTTTCATAATAGAAAATAAAATATGGTATACAAAAAATAGAATCCATTGCATAAATTTAATGTCATACAAAAAATAGAATCCATTGTATAAATTTAATGTCATACAAAAAATAGAATCTATAGAAAAAACCAATTAGTCCAACTCTAGGCAAATTTCTAGCTTTTAATGCAGTTCCACTTGGTTGATATTCAATTCCATCAACTACCCCTAGCCATAGCAAGCACAGAATCATAGTTGCCAATGTTACAACTCCAAAAGCTGCTCAATAAAACCTCTGGAATTAGTCCTTTTATCTCAGCCAAGGGTATAAAAAGAAAATTACTGAAGGATATAGAAATTAGAACCTGAAATATAAGAGAGTAAACTGAGGTTTCTCAGCCAAACTGTGGAAGCAATCCCTTCTCAGATCTTTAAATGCATCCTAATAGAATACAATGAAGTTACTATTCTAAGATTGCATCATTTACCTTAATCTATGACATTATTAATGTGAAAGAAAAACATTTTTGTTATAAAGAAAAGTCAAAAAGATTTTTTTTGTTGATAAATAACAGTCTATAGGAATCAAAGAGCATACTACACAGAAGGGTGTTGGTTTCTTTTATTGAACACCATGGGATTCACCACTTGTGCCCCAGTAGTGCAACCTGTTTTCACATTAGGAGTGAAACCAGGAAAAAATATGTAATCTTCTTATTTGCGACTGTTTTAGGGTTCTAAATCATAGATCTTTAGTTTACAGTCAGAATTAGCAAGAATGTTTTTGTGTTTTAAATCTCAATGAAACACATTTGCTGCACACATGACAAATAATCAAACACAAAAGTATGCGTATCTGATGCATATATTTGCACATTCATACAAGTATTTGTAGGTATCAGTCACAATACCACAAGAAAATATATCTTATCAAAAGTATGCCCAATTGATGACATATCAACCATACAAAATTTATCAATTCTAAGGAATTTGAACGTAAATCTGATGAGAAGAAAAAACCTGGAAGAGATTGTTGAGAGAGTATAAGAGGCAAAATTGTAAATTCTGTTTTTCATGAGGCTATGCAATTGAGCTTTTATCTTCATATCAAGTACAAAAAAAAAAGTTAAAAAGATGTTATTTAGTGTGTCAAAGAAACTTGCATGTTGTAGTGTATTACCTTCCTCTTTTCAAATAGTTTCAGTAATTCAACACTTGTCATAACTGAAAGATCTTTGTCCTCTCCAACCTAGAGCTAGAAGAAAAAAATATATAAATATACAAATATAATTTTATCGTGTTTCAAAACACAATTAAATGAATTTATGTAATAATAATAATAATAATAATAATAATAATAATAATAATAATAATAATAATAATAATAAGAAGAAAGATCAACCACCTCATATAAGTGTGCTAACCGAAGAAGAATTTTTCCATCTTCCAGCTCCTTAATTAAGAAAATAAAGTTTTTTCTCAAGCTTTGTAGGCTATTTTCAAAGATTCTAATGAAGAAGGAGCGCATTTACGTCTTTTTACATGGTTTACCTGGAGTGTTAACAATGCTACGTTATCAGGGAGACTGTAGGAGGAATCCATTCCTGAAAATGTGGACACCTGGAAATTTGTCCCTGTTTTTTCGTCTTGTAAACTATAATAAAATTAATTGATAAGTAACATTTTTTATGGATTTTTAAAGAAACATTTAACACAAAAAATATTCAATCACCTGCTCAGTTAACGCCAAAAGAAGTGGAGAGTATATTTCTTGACCATAGGATCGGCGCCACTTGGCACCCTCTCCAATTTGACTTATAGAAAATACTTACAGTTAATCCTCTACAATCGTTACCAACGTAAACTGTTTCATTAAGCACCTCTGCAACACCTTTTCCATCATCATAAAGCAATCTCCTAAAAAAGAGATTATTCGTGTTTATATATATTATGGCTGATTTAATTTTTTTGATTGTTGATTTTGATGAAAATGCGAATGGAAAGAATAGACATACCTATGAAGCATTAACTCCAATTTCCCATCAACAATGCTGGATCCACCTACGGATCTATCTACTAAAAACGAGAGCTCACTAGTTTCGTCTTTTAGGTAAATTCCAAGATTGACCTTTAGAAATAACACAAGTTTGTGAAACGTTTCTTTAAAAATTTTCCATTAATGGAGCATTGAATATGAATAGCAAAGGGCATGTTGATTCAAAATGATAGTTATCTTGATAATGGATATTGAAAAAAGAAAACATACAGGATAATAATTTCCAGCAATAGGTTGATTCACTTCAAGATTCCAATCCTCTCTATAGTCTCGAATCTGCCACAAAAAAATATAATTTTGATCACATTTTCTTTAAATACCTACTTAGATGTTTAATGGGAGTAATACCCTTTGAATAAAATCTCTCCCATTAGAATCTATGTAAAATGTTTTATTGCTCTTCATGGTGGTTGTGATTTGAGTTACCATTTCTTTCCCAACTCCATCATCAACAGGTATGGGGCCCACCTGAAAAACTTGAGATTATCAGTAATGAACAACAATTAGACAAGTAAAGAAAATGAACTTACTGTAAATTCCACTTCAACATGCTCCTTATTCTTGAACACTCTAGTGATCTGGATAGAAGGGTAAAATGGTCATTTCAGACAATTCAATTAGTCCAACAAGGAAAAAAAATGAGTTCATATAGCACTACTTTATCCATTACCTGGTAAATACATGGATTTATTTTCTGATGTACTTCATCATATATTGGCCCATTCAAGACCTTTATGGGAGTCTGTAATTTCAATGAAGAATATTAAAATTTAAATCTGGCTATAAAGTATAAACTATAAGACACATAGATATATCAGAAGAAATTATATAATATATACCTGCTCCTGTGTATCAATAGAATATGTACCATTTGGATGGAAAATATATGCTCCAGATGCCTAAATTAAACAAGTTAGGAGCTCAATTGCTAATATAAAAAACTTGTACCAATAACTGTATTTACAAAATAAAAAAATAAAAATAATAAATGAGATAAGGAAAATAAAGTTACCTGCTCTCTTGTAGTTCCATCAAATCCAGCATAAAAGTTGTATGATTGCTTCACAGAGGCAGTGATCTTTCATAAACCAAAATAACACAGGTTAGTGCACATTAAAAGAATAAATAACAATACTAATAATAATACATAACTTAACTTACTATATTTTATATAACGTCAAAAAATAGGTTCATTTTTGCTAATTTGGGTGATAAACTATTTTATTTTCCAATTAGGTCATTAGCAAAAATAAGATAGTTGGTTGCTATATTATACAAAAAAAATGAAAGGTAAATATACTTACAGAGCTTCGACTGTTAACATATTGAGAAACCTTTCCTTCACTTCCAGAATAGATTAACTTCAAATTTCCTGTTCCTACTTCTATCCCATCTTTTCCTGTTTTAGTATGCTTGTAAAATGCTTCATTTACAGAATTCCATGCTGCAAAAAATAAATTATATCACTAGATAAATTCTATTCAAAATTCGAAAATCAATGTATATTATGTAAAATATTGTTAATTTTATTCTTACCTGGCTTTTTTGTGCTTGAAACGACGTATGTGGTAAATCCCAGAGGTGGAACAGATGCTGTAAATGCAAGTTAATACTTGGAAATTGAGCTTGGTGATTTGCCTGTATATGCAGTGGTGTAGTAGTTTCTAAGGGCAATAGCGTCATTTACTATGGGGAGAAGTTGATACTCTACTTCTTTTCCATTCGAGTCATGGACAGCAATATTCTCGCTCACAACCTGTTAGATATTCACATATAATACGCATAATATATTATTATTGTTATTATTCTCCCAAAAAAAGTGATTAAGATGCAACCAAAAGTTCAAAACCTAAAATGATACTCACTGGAAGTCTTATAACATCAGATCTCTTCCACCCTCGGGAATTGTAGACAACAACCACCTACAATATAAAAATCAATATTCCATATTTCCATTTCACATTTATGTAGATATATAGAATATAATAGTTTTTGTTGACTTTCATGAAGAAGATAAAAATATAAAGCATCTCATTACCAATTTTTTGCCAGATGATAGATTCGTTTCAGTTGGAGGGCAATAGCTTATGGCAATGATCTTGTAGTTGGCTTTATCTTTGGGGACACCCCACTCTCTGTAAGGTAAATGTCTTCCATCATTAAGTTGGATTCGAGGTGAAGTAATAGGAGGTCCACCAGGTGATCCAAAAACCCTAGGAGGTGGTGGTTTGATTCGTGTATAAATCCATCCTAGAAAAACACCGACCACAACAATTGCTACCTTTGCAATCATTGCTACATAGAAGAAGAAGAAGAAAACACTGTAAGAACATGTAAGTATGGGATTGAGCTATTCCAAGAAATTTAATTTGGTTATGTTGAATATATTTGATTTTCTGATAGAATTCTAAGTTTTACAGAGGGATGTGGGTTCTGTAACTACAAACATGTTTTTGAACTTTTGATTCCTCTTTCTTATAATTTTTAGAAACTCGTATTAACAACTAATTGCAGATCGGGTTTACAGAAAGGATTAAAATACCTGGAAAAAAGTACAGAGCATGAGAAGGAAACAACCAAGAACGCTTGCTTTCCAACGCCATCATCTTCTTGCGTTGTCACATAATGCTATTAGGGTTTCATCTGCAATTTATTCTTGAACAACTTCTACTTCCTTAAATTTATTCAAATCAAAGTTGTTAGGTGTGGACTATGAGGCAAGAAGAGGCGGTGAGGGGCGGAGACGGTGGAGATGAACGAGGGGATATGTGAGATAACTGATGGAAACAAGGTAGAAGAGAAGCTCATGAGTAGTTGTAGTAGGTGGAGTAATGTAGAGGGGAAGCAGATTCGGGACACAGTCGCCGGTGCTGATGAGTCTCAATGGTCGGCGATTAGAGGTGAGCCTGCAGTTGCCAATGAGGTGAGGTGAGAGAGAGCAAGGTAAGGAGACGCTAATCAAGTCGTCGATTACAAAGTGATCGTGTGGAAGGAGTGGTGCGTAGAATCTACATATGAAGGCACTGAAGAAGGCCGATGGATGAGGAAGACGATGAAAAAGATGCAACGTTGGTGGAGGGTCAACAATGGAAGAGGGTCGACGACCAGGAAAGAGCTCAAAGTGGTGGTCGGAGTGTGAGGGGAGTAGTTAGCGGTCGATGTGGGGAGCCAGGGATGGGAAAGAAGGATCACCGATTAGGGTAAAGAGGGAAGCGAAAGCGGGTTTTTCTAATTTTGGGGTTTTTCTTTTTCCCGCTTGTAACTAAAGAGCGCGTTTCATTAAAAATTATAAAGCGACATGTTTAGATGACACGCACATTTAATAATAAGTGCCCTCCATGTTTTTTTTTCTAACACTAGTTTTACGGCACGCCAAATTACGCGTCTTAAATTCTTAAAATTTCTAGAGAGCTGACATTATTTTTAGGTCACATGCTTTTGCGTATTATAAATCACAGCGTGTCATAAATTGCGCGTCGTTAAAGGTCTGTTTTCTAGTAGTGAAGTTCATGATACATTGCTCCAACTTTTGATACTAAGCGGTGTTGTAAAACTCGGACTCGACCTCTTACTGAGGCGAGTTAAACCAACTTGGCCAAATAACTTAGAACTCGGTCAACCTCGATTAAAATCGAACCAAATGGGTCAAACTCAAACCAACTCGGTAAGACACGGTCAAATTGTCAAGATTGATTTAAAAAGAGAAAAAAATCAAGAATTTCAAGATTGATATATATTGTATATTTTATCTTGCATACTAACCCTAAAACTAAAGTAAGATACCAGATAAGATAAATAAATTGTATATGCTTTCCTCTCTCTCATTCTCATCTTCAAGATTTTCATGATTAAAATATTTACTTTTTTGAACAAGTTTAAGATTCAAACATTTATCCTTTTTATTGATATTTCACAAACTTTGTTATAAATTTTATAAACTTTTGATTTTTCATATATATATTTTCCCCAAAATTAATTTCTATATAAAATATAGAAATCCTGAGTACTCCCTGCCTAGGCTGAGTACTCGCTACTCCCCAGTCGACGGAACGCATACCGCATAGTGAGTTCCACAATATTGATATTAAGTATGACTAGCGGTGACATGAAGATTACAAGTGAACTTCAGATAGTTGAAGCATGTCTAATATATATTATGGAAGCTTAGATATGGAGTTTATAAAAATCATTGATTTGGAAATCTTAAGGATCATATAAGTTCACTTGTTTTAAAATGTATATTGACCTTATATTTGGGAATCTTAAAGTGAGGGGTAGGATAATGCGAAAGATGGCACTTCAAGTCTTCGACACAAGAATAGGAAGAACATAACTAGATTGTGTATACGGTATGTATGGAATCACAAGATATTCAAAACACGGTATATAATAAGTATATGTACATCAAGTAACTACCAAGTTGATAAGGATTATAAATAACGATTTTATAGCAGTTAATGGTTGTTACAAAACTGTTTTTGGATAGTTAAAGTTGACTTGCCTATTTTTCGATGGACATGCTAATTACTACCTTGGGAATTTTTCTGTGGTTTGTCATGGTTAGCCCCAAAATTGGCATTGTTAGTATTTACCAAAAATTATGTAGGTAATTTTTTTCACAAAGCACATCGGTGTAAGTTTATTTTTTGAAAGAAGAATTTTCTAGTATTTACCAAAACAACACGTGTAGATTTTAAGTAACTTTGTAGCATAAACCGACTGTGTCGCTCATCATCATCGTGTCAAACTAGCTAGCCTTATACAAGTTTCATTGTGTACTAACTGGACTATACGAGCATCCACAATGCAAGTATTAAAAGAGTTGAAGACGATGACTAAGATTGAATAAAAGTTGAATGTAGTGTGGGTAATGACATTGAATAAAGTTGAATGATCATTGAATGGTTCAATAAATGGAATAAAGTGGTGATTATGATTGAATAGGTGTTTAATGGGTTCTGGATGTTTTGGAATAAAGTGGTGATTAGGATTGAATAGAGTTTAATGAATTGTGGATGCGTAAAGGTCCAAGTCTAAAGCCCATTGGAACTTGTGTAAACTCCAATTACACAAAAACTACCAGGACACACTATAAAAAACAACAAAGCCACTGAACTTGCTATTATCATGTGGAAATGACTAAAATGTACAAAATGAGGATATTCATTGAACCATGGATAACATATATTCATAGACCAAGCATATGCACATGCTTTCTATCTAGCATATGATAGTGTTATATATCATATATTTATTATGCAACGAAACAGAGTGATAACTAACGAAAACTTTCTTGCATGAAAAAAGCAGGTTCCTTTGGTGGAGGCAATGCGCCCTCACTAATTAACATCAAAACCACTGACAACATAGTTGGCCTATCTTCTGCATGACGTTGCACACACAATAATCCAACATGTATTGATCGTAGTACTTCGGATACCACATATGAGCCGTGTAAAGATGCATTCGTGAGTTCAATGGACTTGTCTTCCATATAGAGTCTCCATGCCTGAATTAATGAAATCGAACATCATATATATAAGGACAATGGATGATAATGTTAAAGAAAACACTAGGTCTAACTTACATGTCCAAGAAGGTTGTCACTATGACCCTCATGAGTGAACCCTCTGTTTTTCTTTCCGCTCACTATCTCCAACACAAGAACACCAAAGCTAAATACATCCGACTTTGTCGAAAAATGTCCATGTACTGCATACTCAGGAGAAATGTAACCACTGTAGCCAAGTTCAGTTAGTAAACACATATCAAAAACGAAATTCCATCTAACTATAATCTAGTAAGCCATGTTTTATAGATTCTTACTATGTCCCGACCACCTTCTTCGTCATAGCCATGGCATCGTGTCCATTGAAAAATCGAGCAAGCCCAAAGTCAGATATTTTTGGATTCATTCCATCGTCCAACAAGATATTACTTGCCTTGAGATCTCGATGGATGATTTGAAGGCGTGAATCTTGATGTAGATACAGAATTCCACGAGCTATACCATGTATAATACGAAAGCGTTGAGTCCAGTCAAGCATTGAACTTCTGGTTTCATCTGTCCAATATGAACTATTTAATTAGTCCATCCATGTTGATGGTTGCTATGCTGATATCATTACTACAAGATGTGAAAGTAAGGCATTAGATAGAGAACCAAATAGAAATGTGTCCAAGCTTTTGTTATCCATGTATTCATAAATTAAAATCTTCTCATTTCCATGAACACAGTATCCAATGAGCTTCACAAGATTCCGATGCTGAAGTTTGGCGATACAAAGGACTTCATTAGTGAACTCATCAAGCCCTTGTTCGGATGTACCGGAGAGCCGCTTTACCGCTACTACTTGCCCATTTCCCCAAACACCCTAAGAGATGAATATAAATGTATTTTTCATTCATGATAATGACAAAATTTCTTGCATTTTATTCAAAGAAAGTCGGTAACTTACCTTGTAAACTGAACCAAAGCCACCTTCTCCAATCTTATTATGAATGCTGAAGTTATTGGTAGCCTTAGCTATTTTACGTAGGCTAAGGAAAGGTACCTGATCATCTAGGTTTTCCATCTGAACTCGTGTCTTATCCTTATCATGGGGATGTGCCCAATTTCCTACATTAAGATATGTTCATTTACAAGTTAATTACATATCTAACAAAAATCACATACATACAAACTTCAAATTTTTAAGGATGCTTCTCAATGTTGTTTTTCATTTCTTGAAACATAAAAATCAATTTGTTATTTTACCTTGGCGTTTCTGGTGAGACTTTTTCTTAATCTTTCTACAGGCATATGTTACCGCAGTTACAAGCAGTACAACTAAAGAAACTGACAGAACCACACTGATCAGTACTCCGTTCTTGTAGATGCTGGATTTGCCTGTTGTTAATCAAGACAATCGTTAGTAAGGTTGCACTGCAAAGATAATTAATGGTTATAGCTTTTAAAACTAACTACATTCTTAAACAAGAAAAATATGAGCATCAAGATTCTTATATGTGACTGTTGGTCTGTAAAATGTTCCCTTAAAAGTTCATTTAAATCCTTATCTAATGCATGCATAATTAATAAGGATATATAAGAACATAATAAGATTGTTAGAATTTACAAAATAGTCCAATTCAGGTTTAAATGTTTGTACCTGTTAACCCAGATGCTGCTATTTTTATGTAAAGTTCTTGATGATCATTATAATCTCTTATGTCCATCAGCTCATTAAACCATAGCAAACATCCAGTTCCTCCCTTTCTGATATCTAAGTTTGCATACGCTGTACAAGAGCAATTTGCTCTGCATGCCATCTCACATTCTCCAAGGGACATGCTGATGTTGTACCATGAACGTCGTGTGTCTGGAAATTTCACTCCTGAAATTTCCTGGAAGCCATCTTTATCTTTATCGTTCCCACAATCCAAAGGCTTTTTACGTTGACACCCACTTGACCAATCTCCTGCATGCCATTCTTCTGGGACTCTTGGTTTAAACCCATCCATACAACTACAAGGGGGGTATGTTTCCAAGCTGCATCTTCCATAAGGACCACAAAGATCATAAAGACTACAGCTATCAACAACTGAATTTCCATACACAACCCATTGTTGGGTTCGATTGATCCAATTCAGCTGCACTTGGATGCCATCGGGCATCACAATTACCCTCTGAAGAACTGAACTCTTGAGTTCATATCCAAGATATATTTCCTTGTCGTTGGAAACAAATTCTACAGAGTAAATTTGATTTGCATTATTGTCGACAGGTTGGCCGCGAAACCCTACGCCATTCCATGGTGCAAGCCTAAACACATCAACTAGACCTTCTCTCTTAAATACCTGTGGATATCCATTTGGGTCTACATAGTATTTATACAGACCAATAGAAGGATCATCAGGGCTCTTCCAAGAGGTTAAAGACCTCTCTATTCCTGTTATCAAATCCTTCCCGATTTTCATTCCTGCTAGAAACGTGTTACCAGGATAGTCAAAGCTTTGCCAGATTGGATTTTCTTTGGTGCTACTTTCATCCCACAGGACAAGATTTCCAGTGTCGAGTAACTTTGCCACCGGATTGATCATACTCCTGACAGATGCCGTGGAATTGGATGACCAGATTATGGTATTACTGCCACTAAGAATCCGCAGGGTTCCTTCTCTACTGACTTTAAGCAGCCCAGATGTATCGCTGATTGGTGTCTCCCTATTAGCCACCCACACAACTGTGAGGGGTGATATTTTATTGTACCATATCCCCAGATACCGATTCTTGGAATTCCCAGGGCTAAAAAACCCCAGTTCATAGATCTCACCATCTGAAACAATGGTGTTGCCATCTTGGATTGGTTGATTTGGAGATAGTGTACAGACAACAGCAGAACTTGACCATAATAAAAATATGGAGACTGCAACAAGAATGGAAACATCCATTGATGTCTTTGAAAATGGTGGGCGGGTTTAAAAATGGTGAAATGTAGTGAAATCCTTTGGGAAACGATATATGTTTGGCTCTTTGGAATTTGAGAAGAAACTCACCCCCTATTTATCCATTTTTGTTTCTGGGTTTTCACTGCGATTGTTTGCTTGAATATCGATATTATAATAACAAACTAATTAACTCTATATTCATTTTTACAATCATAGTAACTATCACAACTAAAAAACAATTGTTTTCGTAACATTATAATGCACAGTTAATTACAAACGACAAATCATAACATGACAAGCAAATTAAGACCCAAATTACAATATATATATATATATATATATATATATATATATATATATATATATATATATATATATATATATATATATATATATATATATATGAACAATTATGTGGTTGAGAACGTGAGAACACTTTTCAATCACATATGAATAGTGTAATCACATGTGAATAAATTTTTCTCGTGTTCTCGATTACATAATTGTTCTCATTTGAACCAAAGTCTATCAACACGTGTTGGGTATGGACACGTACCTCAAAGAAGGCAAATCTTACTGCTATGTACGCAGCTACCCTGTCCACACAAAAACGCTAGCCGGGTATTGACATCTTTTGTGCTTCGAAGATAGCTTCATGCTTGTGATGATGACCCTGAATGTTTGACAATACTTCATGATAATGCTTGTGTATATCCATTCGACACTAAACGAATGTTCACTACGCTTAGGCACAAATCATACGTCTAACAAGGATAGACACGCATACCGTATTAGTATCGCAAAAGGCAATACATGCCACTTTAACACTTGTGTTTTCCCAATCATCAGCAGCAATCCAATGTTGGTTGTGCTGCTCTCACCACTGGCTACATATTCCTCATTTTTCGCTGTAATGCTCTAGCGTACCGGCTACAGCAACAGGGTATTCTTAATCATAAATGATTATATGGTAGAGATGTATAATCATATATGATTATACATGTTTATACGTATACGCTTAATCATAAATAATTATACATATATGTTTGTTCACAGATTGACTAATCATATATGATATAACAGTTGGTGACAGAAGAGGTGGAGGTAATGGCAAAGATGGCGGTGGCGGTAGTATAAGTGACGGAGGCAGCAGTGGTGGGGGACGGTTGATGGCAAAAGTGGTGGTAGTAGTGGTAGCGGTGGCGAAGGTGATAGGAACGGGCGGCGCACAAAATCATTTATGATTATAACTGACATGTCGTGCCGGTATACCGGAGGGTTAGAACGGCAGAAGTGAATTATGTGGCTTAAATTGAATCTCAAAATCTCTATTTTCTTTTGAATCTCAACAGAACCTTTCTCTCTCTCTCTCTCTCTCTCTCTCTCTCTATATATATATATATATATATATATATATATATATATATATATATCTTTTATATATATATATATATATATATATATATATATATATATCTTATATATATATATATATATATACACACACACACACATACAGATAGAGAGAGAAAAAAAGAGAGGGAGGTTTCGTTAAGATTCAAAATGAACTAGAGATCCTGAGACTCAACTTAAGCCACGTAATTCACATTTACCACTCTAACCCTTTGGGGTATCGGCGCGGCGGATCAGTTATAATCATAAATGATTATGAGCGGAACCCATTACATTCATCTATGCCACCTTCCCCACCACTACAACTACCACCGCCCCAGCCACCACCACTACCACCAACTGACCCCTATCATTGCCACCTCTATCATTTATACAACAACAGCATCTGCCACCACCACCTCTTTTGTCACCAACCCTTATAATCGTATATGATTACTCAATCTGTGAACATACATATATGTATAATCATTTATGATTATGCACATACTTATAAAGATGTATAATAATATATGATTATACATCTCTGCCGTATAATCATTTATAATTAGGCATACCCTGCTCTTGCCGGATGCAAGAGCGTTACAACGACAAATGAGAAATATATAGTTGATGTTGAATCTCAAAATCTCTATTTTTTTTTAATCTTAAATGAAGCCCCTACCCATATATATATATATATATATATATATATATATATATACACACACACACACACATCGGTGGTATACCGGTGCAATGCGGTGGACATCAAAGTAGGGGCGCTAAATCGTTTTGTTCTAGGGGCGGGGAATAGTTTTACAAGGTTGACATTTTTTTTGTTTTCTTTTTTAGAAAATACTATACGGGTGAACATGGTGCGGTTTAAGGGTCTAACCGAACCACAAACCGCAAGGTACGGTTTTTGCATTCCAAAAACCATTGGGTGCGGTTTTTCAATGACTCGGTTTTACGGGTTTTGAATGAGGTTTTGGTTTTTATCAGTTCGGCATCGGTTTTAAACCAATTCAAGCATATGGTTCAATTTTATATTTAACCATGATGATGATCATGTGGGGATGTATGATTGTACGGTGCTATCTCCTCATTTTTTGAAACCGTGTCGTCTCCTTATTTTTGAAATCATGATTTTGAGGTTCATTATCTCATGTACTACCCAGAGTTTGAACTATTTTTTACGTTCGATTTATTAGCATGCAACCTACGTAGTGGTTACACAAAATTAGAAACTCAAACTCACAAATTTGAACCCAATTATCATCAAATTGAACATATCATCAATTTCATTAATACTAAACCTAACTATCATCAAATTCAACATATAATATATATTACAGTTTATTAGCCTTTTAAGTAATATGTATAATTATATATAATATAAATTAGTTATTTATGGTTTATACACATGCAGTGCAGTTCGGTTTTGGTGGACTGGTTTCTAAATTTAGCATCCGACATTTTCCAGGTATTATTATTGATCATCTTAATTGAAGTATGGAATGGTTTGGTTTGGACTTTGACCTTTGGGCTTTATTAGAGGGTTGAGGAAGCTTCGTACGCAGGGCGTACATTGCCATGTACGCCCAACGTACTCGTGAGAGTGAACGGCGGAGGCCATGCACGTACGCCCAACGTATGTGTGCAGCTCCTTAAACCCTAAAATTTAGGGTTTACTCATTATATAAAGAACATTACCCCTATTTGTTCAGCCTCCCTTCACCCTTGTACAACCTCCACGAAAACCCTAGCCTACTTTTGTGTGTCCTTGTGATTTGGGAGTTATTTGAGAGTATTTTGGTGTAGTTTTGGTGCTTTGGAAGAGGAAGGAACTTGAAAAAGATGAGAAAGAAGAAAGAGGAAAATGAGACAGTCAATCATGATTTAGCGGGGGCAGTTAGACGATGCAAGGTATGCTTCAGAAGGCCTAGTTCAATCTGAGAGGTTTCCCATGCTCTCGCTCCTTCGAAAGATTAGGTGATAGGATACGGCGACTGATGTGCACAAAAGTACCCATTAATTTTAATATTTATAACCTAACAAACTTAGACTAACTATGCACTTATAGGCAGTGTACCTATTCAGATTACAGTATAGCTTAGGTAAGTCGAGTGTCGATCACAGGGAACGGTGGATTAATTTAATATATTTAATTATAGGTTACAGGTCACAGAAAAAGAATAAAAGAAATAATTTAATAAATCTCAAACTAATAATTAATTGACCATTCTTGATAAACTAACAGGGAAAACAAATCTTTTCAGGTACTTTGGTTTAGACAAATTACACTTTAAAAACATAGACAATTGCATACACAAAGTCATTTATTCATGTTCACCGATTATAACTAATCCTTTAGCAAACAAGTGAATTCAAACAGTGATCAATTGGTTAAACTAACATGTTTCCTAGTGTTTAGTTCGTATCAAGCAAGACTTGTAAATATAGTTAACCAAATTAGACATTCAATTAACCTCTTGTTGATGGTCATCAAACAAGGCTCACACATTAACTTACTTATTCCCATATTAATCCTAGTTTCACATTCATTATTCCTAGACTTATAATTTCAATGGTCATCAAAATCATAAGAGATAAGCAATCAAGCATATGTTTATACAGCTCAATTCACTTAACAATTAACAGAAAATAATCATCATTAATACATAAGGATCTTTTAACAAGCTTGGCAAGATAAATTAAACACAAACAAACTATTCAATATAGCAATTAGTCTAATAATCAAAGCTTCATTCAATCATAAACACAAAGTAAAAGGTTTTTACACCCAAGTCAGAAACTAAATACAGAATAGTAACACAATGGAATGCTAAACTGATGGGTTTTAGCCATAAGAACTTTCCTATGTGCGCATGCAAAACCCTAATGCTTGGATCTAGGCTTTCTAATTAAACATGCTTTGAATCCAAGACTTCTAATGGCTAATTAGGTTAAATAACAACATTGAAACAGATCTAGAATCATACCTTTGAGTTCCTTGTTGATCTTGTTGTCTTGGAGCTTCTAGAGTCACAAATGTCACTCCTCTAATGGCTTACAAACACCAATAGCAAGCAAGATGATTTAGGAGAGAGGGGAGGGGAGGAATTCGGCCAGAGTATCTCTACTTTTTGATGGTGTGTCGAATTCCCTCACCCCTAGGGTCTATTTATACTTGTAGACTCCTTAAGGGTTACAACCTAAACCCTAATTGGATAATCTTCTCTTAAGGCTATCCAAATCCATTCCATAGATAAGCCTTTGGACGATTTTAGCTATCCTATATCTCATAGAATTCGTCCAAAGCATATCCCAATGGATTTATAGTCTAAAGTTTAACTATCAAACAATTGACAGTTTATACCCCTTTATTTAATTAATCTCTTTAAGTCACCAAATTAATTCCAATTAATCTATGACTTATATTAATCAAATAACCATATATTATTCCTTATAATATTTACTCTCTTTTAACAAATCATCCATCAAGTCGCTATGGTGAAGGCAACCCAAAAGGACCATGCACAACCGGATCAAATACTTGCCTAATATAGTTGCAGCCTTAGACACTATTCCAATAGTCTCCCACTTGGATAAGTCTAGTAACTATACAAGTACAATTCGGTTTGCAATCGTAGCTCTCAAAGACGTTGTCAACTCTGATCTAATCAATTTTGTCCTTTAGATAAGGGATCGTACAGTCCTCTGTTAGATATCATGCCGACAATCCTATGGAATGGTTAGTCAAGCATTTAGGTTTCTCGATCTCTGATTTATTTGACATAGAACTTAATCAAACACATCAATTCAGTTCTGACCGGGCCCGACACATAAGTCAAATCAAATCATTGAGCGGCCGAGATATCGCTTTTACCTTCTTACATAAAAGTTACAGATAAACTTCGACTTATATGCATTTACTTATTCATTAACCAACTATACACAACAATGTGTTTTATAACACCGAGTTACTGATGCGTTTTCGCATTATCAATGTACAATCAATTAACAAATAATAAACCATATATCTAGGTTTTAAGACTATATGATATTATCGTCTTGCGATCAACTTTTATATCGTATTCCATAAGGTGATTCCAGCAAGCGCGGGTTTATTCCAATGCTCAAAACTAGTTCATAAGCACTCATGAACGTTGCAGCAACCCTTGCTATGTCTAACACCATTTAGACATTCTACACACCAATTCATGACAATCTTCATTCATATCTACTCCCAACATATGAACGATTGTGGACCATTTGAATAATTCGATTATTCCTAATAAACTCAATTATTCTGGAAGTCAAAACATGCAAAGTGAAACAATAGTTAAACAATTAACATGTGACAGTAACTTTACTCATAAATAAAACTCCTTTATTTAATCATCAAATGTTAATTACATTTATCTATTATACGTTTCTAACACTATCTAATCTATACTAATATCATCCTTCAGCCCAATACTCCTAGCATGCTGCAAGTGCTTAACCCTACTCAGTCCCTTCGTAAGCGGATCTGCTGGGTTATCTTCTGATGATATTGTTGGATTAATGTCTAAGTCCATAACTATAATTGGTAAGACTTGACCCGACCCGGCATGGTCCATTTGGGTTGCATGGCATCATGCACTTGGATAGACTATAATGAGAGAAATAAGACACTTATGGTTATTAATATATTATAAGTTCTAGTATATTAATAATAAGAATAATAAGATTATTTAATTAGTATTGATCAAGAATTAATCTAGGATTAATTAAGTGATCAAAAGAAGACTAATTAAATATATGGGTTGATTGTGTAAATCATCCATACTTATATAGTGGGCTAATGCTCCATGGATTATCTAGTTGGGCCAAAACCCATATGATGCTCCATGGTGTATTTGAACCCATGGATCCAAGGAAATGGAAAGTCATGACAATTAGAGTTTACCCTAATTGTATAACTATATAAGCATCCTATTCTTGACCAAAATCGGCCACTAGATTATTCTAGAGAGGGCTAGCCGATTTTATGAAGTGTAGAATTCTCTCAAGTTATTCCAAGTGTATTTGGTGTTGTGTGAACCATTTGAGGTGTCACACTTGGGGCACTAAGCACTCAAGCTTCATGAAGACAAGCACCATTAAAGAGGTATGTATTCTATCTTGTTATATTGATATTTTTGTATGCTAGATTAGGATAATACCTTGGATGTTCATATTTGCATGTATAATAGAGAAAACATAGATCCAAGGTATTTAGGGTTGCATGTACACTTAGGAGTGTTAGAATACTCATAACCCAACAAATATCCTCTTCACTACGAGTTGTCCTTCTTCTACACGATGTCTAATGAAGTGATATTTTCTGTCGATATGTCGAGATCTACCATGATCCCTCGGTGTCTAATGAAGTGATATTTTCTGTCGATATGTCGAGATCTACCATGATCCCTCGGTTCCTTGGTCAAGGCAACCGCACCTTCGTTATCACAGAAAATCTCCATGGGCTCTTTTATGGCCGGCACAACTCCAAGATCACCAATGAAGTTCTTTAGCCATATTGCCTCCTTTGACGCTTCGCTCGCTGCAATGTACTCTGATTCGCACGTTGAATCAGCTACGGTTTCCTGCTTGGAACTTTTCCATGTCACTGCTCCTCCATTTAGGGTAAAGACCCAGCCCGACTGCGAACGGTAGTTGTCCCTGTCGGTCTGAAAGCTGGCATCACTATACCCTCGCACCTTCAAGTCATCACTCCCTCCAAGGACTAAGAACCATTCTTTCATCCTCCGAAGGTACTTAAGGATGTTCTTCAGCGCAATCCAATGTGCTTTGCCAGGGTTCCCTTCGTATCTGCTAACCATGCTCAAAGCGAAGGCTACATCAGGGCGAGTACAAGTCATAGCGTACATGATTGAGCCAACTGCGGAAGCGTATGGTACTCGGCTCATTTCTGCTATCTCAGCATCGGTACTCGGACTTTGAGTCTTACTCAACTTGGCATTTCCTTGAGTTTTCCATACTAAAACGTTTTAGTACCTTTTCTAAGTAAGTATTCTGACTAAGTCCAATTAGTCTGCTATCGGTAATTCTCCCTTCTTTGAGTTTTCCATACTAAAACGTTTTAGTACCTTTTCTAAGTAAGTATTCTGACTAAGTCCAATTAGTCTCTTACTTCTTTCTCTTACTATCCTTATTCCCAAAATGTAAGAAGCCTCTCCGAGGTCTTTCATAGCGAAACACTTCCCGAGCCAGGACTTGACTTCCTGCAAAGTCGGGATGTTGTTTCCTATGAGTAATATGTCATCGACATATAGAACGAGAAAGCTTACTATACTCCCACTAGCTTTGACATATACACAAGATTTGTCTTCGCTTCGTACAAATCCAAACTCTTTGACTTTCTCATCGAAGCAAAGATTCCATCTGCGAGACGCTTGCTTAAGTCCATAAATGGACTTCTCAAGCTTACACACTCTATTCGGATGCTTCGGATCCACAAACCCCTCTGGCTGAGCCATGTAAACATCCTCAGCCAACTTTCCGTTAAGGAAAGCGGTCTTGACATCCATTTGCCAAATCTCATAATCATGAAATGCGGCAATTGCTAGCATCACTCTAATAGATTTAATCTTCGCAACTGGTGAGAAGGTCTCATCATAGTCAACTCCGGGAGTTTGAGTAAAGCCCTTCGCGACCAATCGCGCCTTATATGTGTGTACGTTCCCATCCACGTCGGTCTTCTTTTTGAAGATCCATTTGCACCCAACAGTCTTACGTTCGGGCACATAATCAACCAAATTCCAAACTTGGTTATCGTACATGGATTGGATCTCGCTATCCATTGCCTCTTTCCATTTCGCAGACTCCGGGCCTGCCATGGCTTCCTTATAGTTATTAGGTTCATCAAGATTTACTAGTGTACCATCACTAATATACGTGTCCCCTTCGGTAATAATATGAAAACCATAAAACTAGGGATGAACTCTAACTCTATTGGAACGTCTAAGAGGTAAGGATTCGTCAATCGGTTCAACCGGAGTTTCCTCCTCGGGTTGAATGCCAGCGGTAGAGGTTCCTTCATCTATCGATTCTTGAATCTCTTCAAGTTCGATTTGCCTCCCACTGTCTCCTTGGCTTATGAGTTCTCGCTCTCGGAAAACTCCTCTCCTCGCAACAAAGACAACATTGTCTTTCGGTCTATAGAAGAGATATCCAAAGGATGTTTGCGGGTAGCCGATGAAAATACATCGCTCACTTCGAGGTTCAAGCTTGTCGTGAGTATCTCGTCTTACGAAAACCTCGCAACCCTAAACCTTGATATGTGCCAACGAGGGAGCTTTCCCTGTCCACATCTCGTGAGGTGTTTTGGCAACCTTCTTAGTAGGGACTCGGTTAAGGATATGGGCGGCAGTCTCTAAGGCATACCCCCAAAAGAGGATAGGTAGTGAAGCACGACTCATCATAGAGCTAACCATATCCAATAAGGTTCGATTACGCCTTTCTGCCACACCATTTAACTGCGGTGTCCTAGGAGGCGTCAATTGTGAAACTATTCCACACTCCTTGAGATAATCGTGGAATTCAAGACTCAGGTACTCTCCTCCTCGATCGGATCGAAGCATCTTGATTTTCCTGCCTAATTGATTCTCCACTTCATTCTTGAACTCTTTGAACTTTTCAAAGGTGTCTGACTTTTGCTTGATTAAGTAGATATACCCATATCTACTATAGTCATCGGTAAAAGTCACATAGAAGCGGTTCCCATCCTTCGTGGTTGATCTAAAGGGTCCACATACATCGGTATGTATTAGGTCCAATAGCCCCTCACCCCTTTCACAAGTACTCGTGAAGGGTGACTTAGTCATCTTTCCAAGTAAACAAGACTCGCATGTGTCATCTTCCCTAAGGTCGAATGACTCCAACACTCCATCCTTTTGGAGTTGTGCTATGCGTTTCTTGTTGACATGTCCAAGACGACAATGCCACAAGGATGCTTTATCCATACTAGTGGAAGAATCAATATTCAAAACATCATTTCCTAAGTTATCAACAATCATAACAGTTTCATATTTTCCATTACATGGTATAGCTTCAAAGTAAAAGACACCATTTAGATAAGCCAAAATAGAACCATTCTCATTATTAAAAGAAAATCTAAATCCTTGTCTATATAAACCATGAAATGAAATGATGTTTCTAGCCATTTATGGAGAATAGCAACAATTGTTCAAATCTAAAACCAAACTATTCCTAAGCACTAAAGAATACACTCCAATCTTGGTCACAGGCGACGATCTTCTGTTCCCCATGATTAGATTGATCCTTCCTTGCTCTACATCCCTACTTCTTCTTAGTCCCTGCACATTAGAACAAATGTGATAACCACAACCGGTATCAAGAACCCAAGAAATAGCATGATTAGAATCGTTAGATTTGATTGTGTATATACCTGCGAAAGATGGCTTGATCTTTCCTTCTTTGATCGCTTGCAGGTAATCCGGGCAGCTTCTCTTCCAATGTCCTATCTTGTGGTAGTGGTGGCACTCTGCCTCCTTTGGGTTGGAGCAGGGCTTAGCGGGATCAACTTTGGTCCCACTAGAAGAGGCACCATCTCGGGCTTTCACCTTGTGATAGTTATTCGATGAAGCTTTCCTCTTCTTTCCCTTCCCTTGACCAATATCCAAGACAGGAGCAGCGGACGAATTGGGAGTAGGTGCAACAGACTTGTCCTTGAAGTTGCTCTCAGCGACCCTCAAGAGACCTTGGAGTTTGCGTAGGGTGACCTCTTCTTTGTTCATGTGGTAGGTCATCCTAAATTGGCTGTACATCGGAGGCAAAGAGTGAAGCACCATATCGATCGCCAAGTCTTCACCGAAGTCAACATTTAACTTGCGAAGGCGGTCGACATACCTTTGCATCTTTTGCAGGTGCACGGTAAGAGATTCTCCATGACCCATCTTAGCGGAGATCATGTTAGTGAAAATCTCATAACGCTCTTGTCTCGCGTTTTGGTGGTATCTCTCCAACAAGTCTTGATGCATCTCGTATGGATACATGTCCTCGTAGGACTTTTGGAATTCGGAGTTCATGGTGGCGATCATGATGCAATGTACCTTCGTTGCATCTCGCTCATGAGTTTCAAAGGTGGTGATTTCTTCGGGAGTAGCAACTTCGGGGTTGATTTTCTCGAGCTTCTCATCGAGGACATACTCTTTATCCTCATAGCGAGCAATGGTGCGAATGTATCTTATCCATTCGCTAAAGTTCGTTCCATCGAAGGTGACCTTTTGGCAAAGGCTCATCAACGTGAAAGAACTAGCAGCAGCGTTATTTGCGTTCGACATCTTCAATTAGAAAAAGGACAAAGATAGATTAGAATAATAATCCCTAATTATCACCCAATAAGAAAATTAGGGCTAGGATCCAACAATAACATTTACATACTAGAAAAGGGATGCCGTAATCTAACATGCAAATAAATTGAAGGTAAGTGAATGACGATTCACTAATTCTCCATTACAAAACTTAAACTATTAGTCCTAAGTGTTTTTGAGAATTCCTAGGTTCGGATGAGATACATTGAACTATTCAATGGCATGTTTAAATCTCGATATGCCCCTCTTGTTTGTGACTGGGATGCCGAGGATCACAAAGCGGGTGTAAATTACCATGCAAATTCACATGGTGCCTTCATTGTAACGATCATCTATTCGATGTGCCGGTAAACCACACACGCTCCATTGAACTATGATAAACAATGAATCACCCTTTGCCACCTTCGCTTAGAACCAATTAGTGTGCCGGTAAACCACACACGCTCCACTAACTTCTTAGCAAGGTGCAAAGTGTAATTTCATGGGATTGCATCAATTCACTTTTCCTAAAGTAACTAAGATTGGGAAATTTTTAAAACGTGTAGTTACTTTGTATTTCTTATTATACTTTTAATGAGAAGATGAGGTTGCCCTATCCTACCCGTTCGGCTAACGACCCTCCACCAATCAAGCAAGCGGTGGGTGTGAGTGTACACCCATTAAGCGCCATTTTATAGGCCGCAACCTTATACCCACCTTATAGATCGGCTTCATGAATGAGGCCTACTAACGGTAAGACTAGCATTTAGTTATACATATATATATATATATATTATTCTAGTAATATCATATTAGTATAGGATTGTATTTTAAAACCTTTTTCAAAATCTAGGGTTTGAAATTTAAGTTGTCTAAATTAAAACTTTTAATCACAAATATAAATTTCAAAACCTTTAGGGTAGGTTTTAAACATTTAAAACATGAAGGATCAAATAACAAATAATTCCAATTAACAATTAATATCCTAATTATCCTTATTTGATTTATCCAAGATTTCTTTTAAGATAATTATCAAAATAATTAATCATTTATCACATAAGGAAATTAAATATTTTATTCGATGATAAATATCTTTAATTAGATCAAGATAATAGTCATATATATCAAAAAATCGAATTAGGGTTGATCTAATATGATTAAGGTAAGTTTCCATAAGATAAACATGAAAAAATCCCGGTTTTGCCTAATCTAGACGCTCGGACTCGCCGAGTACAGGCCTACTCGCCGAGTCCACTTTGGAACTCGCCGAGTACATGACTCATAAACCCAAAATCGAATTTTGCAGGTTTGTTTCAGTTAATCAAGCAACAATTTAAAGAAAACCAAGCTAGGCTTTGATACCACTGATGGGTTTTAGCCATAAGAACTTTCCTATGTGCGCATGCAAAACCCTAATGCTTGGATCTAGGCTTTCTAATTAAACATGCTTTGAATCCAAGACTTCTAATGGCTAATTAGGTTAAATAACAACATTGAAACAGATCTAGAATCATACCTTTGAGTTCCTTGTTGATCTTGTTGTCTTGGAGCTTCTAGAGTCACAAATATCACTCCTCTAATGGCTTACAAACACCAATAGCAAGCAAGATGATTTAGGAGAGAGGAGATGGGAGGAATTCGGCCAGAGTATCTCTACTTTTTGATGGTGTGTCGAATTCCCTCACCCCTAGGGTCTATTTATACTTGTAGACTCCTTAAGGGTTACAACCTAAACCCTAATTGGATAATCTTCTCTTAAGGCTATCCAAATCCATTCCATAGATAAGCCTTTGGACGATTTTAGTTATCCTATATCTCATAGAATTCGTCCAAAGCATATCCCAATGGATTTATAGTCTAAAGTTTAACTATCAAACAATTGACAGTTTATACCCCTTTATTTAATTAATCTCTTTAAGTCACCAAATTAATTCCAATTAATCTATGACTTATATTAATCAAATAACCATATATTATTCCTTATAATATTTACTCTTTTTTAACAAATCATCCATCAAGTCGCTATGGTGAAGGCAACCCAAAAGGACCATGCACAACCGGATCAAATACTTGCCTAATATAGTTGCAGCCTTAGACACTATTCCAACATAAACATGGTCACGTTAACAGCCCATATGATTACCAACACGTATCCGCTCTCCAACCCTTCCAATCTCTGCTCCCGTTAGCTTAACGGCCTTCCGGCCACCTCCTAGACCCTCAAAACGGCAACTATGAAGTTTTCTTGTTGCACAAGTCGAAGTGGAATATCATAGATTATTAAAATGGTGGAATGATATGGGGTATTTATAGTTAATGGAGATGGAATTATATGGAATATTAGAGTTGGATTGAAATAAGGAAACTAATGTGGCTTAGGGATTAAGAAAATAAAGATAAGGAAAGTGGTGCTTGGGGAATAAGTAACTTGGAGGGAATTGTCGTCCAGCTTTTATGCTTCATCTTCAAGTCCGATTTTGGATAAGATAAGTGTCAAATTAGCCAAATGTCCCTCTCACATAAGTCGTAGGAAATTTCGTCGAGTTTTCAGAACATTTTGAATCTCGTCAATTGGACTTACGAGTCATCAGATATACCCGAAACATTGAAGAGGGGTCAATCTGCCAGCAATATCCTTTTTGCATCTTTTCAGCTCCATTCTCTTTCTTTTGCATTTCATCTCCCATTTTAACTGTAATTAAATATTTCAAATAATATTAAGTATATTTTAGTTCTAAATAATAATAATAAATGGTAAAATATTAAGATATGTTATACATAAATATATATAAAAATACACATATTAAAATACCCCACACTTAGCCTTTGCTTGCCCCCAAGCAAATTTACTTTTATTTTACCAATATTGCACTAAACAATCCATTTAAAACTCAGCCATTATGCCAAGACCTCAACACATGCATTTGTGTCTAAAATTTTCCTAAAGTACCCCCATACTTTAAATACTCACAATCTTCATAAACAGTTGCCCACTTTTTCCGAACAATGCTCATTTTATGCAACCCTCCGAATCCATCCGCAGAAAACCTCCTAACCTCAAGGTATTTTTAGTTGAGCAACCTAAGCATACATAATCTAGAATTACAATTTATGATACCACTATGGAGCTTTTTAGGAATTCTTCACTTTCTTAACAATTTGATCTTTGATTTCTTTGAATTCACCAGCTTATTTGATTTGATTTCTTGGTATCTTCAACTTTTTGAATTTATTGGAATTTTGATCTTTTGATCTTCACTTTATTTGCTCCAAAATTCTTCAAACTTTTTCGTAATTCTCTCTTTTTTTACATGTACCTCTCTTTTTTCACTCAAAACATACATGCTTATGCAGAGGCGCTCAAACTCAACCTTTATTGGTTAATGATAATAATTTTCCTGGATACATTTCAGGTTTAGGCTTCTAAACATACTGCATCCTTCAAACCGAGTGGGGTTATGTTTTTGTTCCATGATTTCACTAAAATAAGGGAAGCCACAAATGCACTATAACGTATATTGGCTCAACTAAACATTTGAGTTCTCATCGGATCATCTCATACAATATTACCAAATTTTAAATTATCACTAGATTTTTCTAAATTAAACTATTATTTCAAGTTTTCTTTTAAATTTTTAAATTTCCCTAAATCTAGAAATTTCCAACTATTATTTCATTTTTATAATTTACTTTTACCGACCCCCTACCCCACACTTATTTCATACAATGCTCTCATTGTATGCTAAAACAAATTAAGAACATAAAAGGGAGAAAAAGGAACAAACTCCCCTGGGTAGTTGTGGCGAGATCGAATGGGGCTGCTACAGGTTGCTTCAAATATTGCTGAAAAACTGAAAACTGGAACTGCTGCTTCTGAATGTGCCGGAAAATACAAAAGAACATTGACTTATGAAATATGGTGCGAACGATTGCAAACTAAAGCAATGTATAGTGACCATAACGTGGGAAAGTGTCAACCACGTCGTGTCATCGAGTGAGGAAAAATCCATATCGCGAATAATAGCATGGCCACGACGTGGTAAGTGGTGGTCACGTCGTGGTATGTAAAATAGCAGCCTCCTCTCGCGATGAAAAACTCCCCCACGACATAGGAAAGTGTCAACCATGTCATGGCAGCCGGGATGATACTTCTACATCACGTCAAAATAAAACTCCATGGTGTGGGAACAGCTCATCCATGCCATGGGAATCAATGTATAGTTAGAAACGCCACTCTTCGAAATAATAATCCCTCCAAATATCGACGTGCACCCCACACTTATTGAAAGTCATGGCTCTCAAGTGTCAACTACAAACCCTCACACGGTTTTTTCTCTCGTGACCAATCAACATTCGACCCCAATTATTGAAATTTATGAAAGCATCTGAAGGGTAAAAGTTCTGCAAAGATCTGAAACATCAAGAGCATCAACATGGAAAACAAATTTTAAACA
The DNA here is from genome assembly GCF_052625555.1 of Lactuca saligna. Classification (NCBI taxonomy): domain Eukaryota; kingdom Viridiplantae; phylum Streptophyta; class Magnoliopsida; order Asterales; family Asteraceae; genus Lactuca; species Lactuca saligna. The sequence goes on along the minus strand of NC_136417.1, from coordinate 62,859,695 downwards.
AACTAAAAATAAAAATAAAAACTCACTAAAATAACTAAAATAACTAAAAAACCAAAAAAACTAAAAAGGATATCACGATCACATGTCTTCATCAAAATCAAACTACAATTGTTGATTAAATCCCTTGCATGCAAGAGGTGGTTTGTGAAAACAAAAACTTTCGGGACCTGTCCGACTATTTCCTTTGTTTTCTTTGCACCATTAACTAATAAGTAGAACAAGAGTTGACCCAACTAGTCAAGAGTAGCAAGAGTTTAGTCTTCCACTTAACCACCTCGATACGCCTTGCTATACTACGCCTCTTGGATTGAGTTGGACAAATCACCAAAGTAGTAGACTAAACAAGTCAAGAATTCCCTAATCGCTTGCAATCTCGAAACCCATGCAAAAGGTAAAGCCAATCGATGTGTATGATCACAAATTCCTGCAAATAACAACAAGAACCTTCCCGACAAGCGAAATGATATCAACAAAAATAAAATAAAAAACTAACTAAAAATAAATAACGAATAATCAAATAAACTAAATTAATTGAAAGCCGTTCCCCGGCAACGGCGCCAAAAACTTGATGTGCACAAAAGTACCCATTAATTTTAATATTTATAACCTAACAAACTTAGACTAACTATGAACTTATAGGCAGTGTACCTAGTCAGATTATAGTATAGCTTAGGTAAGTCGAGTGTCGATCACAGGGAACGGTGGATTAATTTAATATATTTAATTATAGGTTACATGTCACACAAAAAGAATAAAAGAAATAATTTAATAAATCTCAAACTAATAATTAATTGACCATTCTTGATAAACTAACAGGGAAAACAAATCTCTTCAGGTACTTTGGTTTAGACAAATTACACTTTAAAAACATAGACAATTGCATACACAAAGTCATTTATTCATGTTCACCGATTCCTAAAATGATTAGATTCGTGTTCACTATAACTAATCCTTTAGCAAACAAGTCAATTCAAACAGTGATCAATTGGTTAAACTACATGTTTCCTAGTGTTTAGTTCGTATCAAGCAAGACTTGTAAATATAGTTAACCAAATTAGACATTCAATTAACCTCTTGTTGATGGTCATCAAACAAGGCTCACACATTAACTTACTTATTCCCATATTAATCCTAGTTTCACATTCATTATTCCTAGACTTATAATTTCAATGGTCATCAAAATCATAAGAGATAAGCAATCAAGCATATGTTTATACAGCTCAATTCACTTAACAATTAACAGAAAATAATCATCATTAATACATAAGGATCTTTTAACAAGCTTGGCAAGATAAATTAAACACAAACAAACTATTCAATATAGCAATTAGTCTAATAATCAAAGCTTCATTCAATCATAAACACAAAGTAAAAGGTTTTTACACCCAAGTCAGAAACTAAATACAGAATAGTAACACAATGGAATGCTAAACATGGTCACGTTAACAACCCATATGATTACCGACATGTATCTGCTCTCCAACCCTTCCGATCTCCGCTCCCGTTAGCTTAACGGCCTTCCGGCCACCTCCTAGACCCTCAAAACGGCAACTATGAAGTTTTCTTGTTGCAAAAGTCGAAGTGGAATATCATAGATTATTAAAATGGTGGAATGATATGGGGTATTTATAGTTAATGGATATGGAATTATATACAATATTAGAGTTGGATTGAAATAAGGAAACTAATGTGGCTTAGGGATTAAGCAAATAAAGATAAGGAAAGTGGTGCTTGGGGAATAAGTAACTTGGAGGGAATTGCCGTCCAACTTTTATGCTTCATCTTCAAGTCCGATTTTGGATAAGATAAGTGTCAAATTAGCCAAAAGTCCCTCTCACATATGTCGTAGGAAATTTCGTCTAGTTTTCAGAACATTTTGAATCTCGTCAATGGGACTTACGAGTCATCAGATATACCCAAAACATTGAAGAGGGGTCAATCTGCCAGCAATATCCTTTTTGCATCTTTTCAGCTCCATTCTCTTTCTTTTGCATTTCATCTCCCATTTTAACTGTAATTAAATATTTCAAAGAATATTAAGTATATTTTAGTTCTAAATAATAATAATAAATGGTAAAATATATATGTTATACATAAATATATATAAAAATACACATATCACCGACCTTTAGTTAGAAAGAGTCGGGTGACCCCCTATCAATCTGCTTTCGCCACTAGCCTCTCCTTTGCTTTTTTAGGTTTCCCATGCCTTGAAGAGGTTAGAGAGGGATATCAAATCCGGATTGAAAGATAGGCATAGATAGTCTAATCAAGAGGATTAGGCATGAGCATACAAAATCAGTCAAATATGAGAAAGATAGATACGAAATCCGGATCAAAAAGATAGAGATATCAGAAATCCGGTATGGAATGCTAGATCAATCTGAAAGATGAGCCATGAATGCTAGAAGGCAGGGATAGGTATTCAACTAGAAACCTGTAAGGATCCACCAAGAGCTTGTAGATCCAAAGATTAGCACCATTTATGACTTATTTGAGGTCTCAAGTTCCAACCTTGGCCATTATATTCTTAGATTTTTTCATGGGGATGTTTAAGGTTACTTTTGGACTCCATTGTTGAGGCTTCCTACATCTTAATGATTTCAGACCATAATAGTTATCCTTTTGGGCTCTTAGAGGAACTAAGAGTCATAACAATCGGACCTTGGTGGTTAAGCCACAACCATGCAAGTGTTAGCGGGTCTTATAGTTTGGTAAAATGATCAAAATCATATTTTCACCCCAACAATGCATGCAAGCAAATCAAGTTCGTGACTTTGTGGTTTAGGAGGTCTTAAAGGACCTGGATCTGCATTTTGGATGTTAAGACTTAATGGATTAAGTCATGAATGAGGTCCCAAAGAAGCTGGCCAGTACGTTGGGCGTACTCCTTGGTACGCCGCGCGTACTGGGTCAACTCCCCATTTTGGTCAAGGCCAGCGTACACTGGGCGTACGTGCCAAGTACGTCGTGCGTATGCATGCATAACGGATTAAGAGAATGGGCTTGGACTTTTGGGCCCCGTGGCCCACTATAAAGTATAAGTTTGGACTTGGGAATCTGGAATTAAAGTTTTGGGCCTATTGGGCCATGATTGGACCCTTTGGAATTATTATGTTAGGACTTGGAACTTTTTGGGCCCATTTGGGGGTTAAGGCCCAAATCAGAAATTAGGCAATTAGTGGGCCCTTAGGGAATCCTTGATGTGACATAGGAGGGTTGGGATTAATAAGCTAGAATTGGGACTTATGAATGTTCCATTCGGACCAAGGGGTAAAATGGTCATTTTACCCTAACTGGCATTATAGATGTTGACTAAGTATTATTATGATTATGATAGCCAGGAGTCATCAGAGAAACTATTAGAGGTTACTTCCCGTGAGATTCGACACTCAGCTTGGTGAGGTGAGTTACCTTCCATTAGAAATGGGTCTAAGGTCACAATGTTGGCCCACTAGTAGAAGTTCCTAATTAGATAATTGTTTGTGTTATAATTACTTGGTATCCACTATCTATTATGCTATATGTGCCAGTATGTTATGATTTTATGTGGTAGTGGTAGGGGTGAAATAGTCCCTGGTACCCTATTGAAATAGACCGAAGGGGAGGCCAACACCCAGATATGCTAGGCAACTATTCGGTTAAAATATACCGAAGGGGAGGCCAGCACCCAGATATGCTAGGCAACTATCCGGTGAAAATAGACTGAAGGGGAGGCCGGCACCCATATATGCTTGGCTAGATATGTTATTGTATGATATGTGGTATGATGGGGGAACTCACTAAGCTTTGTGCTTACAGTTTTCAGTTTTCTTTCAGGTACCTTTTCAGCGAAGGGGAAGGAGTCGGCACGGTAGCAACACATGACACTCACATAATTTCCGCATTTTGAGGTTTATAGAATTTGTACTATGACATTATTACTACTTTCTGTTACGATTTTGAGACATGTGATTATGGTATAATGAATTGGAACGTTGATGGTATTAAAACGAAAATTTTTGGTTGTGAAAATGGGGATATTACAAGTTGGTATCAGAGCCTTGGTTTGAGGGATTCGAACACACCTTCGGGGGTATCTGGACTCAAATCGAGGGTTGAAAGATTTTTATAACAAAACGATTTTTCAAAAATTTAAAATAAGGAGTTTTGAGAAAGAAGTTGTGTGATGCGTGCGACCGGCCGAGCTCAAGTAAGTTTTCCCCAAGATATCCGTACATGTTATGCTATGATGTGATATTATTATGAGAATTGCATTCTAGATTTGGGCTAAGTATCTAGGAAGGATGCCTTATATGCTTTTTGCCCTTGTCCATGAATTGCGTGCTAGATTAGGGCTAAGGATCTAGGAAGACGCCTTATGTTCATGCTATATGTGCTTATCGAATTATACGCTTGGTATGGTTACTCGATGCCCGAATGTTACGTGCCTTGTGCTTTTAGGAGTTCTAGTTAACGTTAGCTAACTAATAAACGAATACGTTAAGTTACATATTACAAGGACTAAGTAATTTTAGAAGGTTGGGTCTAGCCCTATTGCGCAACTCTTGTTTGAGTCCAACCATTGTAGGGAAGGGCCTCTCATTCGAAGAATTATCTAGTCTTAGCAATATGTAATGGTATTTGCAAGCTAGTTAAGTAAATGAGGCAGGAATTTCTTATGCGGTTAATGGCGGATAGTAGGTCGGAGAGTTACCTTAGGATAAGCCTAGGATGAGATTAGTGCATAGATTAATAGTAGTAGAAGGGACTTGGTGTTGGGTCAAAAATATGGTTTATACTTTGCTTTTTTAGGAAAATATATTTTTATGTAATTTTGTATGTGTTTGCGGTTTGTGTGTACGTGTACGGCCGCACACCCTGTGTACGGTCGTACATAGGGTGTGCGGCTGTACACATGTGTATGGCTGGAGGTCCACATAAATAGAGGATTACATGTGAGAGATGGTAGGAGAGGAGAGCATCTTGTAGAGAGAGAAAGTTAGAGAGAAGAAGTGTGTGTGAGAGAGAATCTATTGTAAGGAGCGTCACTCAATATCATCAATACATCATTAGATTCATCTTAATTCTTCTTCTCCTTCTCTTCTATTTGATCTTACATCATCCAATTGATTGGGATTCCGCACCATCAATTGGATCTGATTGATACACAAGCAAGTTTGGGGACTTACAATTGGTATCAGAGCTTGGTTGTATCAATCAATTTTGTAAGATCTGGAGCTTATTTGATCTGATTTTGAAAAGAGAATAGCGTTTTTGGATAGATCTCGCAAAAATAAGGGGGGTTACTTCTTTGCATTTTTCATAAAAACGAGTTTTTGATCAAGTTTTAGATCAAAAAGGGGTGAAAAACATCGTTTTTTCGCGAAACGGTTGAAGGACTGCAGCTGGTTAAAGGTGTGCGGCTCAGCAGTGTGCGGTTCGGTGTGTGCGGAACCGGTGTACGCCTCGGAGTGTGCGGCTCGGCCTCGCCTCAGTTGCAACAGCGTCTTCGGCTCGCACTTGGCTCACCTCGCTTAGCAGCCTTCGCATAACAAAAGGGAAACGAAGTTGAGGTGGCAGGGATCGATCCCTGAACCTCCGGGTCATTAACAAGCGCGCCTTACCAGCTCATCTGGACTTCTCCTTGTGTCCCTCCTCTGAAATTTTAAACATAACTTGTCCTTCTCGGTTTATACTTTCGAAATTTGACAAAATCAGCCCAAAAATTAATTCCTTTTATTTTTAAAATCCTTTTTCAACCCAAATTTTCTTGTTTTAATTTTTGATTTTATTTTTATCTTTGACCTTAAAATTTTGACTTTGACTTTTGAAACTTGACCTTTGACTTTAACTTTTGACTTTCTCGTTTGACTTTTAATTTTTCAAATTTGACTTTTCAGTTTGACTTTTAAGTTTGACTTTTCAAGTTTAACTTTTGAGTCTAACTTTTTAAATTTGACTTTTAAGGTTGACTTTCTCGATTTTTAAGTCAACGGGCAATTAAAAATATATAAAAAAAATTAATTTATATATATATATATATATATATATATATATATATATATATATATATAATTAATAAAAATGAGTTCCACATTAATTCCGGTAAATGAAGTTTCATGTACTCCATCTTGTAAAGCTACAATTAAATTTCTCCGAGATCAAATCGATTTATTAAAAAGGGAAAATGAGGACCTCAAATACGAAGGCTATACTCTAAGGAAAGGTCAGAAACCTTTAAAAGCACAATTAGAGGCCAAGACTAAGGACTTTAGGAAATTACAAGAAGATTACAGCAACAAGTGTGAAAATTATGATCACGTTAAAAGCAAACTTGTTGTTGTAACTGAAGAACTTGACGCTTTGAAAATAAAGTGTGGAAAAACAGATGTTAGTTTCAAAAATTACACTGTATCAAGTAAGATAATCGAGTCCTTATTTGAAAACCAATTTAAATTCAAAGATAATCAAAACAAGGGTCTAGGGTATGATAGTGTTCCTCCCCCTTTCAATCATAACTACACATCCATCCCTATGACACAAGAAGAAATTGACAATGAGGCACATCTACAATATAGGAAACCTGTTGTGGTTGTGCCAGAAAAGGATGAAGTGAACGTTTCTAATGATTCTGTTTCATGTGCAGGTAAAGTAGCAGAGAATGAGAACAAGGAGAACACCATTGAACAAACCAACATCTCCTTGAACTCTGAATCTGTTGCTTCGAACTCAACTGCTTCTGATCAACCGGCTGTTGGTAAATACAAGCCAGCATTTCAAGTTAAACAAACTGCCTGTTGCAACTATGCGTGTGGGAAAAGCAAGAGACAAGGCAAAGATACGCCACCAGGGGCAGGAAGAACCAACTCCACAGTGAAGAAAAAGACATGTTTTCACTGTGGAACACCTGGATACATTGCCAGAAATTGTCCAAATCGCGCATACGTTCCCTAATATGCACAAGGCTGGCAGAACGCGCCAAGAGAGAGATTTTCTAAAAGGAACCCCTCCAGGTCACGTTCAGACAATGGCGACTGGAATGCAACGAAGAGCAAGAGTTCAACTCCCACGGCCAAGAAACCAACCCCCAAGGTCAAGAAGGGAATGTCGGCCAAGAAGCCAAATCCAAGACATGCTCCCGTGAAACCAAAATCAAAGTCATCTCAACGGCCGGCATCAAGTCCCAAAGCAAGTACTAAGCAACCCATCGGATCGAAAAAGAAATGGGTCAAACCTGACTATAGATGGGTACCAAGGGTTCAATCTCCCAAATCTCCTAATTCTTCTAACATTTCTTCATCGTCTGTTTGTGATAAACAGGATATGTCATGGGAGAGACTACCATGTGTAACGCCCGTAGATCCGGGCTAGTCAATTTAGAGGTAATAGGGGTCGAAAATGGATTTTTGACAAAATATTATTTAGAATAAATAATCTTAACCAAGTTTTAGAATATGTCACACGGTTTCCGTACATATAAAGAGCGTCGAAATCGGAGATATAACGAAGAAGTTATGACCTGTCGAAGTTTCGCGACGGAACCGGCACGGCACCGGGAAGCGTAAATAGTAGTTTACGATGGAGGACTTTTTAGCCTTAGTGATATAAATGAAAGTCGTATAATATGTTAAACCAAGAAAATCCATAAAAAGAACGCCCAAATCTGACTTCGTATGAAGAAGTTATGATTTTTCTAAGATTCGGCTTAGCAGTGCACGACCCGAAACTCGAATTTTAGTTCGAGCGGTTTTTGGCTTACGTGACTTAACTGAGAGTTGAAGATCTCATTAATAGGAACTTAACAATAAAAAGACAGACAAAAACAGAGTCCGTTTGAAGGAGTTACGAATTCTTCACTGTCATTTAACAGTCTAAACGCCTCAACTGTTAAATTTAAGATCGGCCGAAAATTAGCCGACGGAGTCAAAATGAAAGTTGTAGATATTATTTTTACCTACGCATGGATAAAAAGAACGTCAAAAACGAAGGTCGTATGTGAAAGTTACGGATTATAGAAGTTGGAAGTGTGTTGTACGAAAATGGGTGATGTGGCACAATCTTGGCCATTGCTTTCTCCCCAAGTCTTGCCACTAGATGGTGACATGTGGCACAAAGTTCAGCCATTTTCACCCTATAAATAGAACCTCTCCCACACTCATTTTCTTCACACCTTTCTCATTCTTTCTTCTCTTTACTCTCTATGTAGAAACTCTCTCTAGCCCTAAAACCCCCCCGAAAAGCCTAAGGAACCTCCCTAGCACAAGGCGGAAGCCCCTGGGTGCTCGACGGCTCCGAGAAGAAGAGCTTTTCCGCATGGGAATACTACTCCAAGCAAAGTCTGGTTTTCTACAAAACCCGATGTAAGTGAACTACACCTACGCTATTTTTAATATAGTTTTTATTTAATTATATTAACGTTATTAAGAACATATAATAAGTAATTGGGTTATTATTATGGGTTATATAAGTATTATTTAACGGTTATATAATAGTAATAATAGCTAGACTATTAATTAGTCTCGGTGAATAATAGATTAAACTCTAGTGGTAATAATACTAGGTTTCGTCGAAGGAAATTATTATTTTTTCAAGAAGTGAAGCGTTGTCTGAGTTCGGAATCACCACCATTTGAAGTGAGTGCATAGTTACTTTCATCTTACACATAGATATGAAGTATTTTATATAAATTACATGCTATGTGTGCATATTATCTGAATACTTGTTGTCTATGCTGGATGAACGATTTTATACATGTTTTAAATGATTTAAACTGTATATGTATTTTATATCTATGATAATGTTGGGGTAAGACATGGGTAGATGTAATAGATAGAGTATGAGTTGGATGATGAGTTGAGAGGTGAATTAGACCGTGAGGTGAGGATGAGAGGTGGACGATGTGAGAAGCCTTTTTCCCAAATGATGGCCCCATCATTCAGCAGAGTATGGATGACAACCACGGACTATTCTAGACAGTCCAGTGGAACACTAGCAAGCTCGCAACCTGTAGGTGTTGTGAACGACGTGTTCACCCGGTGTAGTCTAAACCCTGGTGATCATGCAGACTTGATAACTAAACCCTGGTGATTATGCAGTTTTGATGCCTAAACCTTGGTGATCATGCAGACTTGATGGCTAAACCCTGGTGATCATGCAGACTTGATGCCTAAACCTTGGTGATCATGCAGACTTGATGCCTAAACCCTGGCGACTATGCAGACTTAGTGCCCGTTTTGTAAACCGTGGTAAGGATACACTTTGTGCCGATTCTTAGGATAATACTTAGGAATGAATGAACGAGAAATAGTTGATTCTTAGGGTAGATCCTTAAGAGTAAAAAAGATAATGGGGATGGGTTATTGGGTTTAATTGCTTGATTGTTTAAACATAATAATTATATTATTGTGGGTTGAAAACCCTATGTACTCACCAGGTTTCCCAACCCGACCCACTCAGTTTATTTATATCACAGGTGTTAATATGAAGTCACATTACACTGAGAGATTAAAGAGATGTAGATCACTAGTGTAAATAAATGTAAGTTCTGTTTATGCTTATGTTCCTGTATTGACGATGACATCCCAAACGTTTTAAAATGACTAAAATATGTTTCTTCGGAAATGTTTTAATAACGTATTTATCGTGTTTTTCTGGGAACGAATTCCGCAACATTTTTGTTAAAAGAAGAACTCTGACTTTAAAAAGCATAAACAAAATCGGTCTTTTCTAGCCGTGAAAATAGGGATGTCACAATTGGTATTAGAGCATTAGTTTAAGCGAACTAGGAATATGGATTTATTTCTAACTTAAACTTAGAATGCTAAGCGATGATTGTGAGGTGTGAGCACTAGCTTAATTTAGGAATGATGCCTAAATTTCTTTTATGTGCTAAATGATTTGTTATGCTATAGTTTGATCGGATCTATGGTCTGTTGCCGACCGGATCTGGAAACCTTATGTATTTAGGATTCTAAACGTACGGATACGATATTAGAACTAGCATATAAACGTTTCGGAGTGATAAGGATAATTTAAATGTCAATCCTAAATAAAGATCTAGATTCACCTTATTCGGTGTATAGATCAAGATGGCAAGGACCCGTAGTGGAAACGTAAACGCAAATGGAAATAAGAACCAACCCCCTCAACCCCCAGTGGTTCAGCAAATACCTGTTGTAGAAGAAGTTGCACCTAAGCCAGTCACCATGGCTAGAGTTCAAGCCATGATTCGGGCTATGCTAGCTGAACAAAGGGAAGAAATGAGATAGATGTTCCACGAAAATAGGGACGAACCTACCATACATGTTGAGCCGACCGAGCCAATTCCCGAACAATTTGAGGAAGGGAACTACAGCCGCCAAGCGAGTCAAGTGGGGACTCAAGGCGAACGAAAGGAAGGACCGGAGGGGAGAAACAACAAGGATGGGCGAATGTACAAGAATTTCCTGGGTGTGAAACCACCGAGTCTCTCCGGAAGCCCGAAGCTGGTTGAGATTATGGATTGGATCTCCGAGATGGAGATGGTGTTTGAGAGCTGCGACTGTAGCGAGAAACAGAAAACCTGTCTTCGTTGTAAGACAACTAAAAAAACTGGAGTCTTGAGCTGGTGGAAGTTATTGGCAGATACGATGCCACGAGGAGAAGCCTTAAGGATGTCATAGGAAGAGTTCTTGGAACAGTTGAAAATGCAGTACTACTCAGAGATAGATCTGATAGACCTAAACAACGAGTTTTAGAACTTGAAGAAAGGGAAGGTGAGTGTTGATGAGTATGCCACCGCATTCACCGAGAGGATGGAGCTATTCCCCTACTTGGTGCCTATTGAATTCTCCAAGATTGATAGGTTTGCTAACGGATTACCCACAGACTTTGGCCCAATGGTAAAAATGGCACCTACCTTGAAAACAACTGTTAGGGCAGCTAAGAACGTAGAGGCCCAGATAAGAGAAAAGGGTCTAGAAAAAGATAAGGTAGGAGAGAAGCGGAAGTTTGAAGGACCTTCAAGGTCCAACAAGGAAACCAAATTCTCAAAGCTTGGAGGAGGAAATGGAGGTGAAGCGAGATGGTGTGATAAATGCAAGAAGAAGCATTTTGGGAAGTGCAACGAAGAAGTGACTTGTTACAAGTGTGGAAGGACTGGTCACTATTCCAAGGATTGCACACATAATGATAAAGTATGCTACGGATGTGGAGGTAAGGGGCACATGTCCAGAGACTGCCCGAGGAAAAATAAAGCAGCAAGACCAGAAATGCCACCAAGGCCAAGGGCATTCCACATGATCCTCGACGAAGCGGAAAACAACGCGAGAAACCAAGGATAAGGAATCTATACCCAAAGATCGAGTTACGAGGTAGCCTAATAGATAAAACCACATGATGTAGCCTCTTAGAGTCATAGTCTAGGGTGAACTTGAACACCTATGTAATAGTTTCAAGAAATAATAAAGCCCTTGTTTTGTTATCTGATGTGTTAAACTGTTATGTGATTTTTCCTGTATGGTGACTTGGAAAACTGTGAGACAATACTTGGGACGAGAATGAGTAGGTGTGAAAGGTAGTAGATGCATATACTACCGGAAGCACATGACTCATGCTTGGATCAGGGAAAGTCACAAGGTTACCAAGAAGCCAATAGTTGAGCCTGTTTTATTCAAGCATGTAGTTACCATCGTTTCGGTAATGACTAAGAAGATTGTTGTTATTTTGACCCTAGTGGTCATATCAAATTGAGTCCGAATACGATGAGTATGTTACGTGGTTCAGAGAACCAAGTTCGATGTAGCATCTAACTTAAACCAAAAGATTGAAATGAAAGCTAACCCAGGGCGATCAGTAGAAGTATCACGATGATTGTTAAAGAAGTTGGTAGCTAAAAATGCTACATATTAAAATGTGATTGTATCACATTAGAACATGAAGGAAGGTATACCTTGTTTTGGAGTTTGACTCTAAGAGACCTAAGTCGAAAGCGTTGCAACATACGATGATAGGTCATTAGAATATGACACATAAATCTATAATAGTAATAAAAGAACTTATCTCAAGTTCGTATCCAGTAAGGATTGAGATTGTGACTTGAAGGTCATAATTTGGAGTCTAGCCTGAGGTAGAGAGCAGGTGCACGATCGAGTACCGCTTACAGTCAATGAGTCTAAGAGATAGACTTGAAGGAATATAGAAGTTACAAATATTACCTAGGATGAAGAGATTACATATGGAGTCATTATACAAGCCCTGTTTTGTTGATGATTCCGGGATGTAATCATCCTAAGCGGGAGATAATTGTAACGACCGTAGATCCGGGCTAGTCAATTTAGAGGTAATAGGGGTCGAAAATGGATTTTTGACAAAATATTATTTAGAATAAATAATCTTAACCAAGTTTTAGAATATGTCACACGGTTTCCGTACATATAAAGAGCGTCGAAATCGGAGTTATAACGAAGAAGTTATGACCTGTCGAAGTTTCGCGACGGAACCGGCACGGCACCGGGAAGCGTAAATAGTGATTTTACGATGGAGGACTTTTTAGCCTTAGTGATCTAAATGAAAGTCGTATAATATGTTAAACCGAGAAAATCCATAAAAAAACGCCCAAATCTGACTTCGTATGAAGAAGTTATGACTTTTCTAAGATTATGCTTAGTAGTGCACGGCCCGAAACTCGAATTTTAGTTCGAGTGGTTTTTGGCTTACGTGACTTAAATGCGAGTTGAAGATCTCATTAATAGGAACTTAACAATAAAAAGACAGACGAAAACAGAGTCCGTATGAAGGAGTTACGAATTCTTCACGGTCATTTAACAGTCTAAACGCCTCGTACAGTTAAATTTAAGATCGATCGAGAATTAGAAGACGGAGTCAAAATTAAAGGTGTAGATATTATTTTTACCTATGCGAGGATATAAAGAACGTCAAAAATGGATGTCTTATGTGAAGGTTACGGATTATAGAAGTCGGAAGTGTGCTGTGCGAAAATGGGTGATGTGGCACAATCTTGGCCATTGCTTTCTCCCCAAGTCTTGCCACTAGATGGTGACATGTGGCACCAAGTTCAGCCATTTTCAGCCTATAAATAGAACCTCTCCCACCCTCATTTTCTTCACACCTTTTCCATTCTTTCTTCTCTTTACTCTCTCTCTAGAACCTCTCTCAAGCCCCGAAACCCCCCCGAAAAGCCTAAGGAACCTCCCTAGCACAAGGTGGAAGCCCCTGAGTGCTCGACGGCTCCGAGAAGAAGAGCTTTTTCGCATGGGAATGCTGCTCCAAGCAAAGCCTGGTTTTCTATAAAACCCGTTGTAAGTGAGCTACGCCTATGCTATTTTTAATATACTTTTTATTTAATTATATTAAAGTTATTAAGAACATATAATAAGTAATTGGGCTATTATTATGGGTTATATAAGTATTATTTAACTGTTCTATAATAGTAATAATAGCTAGACTATTAATTAGTCTCGGTGAATAATAGACTAAACTCTAGTCGTAATAATACTAGGTTTTGTCGAAGGAAATTAATTTTTTTCAAGAAGTGAAGCGCTGTCTGAGTTCGGAATCACCACCTTTTCAAGTGAATGCATAGCTACTTTCATCTTACACATAGATATGAAGTATTTTAGATAAATTACGTGCTATGTGTGCATATTATCTGAATACTTGTTGTCTATGCTGGATGAACAATTTTATACATGTTTTAAATGATTTAAACTGTATATGTATTTTATATCTACGATAATGTTGGGGTAAGACATGGGTAGATGTAATAGATGGAGTATGAGTTGGATGATGAGTTAAGAGGTGAAATAGACCGTAAGGTGAGGATGAGAGGTGGATGATGTGACAACCACAGACTATTCTAGACAGTCCAGTGGAACACTAGCAGGCTCGCAACCTGTAGGTATTGTGAACGACGTGTTCACCCGGTGTACTCTAAACCCTGGTGATCATTCAAACTTGATGCCTAAACCCTAATGATCATGCAGACTTGATGCCTAAACCTTGGTGATCATGCAGACTTGATGGCTAAACCCTGGTGATCATGCAGACTTGATGCCTAAACCTTGGTGATCATGCAGACTTGATGCCTAAACCCTGGCGACTATGCAGACTTAGTGCCCGTTGTGTAAACCGTGGTAAGGATGGACTTTGTGCCGATTCCTTAGGATAATCCTTAGGAATGAATGAACGAGAAATAGCTGATTCTTAGGGTAGATCCTTAAGAGTAAAAAAAAATAATGGGTATGGGTAAGTGGGTTTAATTACTTGACTGTTTAAACATAATAATTATATTATTATGGGTTGAAAACCCTATGTACTCACCAGGTTTCCCAACCTGACCCACTTAGTTTATTTATATCACAGGTGTTGATATGAAGTCACATTACACTGAGAGATTAAAGAGATGTAGATCACTAATGTAAATAAATGTAAGTTCTGTTTATGCTTATGTTCCTGTATTGACGATGACATCCCAAACGTTTTAAAATGAATAAAATACGTTTCTTCAAAAATGTTTTAATAACGTATTTATCGTGTTTTTCTGGGAACGAATTCCGTAACATTTTTATTAAAAGAAGAACTCTGATTTTTATAAAGCATAAACAAAATCGATCTTTTCTGGTTGTGAAAATGGGGATGTCACACCATGCAAGGATGACAAAGGTCTACCCAGTTTCAAAATGGACTGGGTTCCAAAGACCAACTGATCCCGCTCTGTGCTGGAGCAGCTATGGAGGCATATCATCGGATTTCGGTTTGTTGGTAGTGGCTGTTCCTAGCACTTGATAGGGGACATCTCTCAACTGTACAAAACTCAGAACATTGTTGGAGAGTATGTGTCCTTGTGGGAAGGGAAGAAAGGAAGTGATCACTCACGGGGTTCGTGCTTAACGACATGAAGAATTTTAGGATCTGTTCTGAGTTTATGCATGCCGTTCTCAGACTTTCTGGATGCAAATTCAATCGGTGACTTACGATTTGAGTTTTCTTCTCTATACTCCTGAGTTTTTCTCAAGATGATTCGCTTTAAAGAAAAATATTTGTTTTAGGATAGTTTAAATTTGCGCATTTACTTTCGTTTCTCTCCTATGCACAAATTTAGGGGGAGAAATAAAAACAAAACAAAAATAAGAAAATAAAAAAAATAAATAAAAAAATCAAAATTAAAAAATAATATGTTGCTTATGGAATGTGCTTGAGGGAGATGTTTTGGGAAGTGATATGATCATGTGATAACAGGCAACCTGAGTCTGTGTAACATACCCAAAGTTGAAGGGTCTATGCTCTGGTTTGATGTGTCGGTAGGCACGAAAGATTCTAAATGGACATGACTAGGCAGAATTGAACTTAGGAAATCAAATGACTTGACAAATCTTGACCTAGATAGATATGTTCAGCCTGACAATACGACGCTCGGATAGGTTGAGAAGGGAGATATATATGAGAATCTACTCGTCACATTAAATGAACCCGTATCTGGAACCGTGGTTTAACTTTTCCTCCATGTGCGGATTTTGTCCTTAATTCTGGTATTGATGGAGCGACTGGTAAATTCCGATGAATTAGGTCTGTAGAGAATTATTTTCTTTCTTTCTTACTGTTAGTCATATGTTGCCTCCTCTACGTGATTGGAAGAGATCCGATCTGGACTGCAACATATGCAAATCTATTTCTCTGCATATTATATCTATGAAATTCTTCGTATCTGTTAGCCATATGTTGTCTCCTTTGCGTGACTAACAATCCGACCTGGTACACAGCATATGCAACCTTCTACTTCTCAATCCTCTAAAACTATAAGTGATAATAATCTAAATCTATCTTCTCTCTTAATGATTGTTTGCTCACCCGATGTAAGGAGTACTTTGGAAGTCTTTGATTACGGGGGCATATCTGGAAGCAGGAAACATGTTCCAGTACAATTAAAATTGAACACTCAAAGATTGTCTATAGATCGCGCTGCTCAATTTAGGTGGACAACAATATCCCTGGTCGTCGTCAGCAGAATGGTCCTTAAGATATAGTATCTAGAAACTTAGGATCAGATATAATATCTAGGAACTTAGGATTACATTGTCTTGTCACGTATAGTATATCCTAATTTTGTCACAATTTTTCGTGTTTAAGTGGACAACAATACCGACAATCGACCAGATAAAGATGTGAATATGAAAGGTACCGATAAGCGGATAATGGTTGTCTAAAAACTTTGATCCCAAATCATCCTTAAAGTTAGATATCATTTTATTTTTGTTAAATTTGTTCATAGTTTTCCTTTATGCATAAATATTAGGGGGAGAGTCAAAAATAATTCAAAAATCAAACAAAAATCAGAAAATTAAAATCCAAAAATAGTGTTATTTCTTGTTCAGAAAAATCAAAAAATCAAAAAAAAAAAATTTGTTTCTATTTTTATTTTGTGTGTTAATTTTTCTTTTAGTTTTGTTTTGTCTTGAAAAGTGATTTCAGGTATAGATAAGACTCATGAAGTTTGTGTTGAAGATTTCTGAGCCAAGGCTTCATTTGTGAGCATCGAAGAATTCGCATTCGAAGGAGCAAGAAATGAAGATTATTCTTTCAACATTTAATCTGTTAACCCCAGAAGCATGGTGAAGCTGAAATTGAAGAATATATGATGGATTGCATTGAAGCCTCCTCAATCAGTCTGCTGCTATTTTTGTACGTGCTGAAGTGATCTAGAAGATTATTTCTCTCTGATAATTCTCTCTGAAGATTCTCAAGCTGAAAGTGCTATCTTTCAAGAATCCTTTTATCAAGCCTCCTCACCTAATGTGCGACCAGAATCAAATCTTGAAGAAAATGCCCAACCGCTCAAGATGAAGTCATTCATAGAAGATTCATATGTTCATCCTAAAGCTGTGAAGAAATCTGAAGATTAATGTTGAAGCCAAGCTCCCAATGAAGATTAACAAGAAAAAGCCAGCTACATTTTAGGGGGAGTTTGTTGGGCCAATTAGAAAAGAAAGCTATAAACCAAGGGGGAGATTGTTGGGTCAAAAATATGGTTTATACTTTGCTTTTCTAGGAAAATACATTTTTATGTAATTTTGTATGTGTTTGCTGTTTGTGTGTACGACCGCACACCGTGTTTACGGCCGTACACAGGGTGTGCGGCTGTACACATGAGTATGGCTGGAGGTCAATATAAATAGAGGAGTGCATGTGAGAGATGGTAGGAGAGGAGAGCATCTTGTAGAGAGAGAAAGTTAGAGAAAAGAAGTGTGTGTGAGAGAGAATCTATTGTAAGGAGCATCACTCAATATCATCAATACATCATTAGATTCATCTTAATTCTTCTTCTCCTTCTCTTCTATTTGATCTAACATCATCCAATTGATTGGGATTCTGCACCATCAATTGGATCTGATTGATACCCAAGCAATTTTGGGGACTTACACTTGGTGAGGTCAAGGCAATCCTTGAGGAAATTACGGATAGATGTGGAAGGTAGTATGGGCCCGTACTACTAAAAGTAGAGGATCCGTACTTGATTCAAGGAGGGCCAAGATGGAACCACGGAACTTGTAGTGTGTGAAACCTTTCGAGGTTATGTATGACCCTGATTATTATGTGTTTTGTTTCAGAATGGTAATGATTACGCGACATGGAGGAGGATGAGAAGGTTCAGGGTCAGGATCAGGTTCGGGATTAGGTGTCAAGCCGGTTGATGAGGGACTACATGAGTTCATTGCTTCTAGGATCACTAGAGGCATCCTTGAGTCAACCCCGGTGATTTTCGGGTTGATCAAGGAGGGGATTATCGAGTTGATGGAGGATCGCCTCAAGGCGTTTAGGAGTGACTAGGCGGCTAGCCAGTCAGGGGCGCACACACTATCCTTTAAGGACTTCAGGGGATGCATGTGACAACCTGAAATTTTCTATCCAGTACAGTCAAACACTTCATTGAAATTCAAACTCGTTCTTGCTATCAATTAACACAATTTAGAGTCTGTTTGAGCGTTCTGAGCCTTGTACACTTAAGGGATAAGTGTTAGGGTTTATCTGTTGAAGCTATAGTACAAATATCATGCCTAAAACACCATGATCATGACTTCACAACCACCACACTGGAGTTTATGGCCGTAAACTCCATGTGGGCTGTAAACTCACCCTATAGGATCAAGTTTTGGCCATTTATTTCATTCCTTCACTTCCTTGGCTAATTTTACTTCAAATCCTCTCAACTCTCATCCGGATCTTCACCTTAGATCTTCAAAACTAGTAAGTATTCTTCTTTGATTAGTTGATACACCTCTTAATCTAGCATTCTCTCATGATTTCATCCATGAAAATCATGTTTTCATAGATCTTCAAGAAACACCAAGAACACACACTAGTGTTCTTGGCCAAAACCGACCATTTCAAGCCCATATATTGTAAGTACTCTTGCTCTAGCTTGTTATGTACTAGATTAAACATGTTTAGGTCTTAGGAATATCAAGATTTGAGGGTTGGATGAGATTTTATGGACAAGGATCTCCCAAGGCTGTAAACTCCCTTTTATGGTGCAACCGTAAACTCCCTTTTATGGTGCAAAGTTTCCCTAATTTCCTTCCTTATGCTTAGAACTTGGATTAGAACACTACACAACTGAACTAGTAACATTAAGCTTCGAGTTGGTGTATCATAACATGATTTTATGGCTGTAAACTCATGGAGAAATGGTCCCCAGGCTGTAAACTCATATTAACGTCAATTCTTGGACCTTAAACTCATATAGCCTCTTGTTTAACCTTGGAACACTTAAACACTTGAGACTCCATACCTTTAAGCCTCTAAATATCAACCTTTGGAGAGTTTATAGCCAGGAGTAAACTCCCGTGGGCCGTAAACTCCATTGAGTGTGGTCCTTGGGTCATAAACTCAAATGCAATGCTTTACACCCCTTAGATGCAACCCTAATGTACTCCTAGCACTTGAACCAAGGTGTTTTCCACGATTTAGGGTGTTTATACTTGTCTAATTAGTGTTATAAACACTAATTATATTCATATATATATATATATATATATATATATATGTATATATATATATGTCTTTATATGTTATTAGGATCATTTTGTGTGTTCAAGCCTTCAATTGACACCTAGCACTGGTCCGACACTTCCATATGATCCACTCACTACAGGTGAGTTCATACCCCTTAATTAACCTTTTAAATGTTTTTAAATGCTTTTATGGGGGGAATACAAGTTGAATCATACTAGTTATTATATTAATCACATGTGATTAATAACTAGTACACAAATGGATTTACTACGCTTTTAGCTGTTTTACCAAGCATACTACTTCAAATGACTTTATCAAATGTTTTTACTTGTTAAAATATTTATCAAACTGCATTACACATTGTATTCCTTCCATTCAAACTCTGTTACAATTGTGTTTCAAACAAAAGATTCTTATACTTTAAACTGGTAATATCAAACAAACTGCTTTTAAATCATTTTATAAACTGACATCAAGTCATCAATTCTCATTTATTAAACTTTTCAATGGTTTTACAAAACTTATTTTAAACATTTATATTGTCAAATGCATTCCTATGTATGTATAGTTATATAAGTAATGTTTAAAGGACTTAGGACTGCTAGCTCGCTTTAATTCCTTTTCCTTGTTTGGATGTGGCCTTAGGGTATCGGTTATTTGTCCGAATGTCATCTAAATATTATTTATATATTAAGTATACATATATAGACATAAAAGTTCTATCAATCAATTCAGTACCTTTGAGTAGCAAATACATACTTCCAGTTATACACATACATTACTAGTAACTATAATAGGTATACTTAGGAGATACTACTTACTATTCCTAGTACAAGGAATCACACAGGAGTCAGTTCATTCATGAGTCTTTACGAATACATACTATGAAGAGATACTAATACATACTATGAAGAGATACTAATACATACTATGAAGAGATAATAATATATACTATGAAGAAATACTAATACATACTATGAAGAAATACTAATACATACTATAGGAAGAGATACTATTACATACTATATGGATAGATACTTATACTTACTATACAGGACTGACCATTTTACACCCGACTGTTAGCTACAATGGGAAACTGCACATCGACAGATGTCTACGGTTGTACTGTTCGGTGAGTTACTATGTCGTGTATATCCTAGTACAAAAGGATATGATTTCAATGACTATATAATTTTCCATCTTTACTTTTATCTTGTGATACATTCACATAAATTATGAGGTAGGCTATATTTTGATAATAATAGTTGTACATGGGGAAAAACCTTCATTCATACGGAGACGCAAACCTCCAAAACTGTCGAGTCTTGGTAGAAGACTACATTTTATACTAGTAGGAAATATGGGATTTTCTAGGGTTTTCATACTTATACAAACTTTTTCATCAAACATCTACAAGTATTTTCTTTACAAGTTTTACAAATCAAGGACATTAAAATACTTATGAATTCACCAGCTTAAATGTTGATCTACGCTTTCAAAATACCTTGTATTCTCAGGTCACCAGTAGACAGGTACGATGACCAGGTTTTGAGAAGACGGAGAAGTCAAGACTCGTCTTTTATTTTGATTACTTATTTTCATGTCTTATTTTATGAAAGAGCACAAATGTATTAAAACCTTACTATTAATACAATGGATGATGTTGTTGCTTGTTTACTACTTTACACTGTTGTGATACTTTACATGACGTCCTCCGCCCCAAAACGTTTCCATCGTTCTTGGTTTTGGGGTGTGATAAATTGGTATCAGAGCTTTGTTTATAGTGAATTGAGTATATCAACCCATAAAAGATATACTAACTATAAATACAATGGGATTAAAATACTCTGGCCAAGAGTTTATACTTATAAATAATAAAATATTTAACTAAGTATACATGCCTGCATTCATACTAAAATCAGTGTCACAATGACAAAAAAAAGTATTGCGATTGTTGACTATCACAAGTTAGCTCAGGGATGTATGGTCAGTCCAGGGAGTGGCATATCCTGATCAACTATGCTGGTCCGGGGAGTGATTAGCATATGCCCAAGAATGGTTGTGATATGGCAACAAGTCTAAAAACTTACCACCACTACTACAATGAAGACATTAGGAAAATTCGGTGTTACTATAATTACTAGGTTAAGAACTAAAAAGATCTTCATTAATAGGTCAATAGTTGATAAGTGGATACACTAAGGTTATATGTAACTAGGATGACATAGACTTAGAATCTGTGAATTTTTACTTTACCCCTGTTCCTTGTGAATTTGGAGTTAAGTTCACTTATTCAAAGGCCTATCCTGTTTCGATTACATATAACTGGTATGCACATTACAAATAGTGAGGTAACTAATGAAGATTATCTTATAATTATCTAGTTAGTACGTCTAATAATTATTTCTTTACCCCAATTATCGCGTAGATAACATGGCTGGACCCCATCCCCATGGCGGCCCGTACTTTCCAAACGAAGGCAATGCTGAATGGTTCAGAGAAGAGATAGAGGATGATCATCCAATCCCTTTGGATGATCACCATGCTGAAGGCTTTTTGGATGGTGCTAACTCTGAGCCCGAGGTTGAGAACCTACCCCCGGTGGCTTCCAACCCAAATGCTAACCCTCGTCCGGCTTTTCAAGGCCCGATGCCCCTTGGGTAGAATGTTTGGAGACATGGGGCGAAGAGCAAGACCAACCTATGCCATTTAATGGAGATTGAAGCTTCTATAACGTAAGTGAAGGAGGATCAGCAGACAAAGTTCTGCCAATCCTGGTCCGTTGAGTTCCCCGAAACGAAATCCAAGGCAGGACAACTCTCCAGCGTATCACAGAGGTTGATGCCAATACAGGAATGCATACCATTCGCACTAATCGCCTTGAAAATGCTTGTGACAGATCTGAGAAAGACCACGAGGCCCTGCTACAAGCACTAGCTGAAACACGAGTCGGAGTCATAGAGCTCCAAGTACGTCAGAGGGAGTACGAAAGACACATGTTGGATATGGAACGCCAACTGGCTGAACTAAGGGCTCACCAGAGGGATGACCGTCACCGGTGAGAGAGGCTTTACTTTCTTTTCTTGTTATAAATAATCGTTTTCCTATCTATGCCCTATGTAACACTTTTCTATGTATCTACCCCAGTACCGTAAGTACTTGTAGTTAGGCCTTTATGCTGCCAAAACTTTTCTACTCTAGATATGATGTAAGACCTTCTACAAGGTCAATTTTCCCAAGCTTATTACATCAAAAATCTCAATGATATTGACAATCGGCTAATTTCAGTGTCACTCTTTATTCAAACACTTTCATCATACTATCGTTGGAGTCTATCTGCAACTCACTCTAGCCAAGTTATTGGACTATGGTATTTTAACTCAGGGATCACTTCCAATTCTTGCCAAAGGTTGGATAGCAATTGTCTAGTAACCATTCTAGGAACTTACTTCTACCCTTTACCAGGACTACATCATAGGGATGTAGGTCAAACCCTTGAGAACATACTTCTACTGAGTACATGAATGATCGGAATACATCTAGGTTCAACCATAATCGCTCACGCACACATTTTCTTATCGTGTAACAGAATCATGTCGTTGAAGAAAAGTAACCAGCCCATCAACCAAACACCAACTCTTCAGATTGATGCAGCTACCTTTCAATGCTACAGTCTCAGCTGCTGTGACAGCTATCTTGACTCACCTAAACGCTAACAATGCAAATGTTAGCGGGATGGTTATGAATAATTCCAATCAAAGTAACAACCAAGTACATCAACAAGTATCAAACAACCACGACACCTCGAACCCTAAACCAAAGGGAAATAAACAAAAGTTCTGGTATAAATTTAAAGGCAAGTCACCCCAAGGGACGAACAAGAGACAACAACTTGTGGCAGCCTTCGCGGCCACGACGTCTGTAACTCCTACTACCATCCCTACTAATATCCCGGTTATCCCTAACCCAACCAGACAGTATGCTGGAAACCTACCGAAGTGCAATAAGTGCAGCTTCCATCATCTAGGTAGTTGTCGTCTGTTACACTGCAGGAACTGCAACAAGGACGGACACACTACCCGCTTCTGCAGAACAAGGATCCAACACATTACTTGAACCTCCAATGTCGAAATTGCTCAGGTATGCCATCTATGTGGCGTAATGGGACATTTCAAAAGGGACTGCCGAACAGAGAAGAGTGACAGGGGAACAGGAGGAGTTTGACCCCAGAACAACGAAAGGCAACAAAGGACCCTACTATAATATAGGTACACATCCAATCGACAGTATTTAAGTATACTTTCAAACTATTAAACACTAGTGCAACTAGAGTCTTATCTTTTGCGAGATTCAGCTAGTCAAGAGGCTCTCGTGCTACATATACTTGCTTTTTGTAGTATACCTTATTCGTAGCAGTAGTCTTGTAGTTAAATATAAAGTACTGAAACTCTGTTAGGAGTTGCACTGTAGTGTTGTTTCTAACATCGTTTATGATCTAAGTCTAATGCTTCTTATTCCGAGTAGTCCGATATTATCATACAACTTGAGTCGATTCGATCCTTACAATACCAATTTCTTGCGTACATCTCTTTCTCTGTAATCAACTTTCTAATGAAGCCGCCATTCCAAAACTCTGAGGTACTCATGCATAGAGTACCTTATGCTTCATGTCCTTCCCGAATATAACTCAGCAAACCTCCTCGGAGTACCACTCGTACAATATGTCAAGTTCAACCCGAAGACCCATACGGTTGATCTAACGTTGAAAACAGTATACGCAAGGGTGGTATATGATCAACGTTCTACAGGATTAGAATTGATGATTCCGCTTTAACTTCTTTTCCGTGTTTGGATGTGAGCTTAACAAAGAAGCATTTATTCGAATGCCTTTTCAAACTTAATTATATACGACTCATATACGCGAAGCTGTGATTGATTAACCAAATATGAACTTCAGGATGGAGACTGCTCAAGACTACGAGTGATCGTGCTGTCGTGCGAATAAACTTAGAATCCAATCAAATGCTACCCCTAGAACCGAATCGCCCTATAGTCTAACCCCTACTGAGATGCAAGAACTATCCAGTTAATTTAACAAACCGCTCAGCAATGGCTCTATAAGACCAAGTTTCTCACCCTGGGAAACTCCAGTCTGGTTCGTCAAGAGGAAAGACGGATTAGTTAGTATGTGCATCAGCTAATGGAGACCTCGACAAGATTTCCATTGGGATCATTACCCTCTGCCTCGCATAGATGAATTGGTTAACCAACCGCAAGGAAACAATTTACCTTTCGGAGATGGACCTGAGATCCGAATATCACCGGTTACGAGTGTTAGAGAAGGGTGCCCGGAGGAAGACCTTCCGAACTCGTTGTGGACGCTACAAGTCCGTAGTGATACCCTCAGATAAGACCAATACGCCCGTTGTATTCATGAATTTGTTGAATAGGGTATGTCATCCTTACTTGGATCAGTTCGTCATCTTCCTTATAAACGACCTACTTATCTACTCTTGTAGTAAGAAAGAGCCTAGAAGCATCCACAACTCAACCTACCCCGTGAACTCAGTAACATACATCCTACCCTCCACGTCTCAAACTTGAAAAAGCATTTGTTCGACGAGACTCTTGTAATCCCACTCGACGAGATCGAGATTAACGAGAGCCTCGCCTTCGTGGAACAACCGTAGTGACCATGGACCGAGAGGTCAAGCAGACGAAGCAAATCCGAATCCCATTAGTGAACGTTCGTTTCAACGCCAAGCGAGGACCTGAATTCACTTGAGAGCACAAGGATTAATCGAAACTGAATTATCCTCATCTCTTTACTCGATTATTCGTACCTACTCCTTTACCTGAACTCTAATTTCGGGACAAAATTCCCACTAACGGGGGGATGATGTGACAACCCGAAATTTTCTATCCAGTACAGTCAAACACTTCATTGAAATTCAAACTCATTCCTGTTATCATTTAGCACAACTTAGAGTCTGTTTGAGCATTCTGAGCCTTGTACACTTAAGGGATAAGTGTTGGGGTTTATCTGCTGAAGCTATAGTACAAAGATCAGGCCTAAAACACCATGACCATGAGTTCACGGCCACCACACAAGATTTTACAGCCGTAAACTCCATGTGGGCTGTAAACTCACCCTATAGGATCAAGTTTTGGCCATTTGTTTCATTCCTTCATTTCCTTGGCCAATTTTCCTTCAAATCCTCTCAACTATCATCCCGATCTTCACCTTAGATCTTCAAAACTAGTAAGTATTCTTCTTTGATTAGTTGATACACGTCTTAATATAGCATTCTCTCATGATTTCATCCATGAAAATCATGTTTTCATAGATCTTCAAGAAATACCAAAAACACACACTAGTGTTCCTGGCCAAAACCGACCATTTCAAGCCCCTATATTGTAAGTACTCTTGCTCTAACTTATTATGTACTAGATTGAACATGTTTAGGTCTTAGGAACATCAAGATTTGAGGGTTGGATGAGATTTTACGGCCAAGGATCTCCCAAGGCCGTAAACTCCCTTTTATGGTGCAAACTATCCCTAATTTCCTTCCTTATGCTTAGAACTTGGATTAGAACCCTACACAAATGAACTAGTAACATTAAGATTCGAGTTAGTGCATCATATCATGAGTTTACGGCTGTAAACTCATGGAGAAATGGTCCCTAGGTCGTACACTCATGTTAAGGTTAATTCTTGGACCTTAAACTCATATAGCCTCTTGTTTAACCTTGGAACACTTAAACACTTGAGACTCCGTACCTTTAAGCCTCTAAATATGACCCTTTGGAGAGTTTACGGCCAAGAGTAAAATCCCCTGGGCCGTAAACTCCATTCAGTGTGGTCCGTGGGTCATAAACTCAAATGCAATGTTTACACCCCTTAGATGCAACCCTAATGTACTCCTAGCACTTGAACCAATGTGTTTTCCATGATTTAGGGTGTTTATACATGTCTAATTAGTGTTATGAACACTAATTATTTTCATATATATATATATATATATATATATATATATATATATATATATATGTCTTTATATGTTATTAGGATCATTGTGTGTGTCTTCAAGCCTTCAATTGACACCTAGCACTGGTCCGACACTTCCATACGATCCACTCACTACAGGTGAGTTCACACCCCTTAATTAACCTTTTAAATGTTTTTAAATGCTTTTATGGGGGAATACAAGTTGAATCATACTAGTTATTATATTAATCACATGTGATTAATAACTAGTACACAAATGGATTTACTACGCTTTTAGCTGTTTTACCAAGCATACTACTACAAATGACTTTCTCAAACATTTTTACTTGTTAAACTATTTATCAAACTGCCTTACACACTGTATTCCTTCCGTTCAAACTCTGTTACAATTGTGTTTCAAACAAAAGATTCTTATACTTTAAACTGGTAATGTCAAACAAACTGCTTTTAAATCATTTTATAAACTGACATCAAGTCATCAATTCTCATTTATTAAACTTTTCAAAGGTTTTACAAAACTTATTTTAAACTTTTATATTGTCAAATGCATTCCTGTAACATCCCGAGTCCAGGAGTGCAAGTTTGGGGTTCAAAGTGTAAATTTGAAGGGCAACTTGGCGAGTAGCCACTGTGTGAAGAAAACCCTAATTTCGGGGGATGATCCCTATATAAAGGACATTATACCCTCCCCCCAGCCTCCTTACCTTCCCTTGAAGTCCAGAAAACCCTAGAAGCATGATTGTGAAGGATTTGAGTGCATTTGAGCCATGGAGAAGAAAGTTGGAGGAAGATCTTGGAGAGTTAGGAGGCTTGGAGCAAGGGGCTTTGCCTAGATTCGGATTTCCTTGCTGATTGGGGCTTCCTTTTTAGATATTATCTCTTGGGCTGCTATTCATCTAGATTCATCATTT
This sequence comes from Lactuca saligna, assembly GCF_052625555.1. Taxonomy (NCBI): domain Eukaryota; kingdom Viridiplantae; phylum Streptophyta; class Magnoliopsida; order Asterales; family Asteraceae; genus Lactuca; species Lactuca saligna. Next base: position 62,832,785 of record NC_136417.1, on the reverse strand, counting down.
TGGGTTGTGTGGGAAGTTTGGCTTGTGGTATTTAGAGTTGGATAGGTAGATCTGAGGTTGCCACCTCAGATCTGGAATGAAGAAGGTCTAGGGTGCATTAAAGTCCCTGTTATTGAATGATTGGTGAAGCCATCTTGTCCCAAACCCTAGCCCTAGAGTGTAAAATGCCTAGATCTCTTTGGATTCACGTAAAGTTTGCCACTTTATGTGATGGAAGGGTTGTAGAAGGGTAGATCCACGTTTTGGATCGATTGCATGGCATGGAAGGCTTCTATATGGGTTAAGAACTAGTGGTACTCGGCGAGTCACAAGGGTGTACCCGGCGAGTTGCTTGAAGGCGGGCAGGAACTTGACGAGTTTGAAGAACAACTCGGCGAGTTGGTTGAAGATAGCCTTGGACTCGGTGAGTCTGTTCTTGGACTCGGCGAGTCTGATCTCGAGGTCTTAGGCTTTCCTGGTTAAGCTAAGAATCGGTGAGTCAAAGGATGACTCAGTGAGTTAAGATGGGTCCTTTTCAGTGTTGGGGGACTCAGCGAGTCAGCGGGCTCGCTCAGTTAGCCAAAAGGTTAACTTTGACTTTGACTTTGACCAAGAGTAGACCAGTTGACTTCTAAGGGCATTTTGGTAATTGTTGGCTTTTGTTTTGAGTTCAGTGTTGGTGCTAGCTAGTGGTGGAGATCGTGTCAGTTGTCGGAGCATCTCGATCTTATCTTTCCAGCCAGCAGTTGCGAGGTGAGTTATCCTCACTATATCAACAGGGTCTAAGGCACCAAGGCCGGCCCTTTATCGGATTGTAATCCGGGTATTGTTGTTATGTTACTTTTTTACTATGTTTTCATCCCGGTAGTTAGGATGGTATTCGTTAGAGACCTGGTTAAGGTCGGTATCCTGGTATATAGGGTGATGCTATGCTAGTGACCGGTTAGGTCAGTATTTTGCTTAGAGTATGTTGTGTTACGTGATCTGCTAGATCGGTTTGATTGAATGTGAATTGTCATATGATTGTATGTTTATGTGCACATGGTTGTTTGACTGGGGTTGGGTTGAGGCGGGACCTGCTTTGTGCTTTAGGCCAACATACCCAGGGCAGACCGGTTATTCCGAAGGCCCAGCGAGCGGTCCGGATAGGCTATAGGCCCCACGAGGGCAGACCAGACATGCCGAGGCTCGGAGAGTGGATCAGGCCGACTGAAGGCCCGATGCGGGCGGACCAGTCATACTGTAGACTCAGAGAGGGGACCAGGTGGGTTGAAGGCCCGGTGCGGGCGGACCAACCATACTGTAGACTCGAGGGACATGACTAGAATCGGAGGGTGGACCAGATGGACTAAAGGCCCGACACGGTGGACCAGTCACACAGTAGACCCGATATGCATGGATGTTCTGTGATTCAATATGATATAGCATGTTATGTGTGTGGTATATGTGGTTGGTATTTTCGGGGTATCTCACTAAGCTTTCGGGCTTACAGTTGTGGTTTAATGTTTTTCAGGTTCTTCAGGAGACCATGGCAAGGCAAAGGCGTGATTGTACCGCTCCTCGAGTTTGTGTTTTATGATATGGTTCTGGGAATACTCTGATAATAAATGTATTGAGAACCTTTTTGTAATAACATGATTAAAATGGGTTGCTTTTGAAAAGTTAAAATTTGTTGAAATTTTTGTTCGTTACAAGTTGGTATTAGAGCCTTGGTTTGAGTGAATTGGAGGCACATTCGTGTGAATCCAGTCTCAAATCAGGGAGAGTTTTTAAAAGTGAATTTAAAATGGGTTTCAAATTAAGTAAAAGGAGGACGCGGAGATACGATCAACCGGAGCCAGTAAGTAACCCCAAAATACCATGCATGATAATTGTTTTCGAGCTTTGATAGAACAGCATGCTAGTACTAGGCTAGGGATCTTCAGGATTTCATGATAATTTTGCCTGTTTTATGATGCCTGCTAGCCTAAGGTGTCCTTCTGTATGAAATTTTCAGTGTTCCTCTAGGAGTGAGGATTGAGCGCTTGCTATGTATATTTGTCACTAGGGTGTTATGGTAGTACTTCATACAAATATGGGTAGGTGTGGAAGGTAGTATGGGCCCATACTACTAAAAGTATAGGACCCATACACGTATCAGGGAAACCATGACCTCTAGGGTTGAGTTGGGAGTTGGTTCCCAGGTTAGTGGGAAGTATCTGAGATTTTGCGATGTTTTTCAGTATGGTGGTCACGATGCATGCTGGGAGCAGATCCGGGTCAGGATCAGGAGCAGGAGAGGGAGGTCAGGGTGGGTCAGTACGGCCTGAGGTTATTGGTCAGATGAGCACAGGCGAGTTGGATGCTAGGATTCGTGAGATCCTGCATGATGAGGTTGCTGCATTGTCCCGGGCCGAGCTGTCGGAACTGTTTAGGTCGATCAAGACCGCCATGGTGGAGTATTTTGATGAGCGTTATGCGGCTCTCGCAGAGACCGCTGCCGCAAAAGCTACAACGACTATAGCAGCAGCACGGGGAGGATCTGGTAGAGGTTTCCAGTATCGGGACTTCGATAATACGAAGCCCCCTACGTTTGATGGAGTTCAGGACCCGATAGTTGCTATGAGATGGTTGTCAGACGTGGAAGGGTGTTTCTTCACATGTTCATGCCCTGCTGATCAGAGCGTGAGGTGTGATCTGAACCTGTTGAGGCTTGGGGCGAAGGATTGGTGGAGATTGACCACGGGGTCATATTCGGATACTCAGAGGGCTGCGGTTTCATGGGATCAGTTCTGAGAGATGTTTAGCACTCATTATATTCGGCGGGTTGAGAGGGAGAGATTGGCTCAGGAGTTCCTTGAGCTGAAGCAAGATTCGGAATTGGTGATGGAGATCACCAGGATGTTCACTAAGAGGGCGATGTTTTGCCCCGAGTTTGCTTCGGAGCAGGCTCAGATGTCCCGATATCTGAGTATGCTCAAGATGGATATCAGGCAGTTCGTGTCTACGCAGAGGTGCGAGACCTTGTTAGAGTTACATGAGGCCGCCAGGCGGCGTGAGTTGGAGCTTGAGTTGCAGTTACGATAGCAGAGGCAGGTTCCGGTGCAGTCGCAGATGGCGCCGAAACGGTCCAAGACCGTCGATTCTAGATTGGGAGATCAGAGCAGCCACACTTGTGGGAAGTGTGGGAAGGGTCACACCGGATTTTGTCGGTCCGGTGGTGCATGCCGCAAGTGCGGAAAGGAGGGGCACTACACGAGGGATTGTCGGCAGGCAGACCCGGGTCGAGATTTGAGGATTTGTTACCATTGTCATCAGGTTGGGAACTTGAGGGTCAATTGTGCACAGCTTACTGCATGACCGGTGCAGGCTCCAGCACCGGCCACGTTGAGGATCATGGGTGGAGGTCAGGGTGGAGTGGAGCCCCCAAGGGCTCAGGGTCATGCTTTTCAGCTTACAGCGGGGGAGGTCAGGGCAATGCCGGATGCAGCTGCGGGTATGTTTCTTCTTGATGTCTTATTATTTTTATGATTATTGTGGAGTATTTTTTATCTGCTAGTCTCGTTGCATGGTTTTCGGTATTGTATTCTTTGATTTTGAGGGTAATGGCTTGGTTATGGGCTTAATCTCAGAAATTTTGTTGGTTATCATTCATGAGGGTTGTTCGTGGGAATCGGGTGTTGGTCTGGATATCGGGTAGCATTTGCAGTCTGAGGAGTGGTTATCTGAAGATCGAGTTTCTTTCGAGTCCGGGATGATTAGTGTTGATGTGTGATTTGTGAAGGTTGCGCGTGTTAGTGGGAATCGGTTCGCGTGTAAGTGTTTGTATCGGGAAGGATTGTTGAGGAAGGTCGGAAATGGCGATCGGTGGTTGATAGTCAGTGCTCTAAGTGGGGGAGAATTGGAGAATTCTCCAGAAAAATCGATGAGTATGAAAGGTCGTTTAGCTGCATGGGATTCAGCAGTGTCTCGGTCAGCCAAAGGCGTAGGCTAGTATGAGTAAGTGGCAGGCGTGCGGGGCGGGATGCAGACCAAGAACGATTGATTGTGGAAGGCCTAGGATCGGGTCGGGACTGAGTATATGGGATGGAGGTAGAGTTGGAACCCCTATAGGGCTAGAATAGTATGCATGGGAGGAGTTTCCCAAAGGAATAACTCGAAATGTTGAAGTGCTAGTTGAGCGGTCCGGATAGACTAAAGGTCGGTCAGCATACTAGTCAGGCCGAAGGCTCGGAGGACTGTCCAGCCAGACTGAAGGCCCTGGAGGGCGGTCCGGGTCTGCTGAAGGTTATGAGAGTGGTCCAGTTTGGCTGAAGGCCCGGTAAGGTGATCCAGTCATGCTGAAGACTCTGCATGTGTCGTTAGATCGGTGCGAGGAAATGCATTGAGTATGTCGCGATATGTTAGCGCTAGAAGGTCTGGCACCGGATATTGATCACGTTTAGTGAAGGAAGTGCATGGACTCGAGAGTCCCTGCAAGCGGATTCAGAGTATGTGTGGTGCAGGGGATAGCGATTATGCCAAAGGAAATGGTGTAGTATTGGGTGAGCACCGTGGCACTTGTGGTAGTGTCAAGGCATCCAAGTGGATCTCCTTGATAAGAAAAAGGAAGGGAATGTAGCTCCGAGAGGGAGTGTAAGTTCACGGAAGTGAAATCAGTGGTGCGAAGATATGACTGAAGTCTTTCAATTATGGTTATTGCGCAGTGTGTGTGGCAGTGATATGGAATCACATCCGGTTGGGATGTCTTCCAAGGTCACGGAAGGGAATTCTGAGGGTGTAAAGTCAAGAGGCTCGTAAGGGATGCAGAGATGGAGTCTTGGATTCCCAGCTTGATTTCGGTTAAGAAATTGTGTATGTAGTGGTAATTCATCCTGGGGGATGTTTGAGGTATTGTCAGTGTATCAGGTTTTCCAACCCGAGGTGCTAGAGCCAGTTCAGCATGGGTATGAGATTGCGGAGGGGAAACTCATGAGAGTTGCTATGAGATTGAGGGATGCATCATCCTGTCAGCATGGAGTGGGTAAAGTTGAATTCAGACCGGGATTCTGGTGGTTCAGGGATTATTTCTAGCTCACATGAGTCAAATGATTGTGGTGAATTGGAGCGAGCGAAGTATCAGGGAGTGGTACTTAGTGGTTAGGTGTGGTTATCAGAGGATGAGGCTGGTGGTCGGGTTGAAGCGGGGGTCAGAACACCGCAAGAAAAGAGAAGGTTGGGTTCGGGTTTCGATGGCTGTGTTTTGAGGAATCCGGTATGGTTAATGCCAGGAGGTGCATTACGGAAGTAGTTCTGGAGTTGTATTGCCGCAGGCCTCGAGGATGAAGCCTAATTTAAGTGGGGGAGAATTGTAACATCCCAAGTCCATGAGTGCAAGTTCAGGGTTCAAAGTGTAAATTTGTAGTGCAACTCGGCGAGTCCATGGGTGGACTCGGCAAGTAGGGTCGCGAATCAGGTCGCGTGTTAAGTGGCCAACTCGGCGAGTCCAAGGCTGGACTCGGTGAGTAGGCGCTGTGTGAAGAAAACCCTAATTTCGGGGGATGAGACCTATATAAAGGACATTATACATTCCCCCAGCCTCCTTACCTTCCATTGAAGTCCATAAAACCCTAGAAGCGTGATTGTGAAGGATTTGAGTGCATTTGAGCCTTGGAGAAGAAATTTGGAGGAAGATATTGGAGAGTTAGTAGGCTTGGAGCAAGGGGATTTGCTTAGATTCGGATTTCCTTGCTGATTGGGGCTTCCTTTTGAGGTATTATCTCGTTCTTGGGCTGCTATTCATCTAGATTCATCATTTTGGGTTGTGTGGGAAGTTTGGCTTATGGTATTTAGAGTTTGAAGGGTAGATCTGAGGTTGCCACCTCAGATCTAGAATGGAGAAGGTCTAGGGTGCATTAAAGTACCTGTTATTGAATGATTGGTGAAGCCATCTTGTCCCAAACCCTAGCCCTAGAGTGTAAAATGCCTAGATCTCTTTGGATTCACGTAAAGTTTGCCACTTTACGTGATGGAAGGGTTATAGAAGGGTAGATCTACGTTTTGGATCGATTGCATGGCCTGGAAGGCTTCTGTATGGTTTAAGAACTAGTGGTACTCGGTGAGTCACAAGGGTGTACTCGGCGAGTTGCTTGAAGGCGGGCAGGAACTCCATGAGTTTGAAGAACAACTCGGCGAGTTGGTTGAAGATAGCCTTGGACTCGGCGAGTCTGTTCTTGGACTTGGCGAGTCTGGTCTTCAGGTCTTAGGCTTTCCTGGTTAAGCTAAGAATCGGTGAGTCAAGGGATGACTCAGTGAGTTGAGATGGGTCCTTTTCAGTGTTGGGGGACTCGGAGAGTCAGCGGGCTGACTCGGCGAGTAGAGTTAGCCAGAAGGTTGACTTTGACTTTGACTTTGACCAAGAGTTGACCAGTTGACTTCTAAGGGAATTTTGGTGATTGTTGGCTTTTGTTTTGAGTTTAGTGTTGGTGCTAGCTAGTGGTGGAGATCGTGTCAGTGGTCGGAGCATCTCGATCTTATCTTTCCAGTCAGGAGTTGCGACGTGAGTTATCCTCACTAGGTCGGCCCTTTATCGGATTGTAATCCAGGTATTGTTGTTATGTTGTTGTTTTACTATGTTTGCATCCCGGTAGTTAGGATGGTATTCGTTAGAGACCTAGTTAAGGTCGGTATCCTGGTATATAGGGTGATGCTATGCTAGTGACCGGTTAAGTCGGTATTCTGCTTAGAGTATGTTGTGTTATGTGATCTGCTAGATCGGTTTGATTGAATGTGAATTGTTATATGATTGTGTGTTTATGTGCACATGGTTGTTTGACTGGGGTTGGCTTGAGGCGGGACGTGATTTGTGCTGTAGGCCAACATACCTAGGGCGGACCGATTATTCCGAAGTCCCAGCGAGCGGTCCGGATAGGCTGTAGGCCCCACGAGGGCAGACCAGACGTGCCGAGGCTCGGAGAGTGCACCAGGCCGACTGAAGGCCCGATGCGGGCGGACCAGTCATACTGTAGACTCAGAGAGGGGACCAAGTGGGTTGAAGGCCCGGTGCAGGCGGACCAACCATACTGCAGACTCGAGGGACATGACTAGACTCGGAGGGTGGACCAAGTGGAGTGAAAGCCCGACACGGCGGACCAGTCACACAGTAGACTCGATATGCATGGTTGTTTTGTGATTCGATATGATATAGCATGTTATGTATGTGGTATATGTGGTTGGTATTTTGGGGGTATCTCATTAAGCTTTCGGGCTTACAGTTGTGGTTTAATGTTTTTCAGGTTCTTCAGGAGACCGTGGCAAGGCAAAGGCGTGATCGTACCGCTCCTCGAGTTTGTGTTTTATGATATGGTTCTGGGAATACTCTGATAATAAATGTATTGAAAACCTTTTCGTAATAACATGATTAAAATGGGTTGTTTTTGAAAAGTTAAAATTTGTTGAAATTTTTGGTCGTTACAATTCCTATATATGTATAGTTATATAAGTAATGTTTAAAGGGCTTAGGACTACTAGCTCACTTTAATTCCTTTTCCTTGTTTGGGGCCTTAGGGTATCGGTTATTTGTCCGAATGTTGTCTAAATATTAGTTATATATTAAGTATACATATATAGACATAAAAGTTTTATCAGTTAATTCAGTACCTTTGAGTAGCAAAGACAAACTTTCAGTTATACTTGTACATTACTAGTAACTATAATAAGTATAGTTAGGAGATACTACTTACGTACTATTCCTAGTACAAGGAATCACACAAGAGTTAGTTCATTCATGAGTCTTTACTAATACATACTATGAAGAGATACTAATACATACAATGAAGAGATACTAATACATACTATGAAGAGATACTAATACATACTATGGAGATATCCTAATACATACTATGAAGAGATACTAATACGTACTATGAAGAAATACTAATACATATTATAGGAAGAGATACTATTACATAATATATGGATTGATACTTATACTTACTATATGGGACTGACCATTCTACACCCAGCTATTAGCTACAGGTGAAAACTGCACATCGACGGATGTCTACGGTTCTACTGTTCGGCTAGTTACCACGCCATGTCTATCCTAGTACAAAAGGATACGATTTCAATGATTATATAATTTTCCCTTTTTACTTTTATCTTGTGACACATTCACATAAACGATGAGGTAGTTTATATTTTGATAATCATAGTTGTACATAGGGAAAAACCTTCATTCATACGGGGACGCAAACCTCCAAACTATCAGGTCTTGGTAGAAGACTACATTTTATACTAGTAGGAAATACGGGATTTTCTGGGGTTTTCATACTTATACAAACTTTTTCATAAAACATCTACAAGTCTTTTCTTTACAAGTTTTATAAATCAAGGACATTAAAATACTTATGAATTCTCCAACTTATATGCTGATCTACGCTTTCAAAATAAGTTGTATTCTCAGGACACCAGTAGACAGATACGATGACCAGGTTTTGAGAAGACGGAACAGTCAAGACTCGTATGTTATTTTGATTACTTATTTTCATGTCTTATTTTATGAAAGAACACACATGTATTAAAAGCTTACTATTAATGCAATGGATGATGTTGTTTCTTGTTTACTACATTACACTGTTGTGATACTTTACATGACGTCCTCCGCCCCATAACGTTTCTGCCGTTCTTGGTGTTGGGGTGTGACAATGCATTGCGCCAAACTTCCACAGGGTGAAGAACCCCATTGTTGTTAGGCGATGGATTGCAGACATGGAGTCTGCTCAGTTAAGTATGTCTTTCCCTTAGGGGTCAAAGGTTCGGTATGTTGCCGAATGTTTGAGGGACAGGGCTAGAGATTGGTGGGAGTCGGTTGGTGATTCTTTGGGAGCCTCAGCAGTTGAGACTATGACCTGGTCTAACTTTGTGACAAGGTTTAGGGCTGAGTTTGTGTTGGTTGTGGAGCTTCAGCAGCTAGCCATGGAGTTTCTTGATATGAGGCAGACGACTGAGACGGTGGCGGAGATTACCGCCAAGTTTCGAGAGAGGGCCTTACTGGTGCCTCACTATGCAGGAGATGAGGAGATGCAGAAGATCCACTATCATGATATGTTGAGAGCTAACAATTGAAAGCATGTCAGCTACGCAGCCTGCCCGACATTGGATTCCATGATTGCGAGGGAGAGGGAGAGGGAGATTGATATAGAGCACCTCCGGAAGATGAAGACGGAGACTGAGCAGGTGAAGGGGTTTCAGGGAAGAAACCCAAGGGATTCAACGTTGGGTCGAAGGGACAGCAGGGTTGGGGCTGCTATGGGAAATGTGGCAAATTGCATGAGGGAGTATGCAGGACTGGGGGATTGGGATGCTATAAGTACGACAAGACGGGGCACTTCAGCAAGGATTGTACAACCCCTACCCCCACCATTCCAACATTGGAGTTGCTATGTCTTCACTGCAACCAGCAAGGCTATAAAAGGCTAACTGCCCGAGATTCACAGCAGTAGCGCCAGTGGCGGCGCCTGCACCAGTGACCCTGCGGATCACTGATGGCCGGAAGAGCAAGTCGGAGGCTCCAGTGGTGAGGAGTCGAGCCTTCCAGTTGACTACCGAGGAGACACGCGTCGCAGCCGATGTGGTGACATGTATGATTTCTTCTCCCTAGCTTTTATTATATGTTGTTTATGATATTTATGTTCTATGTTATGTGTTTTGTTTATGATCGTTCCATGTGAACGATATTCTAGTTCAGGTGTTGTTCGATTCGGGTGCTACCCGATCATTTGTCTCTCTTACACTTAGCAAGAGGTTCCCTGAGTCTTCGAGCATGTTGGATTGCCCTCTAGAGGTAGAGATTGTTGATGACCGATCAGTTCGAGCATCGGAGGTTTTTAGAGATTGTGTTTTGAAGTTGTTCGAGGAGCGCTATCTGGTAGATATGGTTCCCATACCATTGCGTGGGAACAAGGTCATCATCGGTATGGATTGGTTGAGCCCTAATGGGGCTGTGATCGACTGTGCGCAACAGTTGGTACGTGTCAGGACCCCAAGTGGTGGAGAGCTGGTGATTTAGGGAGAGAGGCCACAACATGGACCAACTTTATGCTCAGCAGTGAGGGCTAGGCGCTACCTTCAGTAGGGTTACGGCAGATATGTCGCCTACGTCATGGATACCCGGGAGGAGGGTAAGGCGATTGTGAGTGATGTGATGGTGGTGCGAGAGTACCTAGATGTATTTCCAGCAGAGTTGCCTAAAATACCTCTGGAGAGAGGTGGAGTTTAGGATCGACCAGGTCTGTGGTGCGGCCTTGATAGCCAAGCCACCATACCGGTTGGCTCCTCCTAAGATGCAGGAGTTGTCTACACAGTTATAGGAACTGTTAGAAAAAGGATTCATCAAACCGTGCAGTTCACCCTGGGAAGCCCCGATTTTGTTTCTGAAGAAGAAGAACGGGTCACATCAGATGTGTATAGATTACCGGGAGTTGAACAAGGTAATGGTGAAGAACCATTATCCACTCCCAAGGATTGATGATCTTTTCAACCAGCTACAGGGGGCATCTTGGTTTTCCAAGATAGATTTATGTTCAGGCTACAATCAGATGAGGGTCTGAGACGAGGATGTACAGAAGACTGCGTTTCGGACTTGCTATGGCCACTATGAGTTCGTAGTGATGCCTTTCGGGCTCACCAAAGCTCTTGTCGCGTTCATGGACCTCATGAACCACATATGCAGAACGATGTTGGATCTGTATATGATAGTTTTCATCGATGACATCTTGGTTTACTCCAAGACAAAGGAGCAGCACGAGGAGCACTTACGATATGTGTTGGATACCTTGAGGAGGGTGAGCTTGTACGCCAAATTCTCCAAGTGTGAGTTCTGGTTGCGGAAGGTGCAGTTTCTTGGGCACCTTGTCAACCGGAATGGTATTTTGGTTGACTCGGCCAAAGTAGAGGTCATGATGAGATGGGAGGTTCCGAAGTCTCCATCTGAGATTCAGAGTTTCTTGGGATTGGCGGGCTATTACCGGAGATTCATTCAGGATTTCTCCAAGATAGTCGTACCCCTGACCCAGCTGACGAAGAAAGCTGTTATTGTGCGTTGGGGGCCTGAGCAGCAGACAACATTTGAGACATTGAGACAGAGACTATGTGAGGGACCGATCCTTGCCATGCCAGAGGGCGTTAAGGATTTTGTGGTATATTGCGATGCATCCATCTCAGGGATGGATTCGATATTGCTGTAGAGAGGGTATGTTATTGCGTACGCTTCGGGGCAGCTACCCGACGCACGATTTAGAGTTAGGGCGGTTGTCTTCGCCCTCAAGATTTGGCGACACTACCACTATGTGGTCTATTGTACCATTTACACGGATCACAAAAGTGTGAGGTACCTCATGGACCAGCCGAATCTGAACATAAGGCGGCGTCGGTGGCTAGATGGGGCGAAGGATTACGATTCTGAGATCCTCTAACACTCGGGGATGGCCAATGTGGTGCCCGATGCTCTTAGCCGCAAGGCTACCCTGATCAGAGACATTTTCTTGCGGATGAAAGTGGTGACTCCACGTCTGGAGCAGTTCCTAGAGGCCCAGCAGGAGGCTATGAAGGGGGGACATCGGAAGAGCAAGCGTATTGTGGGAAAGGTCTCGTCCTTCTACTACGATAGTTGTGGGTTGTTGACGCGACATCGTAGGGTGTGGGTTCCCTATCATGGGGGTGTGTGTCAGGTTCTGATGGAGGAGGCGCACAAATCCAGGTTTTTCTATTCATCCCGAGACGAAGAAGATGTATAAGGATCTTCGCCATGATTACTGGTGGCCCTGCATGAAGCGGTATGTAGCATGGTATGTAGAGAGGTGCTTGACCTGCAAGAAGGTCAAGGTCGGGCACCACAGGCCACACGGCAAGATACAACTGCTAGATATTCCCATGTGGAAATGGGAAGATATTACCATGGATTTTATCACCAAACTTCTTAGGACCTCGCGGGGAGTGGATTTCATATGGGTTATCATGGATCGGTTGACCAAGAGTACCCATTTCATACTGATCCAGGAGAGCATTTCGGCCAAGAAGCTGGCCGATATTTATATTCAAGAGGTTGTAACCTGACACAGAGTGCTAGTCTCTGTAATTTCTGACAGAGATGTACGGTTCACTTCCAGATTTTGGAAGAAATTCCATAACGATTTGGGTACTCGTCTTCACTTTAGCACCGTTTTTCACCCGTAGACGGAAGGTTAGAGCGAGTGGACCATCCAGACTCTGGAGGATATGCTACGGGCATGCATTTTAGACTTTGGTGGTAGTTGGGATACATGCCATCCATTAGCTGAGTTCTCCTACAACAACAGCTACCAAGCGAGTATCGATCGTCCTCCCATTGAGATGTTATATAGGAGGAAGCGCAGGACCCCGATTTCCTAGGGTAAGTTGGGGCAGAGAGTTATGGGGAGTACCGAGGTGGTACTCAAGACTACGGAAAAGATCCAGTAGGTCAGGAGAAGGCTTCAGACTGCTCAAAGTTGGCAGAAAATGTTGGATTAGTGTCTAAGCCTGTAACTATATTTGGTAAGTACTTAACCCGGTTGTGCATGGTCCTTTTGGGTTGCCTTCACCAAAGAAACATGATAAGATGATTTATCAAGTGAGAGGTTATTATGGTTTATTAATATATTATATGAATAATATATTAAACGAGAAATCATATACTTTAATTAATATTAGACATGAATTAATTATGTGGCAAAAAGACATTAATTAAATAGCGGGGACTTAAACTGCTAAATGTGTGATAGTTGAATATTGGGCTGATTAGGCATATGGACCAGGCATGGACGAAATTAGGGATGTGTCCATCCTAATTTTGGCCACAGAGGCCCTATTCAAGAAGCTTCCTTGGATTGCTTAAGGCCTAAGCTGTCAATTAGGGTTTTGACTGAAACCCTAGCAACACAACTATAAATAGACCCCCTAAGGCATCAGATTTCAGCCACTGAAAACCCTAGAAGTCTTTATAGCCAAAATTGTGTCATCCCCTCTCTCTCAATTAGCATCCTCTTGCTTGTGGTGTTTGTAAGCCATTAGAGGAGTGACATTTGTAACTCTAAGCTCCAAGACAAGAAGATTCAAGCCATTGTTGAAGAGGTAATCATGTAGATCTGATTTCTTAGGTTAATTTCGTAATATATATACTAGATCTAGGCTTTGTAAGTCTTGAATGAATTGTATGTACAATAGAGAAACCTATATCCAAGTATTAGGGTTTGCATGAGCACATAGGATATTCTTTTGGCTCAAACCCATCAGTGGTATAAGAGTTTTGTTTGGTTTCTATTGTATTGATGCCTTGTTTGTTCATCCCTTTCTGAAAAATGTTTTTCTACCCTCTGCCCGACCTGACACCACGAGTCACTAGCTGATCTCGGCGAGTCGGCCCAACTCGGCGAGTCCAGTTAGTGACTTGGGGAGTCGGGGAGTCAGCCAGAGGGAAAACCGGGATTTTATTGTTGTTTTACTAGAGGATAATTGCCAAAATTAATTTTTACTAATAAAATCAGAATTTTATTGTTAGTATATGATTATCCTTACCAAAAAATAATTACCATTTAATTGAATAATAAATTCCTTATGGTATAAAATTTGATTATTTGATTTAATTGATGAATTATCTTGTGATTAAAACAGAATAGATTAAATCTAGATAATCATTAAATTAAATGTTTAATTTAAATTATTTACTATTTGATCTTATATGTGTTGAAAGGTTCAAAACTTGCCTTCAAGTTTTGAAATTTAAATTTTTGATTAAAAGCTTAATTTGAACTATTTAAATTTCAAACTCTAGAATTTTACAAGTTTAAAATTCAACCTTATAATTTATAATATTATAATATATATATATATATATATATATATATATATATATATATATATATATATATATATATATATATATATATATATATATATATAATTTAAATACTAGGCTTACCGTTAGTAGGCCTCATTCACGAAGCCGATCTATAAAGGGGGTATAAGGTTATGGCCTATAAAGTGGTCGTTTAATGAGTGTCCACTCTCATCCACCGCTTCCTTAATTGGTGGAGGGTCGTTAGCCAAACGAGTAGGATATGGCAACCCTTTCCTCCTTAAAAGTATAATGAATTTATAAAGTAACTAAATGTTTTTACAAAATTCCCTTAGTTACTTTAGGAAAAAGTGAATTGATGCAATTCCATGAAATTACACTTTGTACCCTTGCTAAGACGTTAGTGGAGCATTTGTGGTTAACCGACACACTAATTGGGTTCTAAGAAAAGGTGGCAAAGGGTAACTTAATGTTTGTTATAGTTTGATTGAGTGTGTGTGTAACGTCCGAAAAATACAACCAATTTAATTTTTTCAAAACAACATGATTTTCACTAAATTGTTTACAAAAAGATTTTCAATACATTATTTAACAGAGTATTTTCCCAGGTCCATTTCATAAAACACCAACGCGAGGAATGGTACGATCACGCCTTTTCCTTCCCATAGACTCCTGAGAACCTGAAAACATAAAAACCACAACTGTAAGCCCGAAAGCTTAGTGAGATACCCCCAAAATACCAACCATATATACGCCTTTCCAGGCCACAACCTTCCGGTCCATACATATCGCCTTCCGACCCATTGCGTAATGCCTTCCGGCCCATAACACATTGCCTTCCGGCCCATAACATAATGCCTTCCAGCCCATAACATATCGCCTTCCGGCCCGCAACGTAAAAGCATATATATATATATATATATATATATATATATATATATATATATATATATATATATATATATATATATATATATATATATATCATGACAGAACATAGAACAACCGTGCATACCGGGTTACACTCCAGACCAGACGACCATACAGATAACATGTAATCATATAGCAGTTCACAGTTAGCAAATCGATCAACAGATCACATAGCATATCATTACCCTAACCAAGATACCAGCCTAGCCGATCAGTAGCATAACATCACCCTACGACTCAGCCAACAAAATAATTATGCACATACGCCTTTCCAGGCCATGACCTTCTGGTCCACATCGCATTGCCTTCCGGCCCGCAACATGTAATGCCTTCCGGCCCATATCCCGCAATATCATACAACAGAAAATTACCCGGATTTCCATCCGATAAAAGGGTCGGCCTTGGTGCCTTAAACCCTATAGATATAGTGAGGATAAATCACCTTGAAACTGCCGACTGAACAGATAACCCGAACTGCTCCGATCCCTGATACGATCTCCACCACTTGGACAACCACCAATGCACTGATCTCAAAACCATAACCAACAATTACCAAAATACCCCTGGAAACCACTGGTCAAGCCTTGGTCAAAGACTGGGTCAAAGTCAACCCCTGACTGACCCTACTTGCCGAGTCAACCCTATGACTCACCGAGTTCCCAACTCAAAACTTCACTCAATCCGCGACCTAACTCGCCGAGTCACCCCGAGACTCGCCGAGTCCAACAACTCTGATTCCATTCGCACATAACTCACTGAGTCATCCCTTGACTCGCCAATTCTTCGACTCAACCAGAAAATATAAGGACTCTTCGACAAGACTCGCCGAGTCCAAATGGACTCGTCGAGTCCAAGGCTATCTTCAACCTACTCGCCGAGTTGTTCATCCAACTCGTCGAGTTCCAAGTCATCTTCATCCAACTCGCCGAGTTGTTCTTCCAACTCGTCGAGTCTCAGCTCGTCTTCAAGCAACTCGTCGAGTCCACCCATGTGACTCACCGAGTACCACCGGTTTGAATCCAAACAGAAGCGTTCCAGACCATGCAATTTATCCAAAACATAGATCTAGCCTCCTACAACTCATCCATCACGTAAAGTGGCAATATTTACGTGAATCCAAAGAGATCTATGCCTTTTTCACATTAGGGCTAAGGTTTGGGACAAGATAGCTTCATCCAACACTCAACACAGGGACTTTCCTGCATTCTAACCCTCCCCTATTCCAGATCTGAGGTACCAACCTCAGATCCAACCTTTAGACTCCAAAATAACCCAAGATAAGTTCCCCCCCAAACCCCAAAATGAAGAGACAAGACAATAGCAGCTCAAGAACGAGATTTTACCTTCAAAGAGTGCCCTAAACTGCAAGGAAACTCGAATCCAAGCAAAACCCCTTGTTCCACACCTTCAAACTTCCAAACTTTCTCCAATAATTACTTCTCCAAGCTCCAATACTCACAATGGTGCTTCTCCACGATTTTTAGGGTTTCAGGGACTCAAAGGGTGATAAAGAGGCTGGGGAGGAAACATAATGCTCTTTATATAGGGCTCAACCCCGAAAATTAGGGTTTTCTCCACTCAGCGCCTACTCGCCGAGTCCATCTCAATGACTCGCCGATTCGGCTATTTAACACGCGACCAAGTCGCGACTCTACTCGCCGAGTCCATCCATGGACTCGACGAGTCACTCCTTCCCAAATTACACTTTTAGCCCTTCCACACAACTCTTGCTATTTCGGGATGTTACAATTCTCCCCCACTTAAATTAGGCTTCGCCCTTGTAGCCTACAGCAATACACCTACAAAGATGTTCCCACAACATGCCATCTGGCCTTAACCGGACCAGGTCCCGCAAGGCATACCCGTCAAAACTCGAACACACTTTCCCTTCCTTTACGGTGTCCTGACCACCGTCTCGAACCGGGCACCGACTGTACCCTCTGATAATCACACTCAATACCCGAGAATTACCCAAGATGCGTTATTGCCCCAAACTCAATAATCACTCGACCCATAATGGTTAGAAAACTTTGAACCGTCGGATCCCCGATCCGAATCCCACTTTATCCAATCCAGGACGAATGAGAGACCCATTCTCAATCTCAGAGCAACTCCCACGAGTTCTCCCCTTGCAACCGCATACACATGCTGAACTAGTCCTAACACCCTCAGGTTGGGAAAACTTGATACACTGATAATATCCTCAAACATCCCCCGGAATAAGCCACTAATACATACCCCATACCCTGATTAAAATCACACTGAGAGTTCAAGACTCTCTCCTTGCATCCTTTCTGAGCCTCTTGGCTCTACACCTGCGGAATTTTCTTCGCAACCTCAGCAGGCATCCCAAACCGGATGAGCTCCGATTCCACTGCCGCAAACATGCGGCTCAAAAACCATATTCGAATCACTCTAATCACAACTCTGCTCTGCCGCTTTCACTTCCGTGAACTTGCACCCCCTCTCGAAGTTACACCTCACTCTCTCTTCCTTTACCAAGGAAGCCACTCGACCACAATGTCACTCCGACAAGTGCCACGGTGTTCGCCCAACGCTACACCACCCTTTCATAGCGTATCCGCTATCCATCCAACACACATACTCTGACTCTCATCGCAGGGACTCTCAAGCCCATGCACTATCTCAACTCACCAAGATCACTACCCGGGGCCAGACCTTCTAATGCAAACACACTGCGACATACCCAATCCATATCCTCAAACTGATCCAACAATAGCTGCAGAGTCTTCAGCATGACTGGACCGTCTTACCAGACCTTCAGTCCATTCTGGACCGCTCAACAAGCATTCATCATTCCGAACTATCACCCCCGGAAATCCTCCCATGCATACCGTTCTAGCCCTCTAGGGGTTTCCAAACTCTAATTCCATCATACATACTCGATCCCGGCCTGCTCCCAGGCCTCCACAATCAAATGCCCTAGGTCGGTATCCCGCCCCGCATGCCCGACACTCGCTCCTATCAGCCTATACTCTGGGCTGACAGAACACTACTGAATCCCAACAGCTAAGCACTCTAAAATACTTATCGATCTCCCAGAGAGTTCTCCAACTCTCCCCCACTTATAGCACTGGTTAACAACCACTGGTCACCATCACCGACCTTCCAGAACAACCATGTACAAAGAAACACTTACACGCGGACTGCTTCCCATAAGCATAAACAACCTTAACGAGATCTCACATCAACACTGATTAACCCGCTCGAAAGAAACTCAAACTGTATCTAACCACTCCTCGGAAAGCCGATGCTACCCGACCTTCAACCCAATGTCGCATCTCCACTAATAACCCTCACGAATGATAACCAACGAAAGCACAAAACACCAACTATAACCATACCCAAACCTCAAGGAACAACGGATACCAAGATGAAAACCCGAAACACAATCCATAACCATGCCAAACCCTCAAGGAACAACGGATACCAAGACAAAAACCCGAATCACAAATCCATAACCAGAACCTCAACCCGCAAAACGATGAATACCGCATCAAAAACCACACAAAGATACCAGTACAAACAATACACCACAATAATCGCAAGATAACATCATATCCAGAAAGAAACATACCCGCAGCTGCATCCGGCACTGCTCTGACCTCCTCTGCCGTAAGCTAATAAGCACGACCCTGAGCCCTTGGGGGCTCCGCTCCACCCTGACCTTCTCCTGAAATCCTCAAAGTGGCCGGTGCTGGAGCCTGCACCGGCCCCGCGGAAAACTGTGGACAGTTGACCCTCATACGTCCAATCTGACGACAATGATAGCAAATCCTCAAATCCCGAACCGGCGCTGACCGCCGACAATCCCTCGCATAGTGTCCCTCCTTTCCGCACTTGCGGCATGCACCACCGGACCTGCAAATTCCGGTGCGACTCCTCCCACACTTTCCACAAGTGCGGCTACTCCGATCCGCCATCCTGGAATCAACGGTCTTAGACCGTTTCGTTTCTGGCTCCGACTGAACCGGAGCTTGCCTCAGCTCACACAACTGCAACTCAATCTCTAACTCACACCGCCGGGCGGCCTCCTACAACTCTAACAATGTCCCGCACCTCTGTGCGGACACAAACTGTCTAATGTCTCTCTTTAGCATACTCAGATATCGGGACATCTGAGCTTGCTCCGAAGCGAACTCAGGGCAGAACATCGCCCTCTCAGTGAACATTCTGGTGATTTCCGTCACCGACTCCAAAACCTGCTTCAGCTCAAGGAACTCCCGAGCCAACCTCTCCCTCTCTACCTGTGGAACATAACGAGTACTGAACAACTCTCTGAACTGATCCCATGAAATCGCAGCCCTCTGCGCCTCCGAATATGACTCCGTGGTCAACCTCCACCAATCCTTTGCCCCGAGCCTCAACAGGTTAAGAGCACACCTCACCCTCAAATCAGTAGGGCATGAACACATGAAGAAACATCCCTCCACATCTGATAACCATCTCATAGCAACGATCGGATCCTGAACTCCATCAAAAGTAGGAGGCTCCGCATTATCGAAGTCCCAATACTGAAAATCCCTATCAGCCCCTCCCCCTACTGCTGCTACAGCCACTGTAGCCGCCGTGGCAGCCATCTCCGCGAGAGCCGCATAGCGCTCATCAAAATACTCAACCATGGCGGTCTTGATCGACCCAAACAACTCCGACAACTCAGTCTGGAACAATGCAGCAACCTCATCATGCAGGCTCTTACGAACCCTCGCATCCAACTCGTGCGAGCTCATCTGACCAATAATCTTGGGCGGTACTGACCCGTCCGCAACTCCTCCTCCTGCACCCGATTCTGACCCGGATCCGCTTTCAGCATGCCTCGAAATCTCCATACTGAAAATATACTAGAAAACCTCAGACTCTTCCCACTATCCCGGGAACCAACTCTCAACCCAACCCTAGAGGTCATGGTTTCCCTGATACGCATATGGGTCCTGTGCTTTCAGTAGTACGGGCCCATACTACCTTCCACACCTACCCATATTTGTATGAAGTACTACCACAACACCCTAGAGAAACATGCATAACAATGCTCAACCCTCACCACTAGGGGAACACTGAGAATCTCCCATAAGGAACCCTAGGCTACAGGCATCACAATCAGGCAACATTAACATGAATTCCTGAAGATCCCTAGCCAAACTCTAGCATGTTGTTCTATCAAAGCTCAATAAAACAAATGTCATGAATGGTAATTTGGGGTTACTTACTGGCTCCGGCTGATCGTACCTCCGCGTCCTCTTTTAAAAAAAACCATTTTATTTCCTCTTTTTAAAATCCTCCTCGATTTGAGACTGGAGTCACACGAGTGTTCCTCCAATTCACTCAAACCAAAGCTCTGATACCAACTTGTAACGTCCGAAAAATACAACCAATTTAATTTTTTCAAAACAACCTGATTTTCACTAAATTGTTTACAAAAAGGTTTTCAATACATTATTTAATAGAGTATTTTCCCAGGTCCATTTCATAAAACACCAACACGAGGATTGATACGATCACGCCTTTGCCTTGCCACAGACTCCTGAGAACCTGAAAACATAAAAACCACAACTGTAAGCCCGAAAGCTTAGTGAGATACCCCCAAAATACCAACCACATATACGCCCTTCCAGGCCACAACCTTCCGGTCCATACATATCGCCTTCCGGCCCATTGCGTAATGCCTTCCGACCCATAACACATTGCCTTCCGGCCCATAACAGAATGCCTTCCGGCCCATAACATATCGCCTTCCGGCCCGCAACGTAAAAGCATATATATATATATATATATATATATATATATATATATATATATATATATATATATATATATATATATATATATCATGACAGAACATAGAACAACCGTGCATACCGGGTTACACTCCAGACCAGACGACCATACAGATAACATGTAATCATATAGCAGTTTACAGTTAGCAAATCGATCAACAGATCACATAGCATATCATTACCCTAACCAAGATACCAGCCTAGCCGATCACTAGCATAACATCACCCTACGACTCAGCTAACAAAATAATTATGCACATACGCCTTTCCAGGCCATGACCTTCTGGTCCACATCGCATTGCCTTCCGGCCCGCAACATGTAATGCCTTCCGGCCCATATCCCGCAATATCATACAACAGAAAATTACCCGGATTTCCATCCGATAAAAGGGTCGGCCTTGGTGCCTTAAACCCTATAGATATAGTGAGGATAAATCACCTTGAAACTGCCGACTGAACAGATAACCCGAACTGCTCCGATCCCTGATACGATCTCCACCACTTGGACAGCCACCAATGCACTGATCTCAAAACCATAACCAACAATTACCAAAATACCCCTGGAAACCACTGGTCAACCCTTGGTCAAAGACTGGGTCAAAGTCAACCCCTGACTGACCCTACTTGCCGAGTCAACCCTATGACTCACCGAGTTCCCAACTCAAAACTTCACTCAATCCGCGACCTAACTCGCCGAGTCACCCCGAGACTCGCCGAGTCCAACAACTCTGAGTCCATTCGCACATAACTCATCGAGTCATCCCTTGACTCGCCGATTCTTCGACTCAACCAGAAAATATTGGGACTCTTCGACAAGACTCGCCGAGTCCAAATGGACTCGTCGAGTCCGAGGCTATCTTCAACCTACTCGCCGAGTTGTTCATCCAACTCGTCGAGTTCCAGGTCATCTTCATCCAACTCGCCGAGTTGTTCTTCCAACTTGTCGAGTCTCAGCTCGTCTTCAAGCAACTCGTCGAGTCCACCCATGTGACTCGCCGAGTACCACCGGTCTGAATCCAAACAGAAGCGTTCCAGACCATGCAATTGATCCAAAACATAGATCTAGCCTCCTACAACTCATCCATCACGTAAAGTGGCAATCTTTACGTGAATCCAAAGAGATTTATGCCTTTTGCACATTAGGGCTAAGGTTTGGGACAAGATAGCCTCATCCAACACTCAACACAGGGACTTTCCTGCATTCTAACCCTCCTCCATTCCAG
Organism: Lactuca saligna; assembly: GCF_052625555.1. NCBI lineage: Eukaryota > Viridiplantae > Streptophyta > Magnoliopsida > Asterales > Asteraceae > Lactuca > Lactuca saligna. The sequence goes on along the minus strand of NC_136417.1, from coordinate 62,811,027 downwards.
ATCTGAGGTAGCAACCTCAGATCCAACCTTTAGACTCCAAAATAACCCAAGATAAGTTTCCCCCCATACCCCAAAATGAAGAGACAAGACAATAGCAGCTCAAGAACGAGATTTTACCTTCAAAGAGTGCCCTAAACTGCAAGGAAACTTGAATCCAAGCAAAACCCCTTGTTCCACACCTTCAAACTTCCAAACTTTCTCCAACAATTACTTCTCCAAGCTCCAATCTACTCACAATGGTGCTTCTCCACGATTTTTAGGGTTTCAGGGACTCAAAGGGTGATAAAGAGGCTGGGGAGGAAACATAATGCTCTTTATATAGGGCTCAACCCCGAAAATTAGGGTTTTCTCCACTCAGCGCCTACTCGCCGAGTCCATCTCAATGACTCGCCGAGTTGGCTATTTAACAAGCGACCAAGTCGCGACTCTACTCGACGAGTCACTCCTTCCCAAATTACACTTTTAGCCCTTCCACACAACTCTTGCTATTTCGGGATGTTACAGTGTGTTGTTAACAGGCACGTCGAATAGATGACTGTAACATTGAGGGCACCATGTACATTTGCATGGTTATTCACACCCGCTTTGTGATCCTCGGTATCCTAGTCACAAACTTGAGGGGATATCGAGATTTAAACATGCCATTAAAATGTTCAATGAATCTCAAAAGATCTAGGAGTTTTCAATACATTTAAAACTTAGCTTTAATTTGTTTTTCGTGGTGGAAAATTAGTGAATCATCATTCACTTACCTTCAAATTATTTGCATGTTAGATTACGGAATCCCTCTTCTAATTTGTAAATAATTTTTTTAGATTCTAGCCCTAATTTCTCATTTGGGTGTTTAATTAGGGATTTGTTTCTAATGAAACTTTGTTCTTTTTCCTGTTCAGATGTCGAACATCAACAACAACGCTTCCGGCTCAAATTCCTCCAGCTCGTTCTCACTCATGACCTTATGTGGGAGAGTGATCTTTGACGGGTCTAATTTCAATGATTGGATCCGCAACATCCGAATAGTCACTCGTTATTAGGAAAAAGAATATGTCCTTGATGAGAAGCTAAAGGAAATCAACATCAACACTGCCTTTGCTGAAGAAACCGTTGCCTTTGAGGCCCTTGAGCGTGATGCTACGATAGTCCATTGCATCATGTTGGTGACTATGAGTGCAGAACTCTAGAAGTTCTATGAGGACATGTATCCCTATAATATACACCAAGATCTGCTGGACCGGTACCACTAGAGCGCTAGGCAAGAAAAGGTACAAGATCATCACTTCGATGATCACTACCAAAATGGGTAATGGAGAGTCCCTTACAGCTCATCCGCAAAAGATGCAGAGATATGTCGATCACCTGCTAAAGTTGAATGTGAAAGTTGATGAAGAGTTGGCAATTGACATCATCCTTCACTACTTCCCTCCTTGCTACAACCAGTTCCTCATGACCTACCACATTACAAAGGAGGAGGTCACCTTGAGCAAGCTTCAAGGATTGTTGAGGACTGCTGAGAGCAACCTCAAAGATAAATATGTTACATCATCTCCAACTCCTACTGCTTCCCCAGTCTTGGTAATTAGGCAAGGGAAGGGTAAGAAGAGGAAGGCTTCCTCAAAGAGCCATCATAAGGGAAAATCCCAAAATGGCTCTTCTTCTAGTGGATCCAAGGTTGGTTCTGCTAAACCCAACTCCAACCCCAAGGAGGTAGAGTGCCACCACTGCCACGAAATAGGGCATTGGAAACGAAGTTGCCCTAAATATCTGCAAGATATCAAGGATGGAAAGATGTAGCCGTCCTACGCATGTATTTACACTATTAAATCAAATGATTCATCACATGCTATTTCTTAGGTACTTGATACAGGATGTGGTTTTCACATTTGTTCTAATTTGCAGGGCCTAAGAAGAAATAGAGATGTGGAGCATGGGAAGATAAATTTGATCATGGGGAACAAAAGATCGTCACCTGTCACCAAGATCGGAGTTTACTCTTTAGTGCTCAGTAGTGGATTAGGATTATATTTAAATAATTGTTGCTATTCCCCAGATATGGCAAGAAACATCATGTCCTTTTCATGGTTTGTATAGACAAGGTTTTATATATTAATTTGATAATGAAAAGGATTCTATTAATGCTTATCTTAATGGTGTTTTCTATTTTGAAGCATTGCTTTGTAATGGAATATATGAAACTGTGATGGTGTAGACAATTTAGGAAATGATGTGTTGTATATTGAGTCTTCCAATAATTTGGATAAAGCATGCTTCTGGCATTGTCGTCATGGACATGTCAACAAGAAACACATAGCCCAACTCCAAAAGGATGGAGTATTGGAGTCATTCGACCTTAGGGATGATGACGTGTGCGAGTCTTGTTTACTTGGAAAGATGACCAAGTCACCCTTCACTGGCACTTGTGCGAGGGGTGAGGGTTTATTGGATCTCATACACACCGATGTGTGTGGGCTCTTTAGATCCACCACAAGGGATGCAAGCCGCTTCTATGTGACTTTCCCCGATGATTATAGCAGATATGGGTATATCTACTTAATCAAACACAAGTCAGAAACCTTTGAAAACATCAAAGAGTTTAAATAAGAAGTGGAGAATCATTTGAACAGGAATATCAAGATGCTTCGATCCAATCAAGGTGGAGAGTACCTAAGTCTTGAATTCCACGAGTACCTCAAGGAATGCGGAATCGTTTCGCAATTGACGCCACCTAGGACACCACGGTTGAATGTGTGTGGCTGAGAGGTGTAATCGAACCTTGCTAGACATGGCTCGTTCCATGATGAGTCATGCTTCGCTAGCTATCTCATTCTGGGGGTATGCCTTAGAGACTACCACCCATATCCTTAACTTAGTCCTTACGAAGAAGGTTGTCAAAACACCTCACAAAATGTGGATAAGGAAAGCTCCCTTGTTGTCACATATCAAGGTTTGGGGTTGAGAGGCTTTCGTAAGATGGGAGACACACAACAAGCTCGAACCTCGTAGTGAGCGGTGTATTTTCATCGGCTACCTGCAGAAGTCCTTTGGATATCTCTTCTATAGACCAAGTGACAATGTTGTCTTCGTTGCGAGGAGAGGGGTTTTCCGAGAGCGAGAACTCATAAGCCAAGGGGATAGTTGGAGGTAAATCGATCTTGAAGACATTCAAGAGTCGAACGACGAAGGAACCTCTAACGCTGGCGCTCAACCCGAGGTGGAAACTCCGATTGAACCGATTGACGAGTCCTTACCTCTTAGACGTTCCGAAAGAGTTAGGTTTCAACCCCAGTTTTATGGTTTTCATATTACTACAGAAGGGGATACGTTCGTTAGTGATTGTACACTAGTGAATTTCGACGAACCTAACAGCTATAAGGAAGTCATGGCAGGCTCGGAGTCTGCAAAATAGAAAGAGGCTATGGATAACGAGATTCAGTCCATGTATGACAACCAAGTTTGGAATTTGGTTTACAATGTGCCAGGTCGTAAGACGGTCGGGTGCAAGTGGACCTTCAAGAAGAAGACTGACATGGATGGGAATGTACACACCTTTAAGGCACGATTGGTTGCGAAGGGTTTCAATCAAACTCCCGGAGTTGACTATGATGAAACCTTTTCACCGATTGCAAAGATAAAGTCTATTAGGGTGATGCTAGCCATTACTACATTTCATGACTATGAGATATGGCAGATGGATGTCAAAACCGCTTTCCTTAACGGGAAGTTGGCTGAGGATGTTTACATGGCTCAACCAGAGGGTTTTGTCGATGTGAAGCACCCTAATAGACTGTGTACACTTGAGAAGTCCATTTATGGACTGAAAAAAGCATCTTGCAGATGGAGTCTTTGTTTTGATGAGAAAGTCAAAGAGTTTGGTTTTCTACGAAGAGAGGATGAATCATGTGTATGTGTCAAAACCAGTGGGAGTATAGTTAGCTTCCTCGTATTTTATGTCAATGACATACTACTCATAGGAAATAACATCTCGATGCTGCAGGAAGTCAAGTCCTGGCTTGGGAAGTGTTTCGATATGAAGGACCTCAGAGAGGCTGCCTATATTTTAGGAATAAGGATAGTGAGAAACAAAAGTAAAAGACTAATATGACTTAGTCAGAATACTTACTTGGACAAGGTAATAAAGCGTTTTAGTATGGAGAATTCAAAGAAGGGAGAGTTACCAATCCAAAGGAATGCCAAGTTGAATAAGACTCAAAGCCCGAGTACTGAAGTCGAGATAGCAGAAATGAGCCAAGTACCATACGCTTCCACGGTTGGCTCGATTATGTATGCTATGACTTGTATTCGCCTGATGTGGCCTTTGCTTTAAACATGGTCAGTAGATATCAAGGGAACCCTATCAAAGCACATTGGACCGCAGTCAAGAATATTCTTAAGTAACTAAGAGGACCGAGGAAAGGTTTCTAGTCCTCGGTGAGAGTGATAACTTAAGGGTGCGAGGGTATAGTGACGCCAGTTTTCAGACCGACATGGACAACTACCGTACACAGTCAGGCTGGATCTTTACCCTAAATGGAGGAGCAGTGACTTGGAAAAGTTCCAAGCAGGAGACTATGGCTGATTCAACGTGCGAATTAAAGTATATAGCGGTGAGAAAATCTTCAAAGGAGGAGATATGGTTGAAGAACTTCATTGGAGACCTTGGAGTTGTGCCAACCATAAAAGAGCCCATGGAAATTTTTTGTGATAACGAAGGAGCAGTTTCCTTGACCAAGGAACCAAGGGATCATGGGAGATCTCGACATATCGATAAAAAATATCACTTTATTCGACATCATGTGGAAGAAGGACTCCTCGTAGTGAAGAGGGTATCATCGGAGGATAACCCAGCAGATCCGCTTACGAAGGGACTGAGTATGGTTAAACACTTGCAGCACGCTAGGAGCATCGGGTTGAAGGACGATATTAGTTTAGATTAGATAGCTTTGAAATGTGTAATAGATAAATGTAATTGACATTTGATGATTAAATAAAAGAGTATTATTTGTTAGTAATGTTACTGTCTTATGTTGATTATTTACCTATTGTTTCACTTTGCATGTTTTGACTTCTAGAACAATAAGATTATTCAAACATTCCACAGTCGCTCATACTTTGGGAGTAGGTATGAAAGAAGATTGTCATGAATTGGTTTGTAGATTGTCTAAAGTGTATTAGACATAACAAAGGTTTGCTCCAGTGTTCATGAGTGCTTATGAACTTGATTTGAGCATTGGATCGATTAACCCCATGCTTGCTGGTATCATTTCACAGAATTTTTCACGAGTGATCGCAAGACGATAATATCATATGGTCTTAAAACCTAGATATATGGTTTATTGTTTGCTAGTTGATTTTTCATTGATAATGCGTAAACGCATCAGTAACTTGATGTTTTAAAACACATTGTTTTGTATGATTTGATGAGTGAATGGTAAATGAATATAAGTCAAAGTTTATATGTTCCTTTTATCCTAAGAGGGTAAAAGCAATATCTGGGCCCCTCGGTTATTTGGTTTGACTTATGTGCCAGGCCCGGTCAGGACTGAATTGATGTTTTCAATTAAGTTCTATGTCAGACGAATCAGAGATCGAGAAACAACTAGTGGACAATAAGTATGACTATGTTCCATGTAATTATCCACATGATATCTAGAACGGAGGACTAGATGATCCCTTATCTAAAGGATAGGTTACTGATAAGATCAAAGTTCGACAACATCTTTGAGAGCTACGATTGTTAATCGGATTGTACTTACATTTGTAGTTACTATACTTATCCAAGTGGGAGGCTATTAGATTAGTATCTAAGCCCATAACTATATTTGGTAAGTACTTCACGTGGTAGTGCATGGTCCTTTTGGGTTGCCTACACTAAAGCAACATGATAGGATGATTTATCAAGTGAGAGGTTATTTTGGTTTATTAATATATTATATGAATAATATATTGAAGGAGAAATCATATAGTTTATTAATATTAGACAAGAATTAATTATGTGGCTAAAAGACATTAATTCAATAGCGGGGACTTAAACTGTCAAATGTGTGATAGTTGAATACTAGGCTGAGAAGGCTTATGGACTAGGCATGGACGAAATTAGGGATGTTTCCATCCTAATTTTGGCCATAGAGGCCCTATTCCAGAAGCTTCCTTGGATTGCTTAAGGCCTAAGTTATCAATTAGGGTTTTAACTGAAACCCTAGCAGCACAACTATAAATAGACCCCCTAGGGCATCAAATTTCGGCCACTGAAAACCCTAGAAGTCTTCACAGCCGAAATTGTGCCATCCCCTCTCTCTCAATTAGCATCCTCTTGCTTGTGGTGTTTGTAAGCCATTAGAGGAATGACATTTTTGACTCTAAGCTCCAAGACAAGAAGATTCAAGCCATTGTTGAAGAGGTAATCATCTAGATCTAAATTCTTACAAATTTAGGTAAATGGCAGGAATTTGGAATTCTTGCATTTGTGGTATGGACTTGGGATTGTGAAATCAGTATCATTTGAATTATGTTCAACTGATCTATTTCACAGAGTAAAGATCATAGACAAACTTAGTTTGCATACTTGGTGTATGCCATAACTAATGTTCGGAAAAACATAGTGTGCCTACTTGGTGTATGGCATGACTAGTGTTCAGAAAAACATAGTGTACATGCTTGGAGCATGGGACAACTATTGTTTTTAATTCAAGTATAAAGTTGATAGTTTAAAACAATATGAAATGAATGATGGGTAATCAATATGGTGATAAATAAAAGATGTTTTATTTATATTCATAAGTTCTAAGACCATATTGGATTCGATTATTCTTGTGTTTCACTTTGCATGTTTTGACTTCCTGAATAACTAAGTCACTCTTCCTGAATGACTAAGTTATTCAAACCATCCACAGTCGGTCATATGTTGGAAGTAAATATGAATCAAGACTGTCATGAAGCAGGATTGTAGATGTCCAAGGTATGGGACATAGTAAGGATTGATGCAACATTCATGAGTGCTCATAAGTTCGGAGTGTTGGATTCAACCTACGCTCACTGGTATCACTTCATGGAATTTATCTCGAGTGATTGTGAGACGGTAATATCATTAAGTCTTTAAACCTAGAGATATGACTTGTTTCCTATGATTTGGTTATACATTGATTGTACGTAAACATATCGGTAACTCGATGTTATAAAATGTGCCTTTATGTATGATTCAACAAGTAGTAGAACAAGCATATGATTTGAAGTTTATCTATTCCTACTTGGATTAGAAGCGATATCTGGGCCCCTTGATGATTTTGTGCTGACCCATGTACCGGGACCGGTCAGAACTAAGTTGATATGTTCAAATAAGTTCTATGTCAAACAAATCGGAAATCGAGAAACAAACCGTTGGACAATAAGTAAGACATTGTTCCATGTATTTGTCTGGATGATATCTAGGACAGAGGATTATATGATCACTTATCTTAAATGGCGTATGATCATCATCTCAGTTCCGCAAGATATTGAAGAGCTACGATTGTTGATCGGTTCCTGAAGTTATTCTTGTAGATATAGTTATTAGACTTATCCAAGTGGGATACTGTTCGATTAGGTGTCTAAGTTCATAACTATTTATAGAATGTACTTGAGCCGATTAGCATGGTCCATTTGGGTTGCATGGAATCATGCATTTAGATAGACTAAAATGAGAGAAATAACACATAAGGTTTATTATTATATTATAAGTTCTAATATATTAATAATATTATTTGATTAGTATTGATCAAGAATTAATTTGGAATTAATTAAGTGATCAAAAGAAGACTAATTAAATATATGGGTTGATTGTGTAAATCACCCATACTTGTATAGTGGGCTAATGCTCCATGGATTATCAAGTTGGGCTAAAACCCATAGGATGCTCCATGGTGTCTTTGAACCCATGGATCATGGAAATGAAGAGCCATGTCAAGTTAGGGTTTACATGGTGTAACCCTACTTATGACACACTATAAAAGGAATATGTGAGCAACCAAAATTGGGACTAGTGTGAGAACAAGAGGGCATAGCCGATTTTAGAAGTGTTCTATTTCTCTCAAGGTTATTCCAAGTGTATTTGGTGTTATGTGAGACATTTGAGGCATCACACTTGAGGTGCTAGGCTCACAAGGCTCTCAAGGAATCCAAGCAACTAAAGGTATGTATTTCTTACTATCTTTTATGTTTAGAAGTTCCCCATGTATGCTAGATAGGTTATGAACCTTGGAAAATCAATTTTGCATGTATCATAGTAAAACATAGATCCAAGGTTTCTAGGGTTGCATCTACACCTTAGGATTGTTAGAATGCTCAAAACCCAACACCATTTTCAGTCGAATGTATTACGACCCGATACATTGTCAACCAAGTTCCAAACTTGCTTGTCATACATGGACTGAATCTCGTTGTCCATTGCCTCTTTCCATTTAGTAGACTCGGGGCCTGCCATGGCTTCCTTGTAGTTGTTAGGTTCATCCTGATTTATCAATGTACTATCACAGATAAATGTATCACCTTCAGCTGTTATATGAAAACTATATAACACAGGTGGAACACTAACTCTACCGGAACGTCTCAAATGTACAGATTCATGAATTGGTTCAATAGGAGTTTCCTCCTCGGGTTGAGTGTTAGTGTTTAAGGTTCCTTCATCACTTAACTCTTGAAGCTCTTCAAGGTCAATTTGCCTTTCACTGTCCTCTTGGCATATGAGTTCTCTCTCTCTCAGAAAACTCCTATCCTCACAACAAGGATAGCATTGTCACTCGGTCTATAGAAGAGATATCTAAAGGATTTATGTGGGTAGCTGATGAAAATACATTGCTCACTGTGAGGTTCGAGCTTGTCATGAGTATCGCGTCTCACGAAATCCTTGTAACCCCAAACTTTGATGTGATCTAACGAGGGAACCTTCCCTGTCCACATCTCGTGAGGTGTTTTGCCAACCTTCTTAGTAGGGACTAGATTAAGGATATGGGCAGCAGTCTCTAAGGCATACCCCCATAATGAGATAGGTAACGTAGCTCAACTCATCATGGAACGAACCATGTCCAATAAGGTTTGAATGTGCTTGTAAGCCACACCATTAAGCTACGGTTTCCTAGGTAGCATCAACTGTGAAACAATTCCACATTCCTTAAGATAGTCATGAAACTCGATACTAAGATACTCTCCTCCTCGATCGGATTTGAGCATCTTTATCTTCCTGCCCAATTGATTCTCCACTTCCTGCTTAAACTCTTTGAACTTTTCATAGGTTTCTGACGTATGCTTGATTAAGTAGATATAGCCATATCTGTTGTAATCATCAGTAAAAGTCACATAGACGCGATTACCATCCCTTGTGGCGGTTCTGAAGGGTCCACACACATTAGTGTGTATGAGATCCAACAAACCTTCACCCCTTTAACAAGTACAAGGGAAGGGTGACTTGGTCATCTTTCCAAGCAAACAAGATTCGCAAGTGTCATCCGATTTCAAGTCAAATGACTCCAAGACTCCATCCTTTTGGATTTGGGCTATGTGCTTCTTGTTGACATGTCCAAGACGACAATGCCACAAGCATGCCTTGTCCAAAACATTGGACGAGTCAATATTCAACACATTATTTCCTAGGTTATCTACAACCATCATAGTTTCATATATACCATTACAAGGTAATGCTTTAAAATAAAATGTACCATTATAATAAGCATTAATACTACCAATTTAATTATTAAAAGAAAAGGTAAAACCTTTTTTTATACAAACTATGAAAGGAAATAATATTTCTCGCCATATCCGACGAGTAACAAAAATTATTCAATTCTAAATTTAACCCACTACTAAGCAATAAAGAATAAACTCCAATCTTGGTGACATGCGACATTTTCCTATTTCCCATGATTAAGTTTATCTTCCCGTGCTCCACGTCCCTACTTCTTTTTAGTCCTTGCACATCAGAACAAATGTGAAATAGACAACCTGTATCAAGGACCCAAGAATTAGCATGTGATGATTTATTAGAAACAATAGTGTAAATACCTGCGAATGTGGGCTTTATCTTCCCATCCTTAACGTCCTGCAAGTATTTAGGACAGCTTCACTTCCAGTGCCCTTTTTCATGACAATTGAAGCACTCTGTTTCCTTTGGATTGGTAGAGGGATTAGCAGAACCAACTTTGGTCCCACTAGAAGAGGATCCATCAAGAGACTTTCCCTTGTGGCTCTTAGAAGGAGCCTTCCTCTTCTTCCTTTTCCCATGTCCAATTGCCAGAATAAGGGAAGCATGGGTAGGAGTAGGTACAACCGACTTGCCTTTCAAGTTTCTTTCTACAGTTCTTAGAAGGCCTTGAAGCTTGCTAAGAGTGACCTCCTCCTTGTTCATATGATAGGTCATACAAAACTTATCATAACAAGAAGGAAACGAATGTAGGATGATGTCAATGGACAACTCTTCATCGAAGTTCACATTCAACTTCAGCAAGAGGTCCACATATCTCTGCATCTTTTGCAAGTGGGCTGTGATGGACTCTCCATCCTTCATTTTGGTTTGCGATCATGGAGGCAATGATCTCATACCTTTCCTGATGAGCACTTCGATTGTATCTTTCCATCAAATCTTGGTGCATTTTGAAGGGCCAAAAGTCCTCATAGGACTTTTGAAGCTTAGTAGTCATGGTAGCAATCAGAATACATGACACCTTTTTTGCGTCCTCTCATCAACTCTATATTCCTCGATTTGTTCAGGAGTAGCAGTTTGTTCATCAATCTCCTTCAGCTCTTTATCGAGAACATATTCTTTGTCTTCATAGCGAAGTTCCATACGAATGTTTCTAATCCAATCATTAAAGTTTGACCCATCGAAGATAGTTCTCCCAACCAAGTTCATGAGGGAGAATGAGCTAGAAGGGTTGGAGGCTGAAGCATTGTTTGGATAGACATCTGAAAAGAAAAAGAAAAAAGTTTAGATTAGATGAGAATCCTTAATATTACACCCCAATTAAATATTAAGGCTAGGACCCAACACAATATTTTACAATTCGAAAAAGGGATGTCGTAATCCAATTGCAAAATATTTGAAGGTAGCTAAATGACGATTTACAAATTTTCACCATCAAAACGAAATTTATTATTAAGTTTTAATTGGATTGAAATTCCTAGATTCTTTTGAGATTCATTGAAATTTTCAATGGCATGTTTAAATCTCGATTGTGCCTTTCATGTTTGTGATTGGGATGCCGAGGATCACAAACAATGTGTGAATAACCATAGAAATGTGCTTGGTACTCTTAATGTTACAAATCACCTAATCAATGTGTCGGTTAACCATACACGCTCCATTGATCTATAATTAACATCAAGCCACCCTTTTCTACCCTTGTTAGTCCTAGATTAGTGTGTCGGTTAACCACAAACACTCCAGTAATGACTTAGCAAGGTGCAAAGTGCAATTTCATGGAATAGCACCATTTTCACATTTTTCCTGAAGTAACTAAGATTGGGAATTTAATAAAAGTTTAGTTACTTTATAATTATCATTATAATTATAACGAGAATTAATGTCCTATCCTACCCGTTCGGCTAACAACCCTCCACCAGTCAAGGAAGCGGTGGGTGAGAGTGGACACCCATTAAACCACCATTTTATACACAATAACCTTATATCCCCTTATAGACCAGTTTCGTGAATGAGGCCTACTAATGGTAAGATTGACTTGTCTTTTATATATATATATATATATATATATATATATATATATATATATATATATATATATATATATATATATATAAGTATTAACTTTTAATATTATAATAGTATAAGGGTTGAATTTTAAACTTTTAGAATTCTAAGGTTAGGAATTAAATGTTTCATTAGCAAGACTTTACAAATTCAAAAACTTGAGGGCAAGTTTTGTAACTCATCAAAACTTTTGGTTTCCATAACTTATGAAAACTTATGAGTTTTAATGCTCATGAATGAGACTCTTCATATAACTTGAGGACAAGTTACAAAACTCACTTCAAAAACAACTTAGATCAATTTTAGCGAACAACATTATCATATAATTTCACTATTGATCTAATCTAACTCATAGCAAGGCAATTCATGTCAAATAATAAAAATAATTATCTTATTATCTTAAAATTTAACAATTGTCCTTTAATTATATGAGGATCATCATTACCAAATCAGAAATTACGATTTTTATGATTACAAAACAGTTTGTGGTAATGATCCTAGTCCAATTTTGGCCAAAAACTCAAAAATCTGCAAACAGAAGCCTCCACTCGACGAGTATATGAACTGGACTCGTCGAGTTGCCCTTTTAGTGAGTGAACTTGTCGAGTCAGGCATTAGACTTGACGAGTTCATCAGTCAGACGGTAGAAAATCGATTTTTTCAGCTTTGAAAAATTAACAAGCATCAAATATAATAGAAAACAATCATAGTCTCTAATACCACTATTGGGTTTTAAGCACTATAACACTCATATGGTTCACAAGCAACCCTAGATGTTTTGATCTATGTTTTCTCTAATTATACATGCAATTTCAATTTTCCAAAGCATACAATAGAGGATATACAACACCAAACTCAAGTTAGATGAATACATCTTGATGTAGTTTGTAGTTCTTGGCCTTAGAAAGCTTTAGCACCTCAAGTGTGATGTCTCTAATGTGTCACAAACACCAAATGAAAGAAGAGGCTTGAGAGAATAGACTAGTTAGCTCAAAATCGATTATCACTCTCTTAGAATGAATAGGCAACCGATGTTGGCTCTAGGGGGTTTCTCTTATAGTGTTACAAAGGCTAGGGTTTCATCCATGCAAACCCTAATGCACCATGACACTTCATATTACTTAGGCTCCATAGGTTAAACCTCTATGGACTTTCACATTGGTTTATTCCATCATAATTAACCATGGATCATTTGCCCACACTATAAGAATCATTGATTTACTTTATCCGTCCTCGTATATTTAATTAGTCTCTTTTGATCACTAAATTAATTCCAAATTAATTCTTGATCAATATTAATTAAATAATATGATTTCTCAATTAATATATTATACTTATAATATATTAATAAATCACAAATATCCTTATTCTCAAAAGTCCATCCTATCAAATTGAACTGGTGAAGGCAACCCAAAAGGACCATGCTACTATCAGGTTAAGTACATCTCAGTTATAGTTATGGGCTTAGACACCTAATGTCACACCCCAAAACCAAGAACGGCGGAAACGTTCTGGGGCGGAGGACGTCATGTAAAGTATCACAACACAGTAAATGCAAATAAGCAAACAACATCATCCATTGTATTAAATATATAATTTTAATACAAGCGTGTTCTATACATTATAGACACCAAAAATAACGTATATCGAAATAATAAGATGAGTCTTGAATGCGCTCCATCTTCTCAAAAGCTGGCCTCGGTACCTGTCTACTGATGACCTGAGAATACAAGTTATTTTGAAAGAGTTTATCAGCATTAAGCTGGTGAGTTCATAAGTATTTTAGTGTCGGTATTTGTTATCAAAAAATGTTTGAACATGTATCAAGTATAAGTTTGTAAAATGTATGTAAAGGTTTGTAATTGTTTGTAAAAGTTTGAATCTCTCAGAAAAACCTATATTTTCTATTAAAGTAGCCTTCTACCAAGGCTTAACTATTTTGTATGCTCGTTTGATGTAAAAGTGTGTAATTTCCCAATTGTAACTATCATTTAACAAAATATAGTTTGTACATTAACGTTCAAGTGAGGTTATCACTAAAATATGTAATGGGTAAATCATTGTAGTACTGTAGTTTTGTATTATAAGAACTACTGTTGTACTAACTACCTTAAACCGGATTTATATTAAGGTATAATGTGATAAATTGCACTATGCTATCGATTGGTAACAACGACATAATGAATGGTCGTAATAATGGAATGACGTTTGGCACCCGCAGACCTGCAGGTCCGGCTGTAGCTAGCAACAAGGTGTAAGATATTCAATCCAGTATAGATCTATACGCAAACTCACGCTCTCCCTCCAAGAGAATTCTGGCTACAACTCGGGCCATGACATTTAAGGCATGCTCCGACACAGTGGATCACAATTGTTAACGTGTTCATGTATATGTAATGTTTCTCGTTCTAGTATAGTTGTATATGTCATGTTTCTAGTATAGTTGTATATGTTATGTTTCTAGTATAGTTGTATATGTACTGTTTCTAGTATAGTTGTATATGTTTTGTTTCTAGTATAGTTGTATATGTTATGTTTCTAGTATAGTTGTATATGTTCTATTTCTAGTATAGTTGTATATGTTCTGTGTTACCCCGATGGTAACTAGCTATTGATGTACTGATAAGTATGAATATGGAAGTACTTTTATGTCTATACATGTATATATGATATATAAATAATATTGAAACGACCCTCGGATGGTCACCCGAAATCCCACCAGACCACATCTCAATGTGCGAAAAGGAAATAGGGCGGATGGCCTTCCTAAGCCCTTTAAACATTACTTATATATCTATACATATATGGGCATGCAATTTATAAGAAGTAAAACAAAGTTTAATAAAAGCATTGGATAAGTAAAAGAGTTTGTAAAACATTTTGAAGTGAAACAGTTTGATAAACAGTTTGAACAGTGATAAAATCATTGGTTTTCTAGTTATTAATCACATGTGATTAATGTAATCATATGTGATTGATGTAATAACTGTAAGTGTTTAACTTGTATCCCCCCCCCCCATAAAGTATTTAAAACATTTAAAAGCATTTCAAAGGTTGATTAAGGGGTATGAACTCACTTGTGGTGAGTAGATTGGATTGATGTATCGGGTACCGTGCTAGGTGGCAAACAGAGACTTGTTCACATGCACGAGCCTAGTTATCATATAATGAGCATATATATAACTAATTAGCCAATTAATAACTTAATGAAATAAGTTGGGACACTTAGGAACATGTAAACACTTTGTATAAGTGTTATAGGTCCTAATGGTTGCATCTAAGTCGATACGGGACAAGGCAAAAGGGTTTGAAGCTTCAAAAGACCTTGTATATGAGTTCACCACCCAACAAACCCCACCCTTGGAGTTTACGGTCATAAAATCCTTGAGTTTACGGCCGTGAACTCCACACTTGGTGGTTTTGGGTGTTTTGAAGTGCTATATTGATCCTAGAATAAGCCTAGCATTGTTGGGATAATCCTTGAAGTAGTTTAAGGCCTTAGAATGCTCCTTTAGGGAGTTTACGGCCAAAGGACCATATCCCCTAGAGTTTACGGCCGTAAACTCCTATGGGGTGTTGGTTTTAATTCTTTTAGGTCACTTGCACATGTAGGATAGCTTCTATGTTTTTGATTTAGGCTAAAGGGGACATTAGGCACACATTTATGCCTTTACTTGGAGTTTACGGCCCAAGAGATGTTCCTTGGCCGTAAACTCCCTTTAAGGGATGATTTTGATGTCATTTTCTCCCCATTCAAGTTACAAGTATCCAAGGTTAATTGTCTTAAGGCCTTAGGGGTGTTTAGGGCACTCTTAGCCCTTGAAAAAGGCGTTTACGGCCCAAGAGCATATCCTTGGCCGTAAACTCCTAAAACTAGGTGATCTTGAAGTGTTTTGGTGTCCAAATTAGCTACAAGCATTAGAGGGTAAATGCCTTAAGCCTTAGGGGTCATTTAGGGCTCACTTTGGCCCTTGGAATGGTGTTTACGGTCCAAGAAACTCTTGGGCCGTAAACTCCAAAAAGGTTGGTGTTCTTGAATGATTTCTAGCCTCAAATGTTTATACACAATGTCCTTAACTAGTTACCTATCAAGGAAACGGGACTAGATAGCCTTTAGGCTTCGTTTTGGAGTTTACACCCCAAGAACGTTCTTGGGCCGTAAGCTCCCGGATCTTGTATTTTAGACATGTAAACAATGTTATAAAGCATATAACAAGTATTAAAACACATTTAGGAAAGTAGACTCACAATCCGGGATGAAAACCCGAAGATCCGTCAGAGAGAAAATGGCTTTTCTCTAGTTGGAATTGTGAATAATGAATTAATTAAATTCATAAATCTATTTATAGTCCTGAAATATTTTGACAGAAAATATTTTTATTCCGGAAGTTGGACTATAACATTATGAAACTTGGAATGTTCCAGTTTTACAAATCTAGGAGCATCCACTCTCCTGATATCTCCTGAAACGTAAACCCTAATGTACACAAACTTGTTCGGAAAAGTCTGAAAATCACTTAAACTGGACTGGCTTCTATTGAATAGATATTGTTCGTACAAATGGAAATTTCGGGTTGTCACACCTAATCCAACAACCACTCCATTAAGTACTTATTCGATTAAGACCTTAAGCCAAATTCCTAGATCTAATTTTAAAGGGTGACTTAATACGTAAAGTTGGCAACTTTATACTCATGCATGACTTAACGGTACCCAATAGTAAAAAAGAAGCTTATTAAGGCTCTTAACATATGCATGAACCAATATCTTTCAGAAAGCTTACCTTTTATGAACATGGGACCTCCATGGAGCTAAGATCTACCATCCATTTCTTCTGGAGTAGATCAAAAACCCAACTTTAGCTCAGAAGACCCAAAAATGCATAAACAAGGTCCCAAAACTAGATCTAGCATAATAAACCATCAAGTAGAGAACTTTATACCTCAAATGGCTTGCAAAGATGATGATGAATCTGGATCTCTAAGCTTCACACCAATAGATGGATCTTCAATAACCTTCTATCTCTTCAAAATGCACAAAAATACACTAAGATTCTTTACAAGAGCTCAAGAACACTAAGGAGGTGACTAAGGGTTGAGATTAGGGTTTAGGATGATGGAGGCTGATCAATAAGATGACCCAAAGGGATATAAGTAGTTTAAATGGGGAAAAGACCCAAAAATTAGGGTTTTCATCTACTTGGACTACGCCCGCGTAATCTCAGTACGCCCATCATACTCCATAAGGTGCCCACGATTCTTTTACCTAGTAAGCCCAACGTACTTCCTTGTAAGCCCTGCGTACTAGGCTTAACTCTTAAACTACTAAACTTTCGGAGGCCATAACTTCTTCGTTCTACGTCCTATTTTGATGTTTTTTATATCCACAGAAAGGTAATAAAGAACTCTACACTTATATCAACTTACCCTTGCCTTAAAGCTTTTTCGAATTACAATCGAATATCCATAAAGGCCCGAACTGACACATTATCGATATATCATTGAACTCCAAAACACAAACCGCATTTCCAGATCACCTAATCTATAATACCCACTTCCAAAGAGGGTCTAAATCCCTCTTTCTTCGAGGCCCGAAGCCTTATGATAACCGATCTTCGAGGCACGGCCCCGAATAATGAAACAATTCGAAACCAGGTGTTACGTTAATAAAAAAGTTACAATACTTAAAGAAAAAAAGGTTCAACGACACAATCATGACCTTTATGACAAATTTATAAATAAAGATTTAATTACAATAATGATCGTTGAAGCTGTTTATATAGATATTAAAAAAAATCCTAATATTGTATTATATTTTTTGTGCCAAATTTTCTAACATATTATTTAATGCAATAACATTCATTTATTGGAGATTTTTTTTTTGCCCAGTTTTAATTGATTTAGTTGAAAAAAGTAAAATGAAATTTTTTTCGTCAATTTTCATTTAAAATCAATGTTTATTTTCATCAATTTTATGTGTTAAATTTTTTTATTCCTAATTACAATGTTTAATATAACTTTACGATCAAAGTTTGTTGTTTTTTATAAAATAAATACGCTAATTCATACTATTTTATTTACACTTTTCATATAATAATATATAAAAGCTGATCTACATTTGTTAATTATTTATAATAAAGTCATAAAATTTTTGAAAAACTCTTTTAACTTTTTATTTAAAAAAAATCAGTTTATTATATTTTAGTTTATTTTAGCAGTCTACAGATTGTAAAAACAAACAACATTTTTCATTCAGACTGCAAACATTTAATTCACCTCTTCTACTACAGAGGTCTGCTGATGTGGTCTGCAAAATAGAGATATTTTGTCTGCATAAAAGCAAACAACACCTAAATCTTCAACTTTAACTTATCGTCATATATTCCCTTTTGTAATGAAAATTACCTAAAAAATAATAATGAACATAGATATTTTGGGTTTGGGTTATCATAAATATCCGAAAGTTTTGAAAATTACTATCCGAACTTAAATTTAAGAAATTTGATATCTATATTTCGAATAATTCTATATTGAATTTTCGGATTTCGAAAACCATGTTTTTGAACACCCCTAAGGGTGTGTTTGGCTAAGCTTTTTAAAACAACTTATTAGCTTATTAATGGTTACACACCACTATAAGTTAAAAAAAAATGTTTGAATGAAAAATAACTTATTCCGGTGGGAAACATCTAAGCTATTTTTTCATATGTTACACCATACTTACTTATTAACTTATAAACTAATAAGTTACAAGTTAATAAGCAATAAACTTTTTTGTCAAATACCCCTAACTCCACCACTAATTTAGGGATATTTGAATACTTCTCCTATAATAAACCAACATTTAAAATGTTGGTGCTGAATCGTTCTCAAGAATCTTAGATTTTGGCTCAAGTAAACCTCGATATGCCTCGTTGACAATGGTATGATTTAAAGGAGGACTTTTTGAGACACACCAAGTGTGCACCAACTCTTACGTACTATGAATTTTAGACCACATCTTGTTTATTATCAAATTTACAATCAGCTATGTCATCTTTTTTAATATATTAAATGCTTTTTATAGTAATAAATTATTTCGTATTAAATGTTTTTATAATAATAAATCATTTTCAGTCGATACCAAACACATCCAAACCCAAATACGCATTATTCAATTTGGGGTAAGGTTATAAGGCATGTGTGTCTTTCATTAATCATTAAACCAAGTCTAACATTAATAATATTTAACTTTTTTTCATTAAACTAATTAATATCTTAAAAGTTACATAAAATAACTAAAAATGACACAATTAAAAATAGGAAAATGACTTAAAATGACAACCAATAACTCGAATTTGTTGTGTAGGTCTTTAAATTTCTCCCATAATCATCCTAACTTTTTATTTTTGTTTTAAAATACTACAAATTACCACTTTTATCGGTTAAAACAACAAAAATTATCATTGTCACATCTAAGTAAAAGCCTATAGTAATCACTTTTTTAGACCACAACTTACATATATTTTTACCGATTAAGATAACAATATCACAAAACAATATGCCGTTGCTAATAATTATCAATTGTGGTTTTAGAAAAATAACTAAAATCGGCTTTTAGTTAGATGTAGCAAGGACAATGACAGTCATTTTAACCGATAAAAAATCATATTCATTGGTATTTTAAAACAAAAATAAAAAATTTGTTTCCTTGTTGGATACAATTAAAAGTTTAGTAACCTAAATAATAAATTTTGTATTATCAGTTGCCAATTTGCCATTTTAAGTAATTTTCTCTTAAATATATGAAAGGTTACATAAACTAAACTAAAAATTACATCTCATTATCATGATGAGGCATTTTCCGCCATTTTCAGATTTTTTTTTTTTAGCAACATAAGCCTCTAAATGATTAAACATCAACATGTTACTTTTCAAAAGGTATTCATAGAGCGTCGCATTAAAAAAAATATTACTTGTGATTTATGACTTCAAAATAAAGTTACCTTAGTTGGAATTTCACAGGTTTCAACCTTGATATTTGCCATCGTTCTAATATATTATTTTCCTTTCTCATAAATTATAATCATTTTCTAAATTGATAACTAAAAAAAAAAAAATTTAAATCCAACCCCTCCAAAAACAACACACTTTCCTCTACATTGTGATATCAATACCAAAAACATCAATTCAATTTCAAGAAATTGTAAACATGTAGATTTAAACAAAAATTGTTCTCTCAAATTAAATTCCAAAACTAATTACCATAAATCTTCCTTCTTTGTTCCTCATGCCCATAAAGGCTTTAACTCTTTCGCAATATCATTCTTGATTGATCTTTGAAGCGGTTTCACAACAAAAAAGTACTGTCATTACACACAATGATTAAGTTAGAAATCAATTTAAATGATTAGCTAGTAAATGACGATTTTACCCTTCTACTTACTTGAAATGCTATGATGAAAGGAATGAATAGTTTCCCTCTTTCATTTGGATTAGGCCCATCAATCAACTTCTGGTCAACCAAAATGCTTTTGCTTTCGGTCAAACTGACTTCTGTGATTGTTTCCACCATGCTTGGAATCCAAGCACTCCCATTTGGAAGAATCTAAACAAAATTAAGATGCATTAATTAATTGTCAAAAATAAAAATTAAAAAGATATAAATATTAAAATGACTACTATAACCTTCTCATCTTTCTCATTTTTGTTGCATCTGCTACTGTTTTCAACCAAACCAATAGGAATAGGAAAGTTCTATAAACAGCAACAAGAACAGAGTAAAAGTTAGTAATTATTATTACTTTACATTATCATTAACCGAAATACATAACAAGGGTAAAATGGTCATTTTATCAAAAGACAAACAGTTTACACTTCACACAGAAAAAGCAAGGGGCCAAATTAGAACAAAAATTGCAATCTTTCAACCCACCTGAAAAGGTGATAAAGTACTGCAGAAAATATGTTGGCATGGGTAAGGGTAAAATGGTAATTTTGAAGAAAAGACGAACCTCGATATCTAGTTTTCTGAACCTAGCACCACGATACACAACCTTGAGAAGAGCTTCAGATCTTTTTGCTAAAAATTCATCATAAGAAAGACAATCTGGAGGTGATAATTGAGCATGTGTGAGAACTACAATTGCTTTTCTCCATATTTCTTGACCAAAACTATTGCTTATAGCTTTCACAATTTGTCCATCTAATGTATCAACTCTATATGCATCTAATCGATCCACATAGAGTAAAACATCTATTGTCTTGTTCAAAAGAAACCTGCTCAAACAACCATAGAAAAGAAAACAGTGCATCATAATCATGTATAAATGTCAAATATTTGAAGTTTCCATTAGTGTTCATATGTATTAAAAACCATGGAAAGTAAAGATAACCTTTTGATGATTTCAAGAGCTTGATCATTAACATATCCTCCTTCAACAATGCCTGGTGTGTCAATGATGTTCAATGTAAACCCTGACCTTTCTCTTGACACCATTGTAGGTCTCAATGCTTCTGTCTAAAAATTCATGTTGTTCTATAAGCAATTCAACATGTACAATAAAGTTTAGGTCTAAAAATATCTTGAGAAACTTAAAAAAGTACCTGAAAAGCACTAACAGTAACTGCTCTTTCACCAATGATAGAGTTCACAGTTGAAGACTTTCCAACTCCACCTTTCCCCATTACAAGAATGGTTAACCTGTCCCTTTTCTGTAACATTTGAACAGGAATTAGATAAGAAAATTGGTAAAGTTAATTTGTAATAATATTGTTTTTAATGTGAGTGTAGTGAGTATATACATGAAGGGAATTAGGGAAAGAGTGTAGTGAGTAAATACATGAAGGGAATTAGGGAAAGAGTTAGACCTTCTCCTTTAGTTTTCCCAACAGTTGTAGCAACTTGTCCTGGGTGGCGGGAGGGAATTGCTGAATCCCACTCCATTCACGGATAAACTGAGACGCCATGGAAGCTGCTGTAAGAAAAACGTAATTAAACCACTATGCAAATCAGTTAGGCATAAACCCTCAACCGAAAAGCAGTAAAATTCAAAAACGACACTGAATTACATTCGGGTTTGTGAGATTCTACTACTATTTAACAATTGTAGCTCAGAGTTTATTGAAACCCAACGATTAACCAAACTTCGAACACAAGCCCTGTCGAATCATGTGTATGATCAAAACAAACCTAATCTAGCTTTCCACATTTATCATTTTAAAAATCCAAACAGGTAAAAAAAATCACACCGAGCATACAGAAATTTCCACCAAAATTCAGTTATTATTTCATGCTCATCTGTAAATTTACAATGATTATCTATTGTGAATTGCACAGTAGAATTTGAAAGCGTGAGAGATAAGTGTTCAAGGAAAATGTGAGAGGAGGGGAAGGGGAGTCTTGCCGGCGACTGGAGAGAGAGGTGGCGGTGATGCCTGCGTGAACCGATAGAGCTCCGATGGATAACCTTTTTCAGAATTGAGCTACCCAGTAGATAAAAGCTTCGAGGAGTATTATGAACCCTGCGAAAGGGTATATCCGGAAATACGCTAAATTGGGGCGGGTACAAATAAAAATTGCATCCGAATCGAATAACAGAAACGAGTTCATTTATAAAAGATGATTTATTCATTTGATTTATATGATTTTGTAGGTTAATACCTGTGGAAATCATTGTTAAGAAAAAAAAACATTTTTGATAATTTAAACTCGTAACGACAAATCAAATAAAATGACATTATTAAGGAAAAATCTTCGGTTGGGAAGATTGTTTTTGGTTGACATTATTAGATATGAGACCGATTTATTATATGAGTTTATTTAAAATAAAAAATTAAATATAAAATTTAAAACATTTGAAAAGTTAGAATTTATAAGAAAAATATTGAATTAATAAAATTAAAGTTTTTTTTTCTCTAAATTTAAACAAATAATTTAAATAAATAAAGGAAAATAATGAAGGTTTAATTTAGTGATTTTCAAATTAAAAGGAAAGTTTATTAAGAAAATTAATACGCATTTATTATTGTATTTAAGTACTTTGTTGAATTAATAAAATGAAAAAACCATAAAATAACATGTGGAATAAAAATTAATTCAAAATAATCACAAAATGATATTTAACAAATTGAATGAGAGTATGACAAGTAACAAAAAAAATCTTCATTTATTAGAGTAGATCATGTAATTTAATGAAAGTAGAATGATATTAAGGGGGTGTTTGGTAAATTTTAAAAAGGAGTTTTTTGACTTATTATTGGTTTATCGGTATAAATAAAAAAAAATGTTTGGATAAAAAACAACTTATAGTCATTGATAACCTCTAATAAATCAAAAAGTGTAAGTAACATACCTCTTACTTATTAAAAGCTCTTTATTTCACCAAATAAGTTATAAATCAAAAAATCATAAGTTTTTTTAAATAAGTTTTACCAAACACCCTCTAAGGAAAAACAATAAATGTAAAATGACATGAAATAAAATGACAATAAAAATAGTTCACACATGTTACGTAAGGCAACATGAAAAAAAAAAAAAAAAAAAAAAAAAAAAAAAAAAAACTTATGGTGTTATATAAAGAGCTTGTTACACAAAAACACACATAACAAAAGCAAGCATACACCGTATAATATTTATTATATTTTTTTGGTACTTAAAGTTTCTAGAAAGTAGAATGCCATATAAGTATATGCTTTTTATTTACTGTCTAGTCCAAGTTCGAAATCGTTAAAAAATCATTTTAAAATGCTAAATGCTATAAATGACGATTTTCAAAAAAGTAGAATGTCATTAAAGAATATTAAAAAAAATCCACTCAATGTTCAAAAATCTTCAAAATGATGCCATTTTACAAAGTACGATGCTATAAAAAGATGAGAATGTAACATAGTTGTACCCTGATTGTGCCATCTTTTGTGATTTGCATCATGTAACATAGTCGTACCCAACTAATCAAAGTTTCATACCCTATAAATTGCATCATCTCAGTCAGTATTTCTTTTAGTTCAAAAAGCAAAATGTAAAAATGAAAATGTGCTTATTCTCGGTTATGATATTCACCGAAATTATCATTGATAAAAGACTGACATGAAGACTAAATATCAATCGATCTACCAAGAAGCTCTAGAACCTAAAACACCAAAAAAATCCAAATCAGGAAACAGAGTACCAGATGAAACACCGAAACCTAAAAACACAAAAAGATCTAGAAACCTTAAAAACAAAATCTAGATTAATCACGAAAACCTGATAAACAAAAAAATACCCTCGAAAAATTAAAACATTAGCCTAATGTTATTTGCAAGAAGTCATAAGAATGTAAAACACTATAGTAAATTAGTAATTGAAAGACCTTCAGAATTGAAGTAGCTCCATCCCTTAACATGACCTTATGATAGAGCCGATTCTCAAGATCCCATATCTTAGGAAAGTTGTTTTGTATTTCCTTATTTGATTGTGTTGTATTATAAATTGATATCAATATACTCATCACCAACATAAAGTGATTTTCACAAACCCTATCAACTTAATTTCTTCCTGGCCTCCTCTTTCTTCTTTATCTTCATTGATCTCTATGGTCATCGGAACTGAGTAGCCTCCTTTCTTCCTCTTGCTACAATTCTTCACATGCTTACCATTAAGCTTTCTTCATCCAACTATTTATTATGGCGACAACAGATGTTGCCCCTTCTTGGTTATTAAAAACTTACAGGTTATATTGATGGGTTTATCATTGCTCCACCAACCACCATTATTACCAACAATGTCTTTTCTCCAAACCCTGCATATGCTTCCTGGCTCACTACTAATCAACACACACTTACTCTCATACAATCATCTTTATCTGAAGAAGCTATGGCTGAGACCTTCGGTCATGATACTACTCATTCTATTTGGAAGGCTTTAGAAAATACCTACAATCATGACTCTGTTGAACAGGTACATACTCCTCGTGATTCTCTTCATCATCTTCAGAAGTGATCATCCACTGTTGTTGATTGTAGTCGAAAATTTAAAGTTGTATGTCATCAACTCAGTGTTATCAGTCATCCCCTTGAGGAATCCGATAAGATTCATTGGTTCCTCTCTGGTCTTGGTTCATCATTTGAAATGTTTTTAACCACACAACACTTGATCGGTCCTCATCCCTCGTTTCATGATCTTCTCTCCCAAGCCGAGAGTCACAAGTTATTTTTATCTACTTTGAAAAATAGCAACCCCACTCCTGTTGCCTTTACTGTTTCATCTTCTGGTCGTGGTTAGTCAACCACTAATCCAGGGCGCGGATCTTCCCATGGTGTTTTTAACTAGTTCATGGTAGTGGTGGATCTTCTTGTGACAACCGTCAATTTCTGGTTAAGTCAAAGTCAAATAAAGTCAACAAGTCAAACTGGTCCACTCAACTAGCTCTTATATGTTAGGGCTTACTCTAAAAATACTAGTGAACAATTCTCTATGTTAATACAAAGTATCATTTAGAGGTTTCATATGTTGAGAAAATCTAAACCCTAAACAGGGTAAGTGTTGTAACGACTCGATAAAACACTATTACATACACTTCGAGGGCATATAACATTCATAACGAGGCTTAACAGGGTTTACAAACCTTGCAGTAAGAGGCTAAACACTAATAAAGGTCACAAACAAAGTCTCTCTAAATCTCTCTCTCTCTCGCTCTATCTCTCTCTCTCTCCCAAATCTCTCTCAAAATCACTTTTCAATTTTTATAATCACTCGGAGCATCCAGACCCTTAACATAGTCAAAAACCTCTCGAAACGGGAGGAGTATTTTAAAAACAACCATATAAGGCTGAAACCTCTCTTAGAGTCGAAGCCTCTCTTAAGAACCGAAGCTAGCCTAAGGGACCGAACCTGCTAAAGGACCGAGACTACTTTCGATTCAGACCACCTTCGGTCCTCGGTTCATTCCGCCTTCGGTTCCCACCCGACAAACTTCGAATGCGAGTCTTCTCGGAGCAAACCCACTTTCGGTCCTCAGCTCATGGACCGAACCTCGCACCAACCGAACCCTCGCAGGTTCGCTTCTTTATTCCTAGTTTTCAACCACTTTCGCATCTTAAGCTCGTTTTTGATGATTTTGATGGGGAATTTTCACCCAAACCCATATTTTAACATATTAAACCCCATAAATCCATATTTTAATCATATTTTGGGGAAAACTTTAACTATGGATAATATCTTTTGTACAAGATATTGTTTATGAGTGTTGACCTTTCCAAGAAGCTATGACATCAACCACTCGCATACCTACTCCATGACAACTTCAGGTCACTATTCATGCTTTATGTCACTATTCACATGTAGCTAGTCAACTCTTTGTACCTTTTCACTCTTCTTCAACAAGTTTCCTTAATCAAATCCACCCAAAGAAGTCTATATTCCTCACAACCTAGAACTCATTTACCTTCACTAAAAGCAAACTTTTTTCTCTCTCTCTCTCTCTCTCTCTCTCTCTCATTTCCTCTCTAGAACTCAAAATTCCCAGGAAGATCTTGAGTTTCTCCTCCACTCTTAGTAAGTATCTTCATCCTACCTCTAAATATTCTACACTCCACTCAAATCATGGATTTCTTATACAAATATCATCATATTTGCTCTTAGGATCTTCAAATCCTCAAGCATCCTCCAAGTGTTCTTGACTTAGAAACCTCTTTTTTTCCACATCCATCTCATAAAATCAATCAAGGTGAGTTCATACCCCTACATTTTCAGGTTTTCTTCAGGTTTTCGGGGGGGGGGGGGGGGGGGGGGGATACTAGTTACAACACCCAAAACATATTCTAAACTAAACCAACAAGTTACAAAAGAAAAGTTATGGCCTATTCATGAGCTGTTTGACCATCCTAAACTTAATATTTTTCAAAACTGTTTTATATGAATTTAGTTCAAGTTTATACCTTTCTAATGACTACTTTTATACATTCATACGATTTTTCTACAATTTATGATTATTTTTACAAAACTGCCTATCACTTGAAAACTGATTTCGGACCTGTGAAGATGGACATTTTCACACTGGTTAGAGACCACTAAAAAAATAAAAATTATGAAAAAACTAGACAAATTTTCTAAACTCTTAGAGTTTGTAGATCTAGTTTTCGACTTACAATGATTTTTCGACATTTTTTTTTCTAAATACAGTGACAGAAATGTTATAACTAATAAAAACAATCTACAAATTTATTAACACTTTGTAACATGTTGAGCAAAGTGTACAACCATGTTTAGCTATATATTGAGTGTATTTCATGTTAGTTTACTCTCGCATAGCAGAGTTAGTTATTCATAAGGGTTTTCATCCACTACAAACATGTAGGATAGAGTATAATAGGTATAGCTTATGGTGCGATAATACTATGAACATACTAAGGAAGGCACACTTATAATGAACTATATTAGGTATATTCTATGGTACACTAACACTACGAACATACTAAGGAAGGCACACTTATAATGAACTATATTAGGTATAGTTTATGGTAAATTAACACTACGAACATACTAAGGAAGGTTTCACTCACTCTACACGTAAACTCCTTAAATCCGGTTGTGAGACACTCCTTCATTATACTCTTAGAGTACTGTTTAAAATCCTGTATTATAACCATAATCTCTTGTAGGGAGAGTGTGATACTTGTATATAGATCTATATTGGGACTAACAATCCCGCACCCTAAATGGATTACAATAGCTAGACCGGTAGGTCTGGGGTGACAAATATTAAAACATTCCGACTCCCGAAGAACGTCGTAACAGGCTTACTATGCTAATTGAACGGTTATAATAACCCACACTCGGAAACAACGACACATATAGTTTACAAGGATTTTTACGTTTCAAAAAGGGTTTTCACTCACCCTATACGTAAACTCGTTAAATCTAGTTGTGAGACAATACTTCATTGTACTCTTAGAATACTGTTTAAAGTCTTGTATTATAACCATAATCTCTTGTAAGGAGAGCACGATACTTGTGTATAGATCTATATTGGGACTAACAATCACACACCCTAAGTGGCTTACAATAGCTAGACCGGCAGGTCTGGGGTGACAAATTTCATCAAAACATTTGGACGCTCGAAGAACGTCGTAATAGGCTTACTATATCAATTGCAAGGTTATAATAACTCACATAGGGAAACAACGACACACATACTTTACGAGAACTTCTACATTGATAAGAGTTTTATTCATTTAAAACTGCACTTACTATCATAAGTATGGAAGATACTTATATAATTTGGTCTTTGGGCTCTAAGACTACAACTCATTCTATAAGGAAAATATTGGATTTTCTTGAACATACATTACATTTATAAAGAAAGAAGTTTTCTTTATATGCTACTACTACTACTACAGTATACTATTTTCACAAACAAACACTCACTCTTATTGGTCTTAGGGTACTTAAGACTGCATGTCGCCTAAAATGGTTAGTTTCCATCTATAATTGCTACGGGTATACGACAGGGTTATATATAATTTAGGCTCGATCAACTTGGAAATGGCCTCGTATGGTTGTGGGCTTAGGGCAGACCCATTATTTTCAACGGATTATTTGATTTTGAATTCTATATGACTTATATACTGGGGATTATAGAAGGAACTTATAGGTCTTCCTAAGAGTACACTATTTTAAGATACAGAAGCTCATGTAAATGGAGTAACTTAACCCGAGAGTATTCACACGTAAGGGTGTATCATCATAAAACTACATAACAACGTTTTCAAGTACAAAACAACTCTCATTTCGGAAATCATGCATCTAAAGGGTTTTATACAGATTTAAAATCTACAAAATATTATCACTCAGGAATACGATAACATTTATATATTTTGTTCCAAAGGGACTACAAACTACATTCCATTTTACTAAGAAAATATAGGATTTTCTGGAGGAGCATTTGAACATTTTCAAGGAACAAAGAACTTATTTTCTAAACAAAATACTTATGAACTCACCAACTTAAATGTTGATACACTTTCAAAATTACTTGTATTCTCAGGAATCTAGTAGGAAGGTACAAGCACAGGTTTTCAAGAAGACGGAGCATAATAGCTTTTAGTCTTAGTTTTTACTATATACATTTGGAAGTCATTCAAGCTATGTTTCAAATTCAATGTAAACACTATGATATCAATACAATGGCTGTTGTTGCTTTGATTACTATTATTCAATTGTGATGATATTGTACATGACGTCCTCCGCTCCCGAACGTTTCCGCCGTCTCGGTTTGGGGGTGTCACACTTCTTGACGACCTCCTCACTATTAATAATGTCGTAAAGATGGTTATTATGCAAATCAGTCCTGATTTGCACACCTTTGTTAGTCGCTCTTCACCTCATGATGCAAATTTAGAGCAACCTTTTCAAGCCTATTGTAATGTTTCAAATAGCACACCTGATTGGTTTGTAGATTCTAGTGCGTCTACCCTTATGGCCTCTTCTCCTTCACATTTGGATTAAGTCTCTACCTATTTTGATAATGAAATGGTCATTTTTGGTAATGGTAATTCTTCTTCTATTTCTCATATTGGTACATCCACTATATTTCCTACTATTAATTTGTTTGATGTTCTCGTGGTATCACAACTCACCAAAAATCTTTTATCTATCATCACGCTTACCGATGATAATCTTGTTAATGATTTATTTTCTAATAGTATGTTTACAATTCAGAATCAGGTTTCAAAGGAGACTCTAGCTCATAAAGATGCATTATATGTGCTACAACAAAGGCAACATTCTTTCTTGTCAAGTGTTTCCTCCAGTCAATTACAAGTATTTTATGAACTTTGGCATAGTCATTTAGGACATGCATCCTTTGACATTATTTCTTTTCTTAATAAAGTTGGTTGTTTAAGTGTTACTTTTGTCTTACCGACCCCACGGATGGGTATCGTCTCTCCAAGCATTCCTTGTATGTTTTAGATATGATACATTGTTATTTATATGGACGTTCTCCAATTGATTTCACGGATGTGTATCGTTATTATGTTGTTTTTGTGGACGACTTCTCATGATTATTATGGTTTTACCCACTAAAAGCTAAATCTGATTTTTATGTGGTTCTTCAAGCTTTTGTCAACCTGGTCAAACTCAATTTTCATGTAAAATCAAGGTTTTTCAATTTGATAGAAGAACACACTATAGTTTGTCTTGTCCTTATTTACCTCAGAAAAATGTACGAGCTGAGTGGAAACATTGTCATATTACATAAACCGGGTAAATTTCCCTCAATCACGAGTATGCATGAACCCTTGTTTCGTCTTCTGTGGGTTTGTATACCCATCTTTTAAAAATCTAAAATACACTTGACTACTAACCTTTTAGTTAGCCTTGCTCATCCCTTGCTTCTGGAATTTGGAACAGATATTAGGAGATGTTGACCTGAATATTTGTGTAATTACTACATTTTAGATACAGAGTATACACAATCAAGTACAAATTTGTTTACATTCATTAGAGGCTAAAACGCCAAAACCAACTACCACATACATCTTTAACAATGTAACATATTAATTTTAAAGTAATCCCATATAAAAGCCTGGTAAAGAAAACAAGGTACGTTCTTATTCCTAACATTCCACATGTACGTTCCTTACTTTTGAAGGAATTTCACAACTCTACACTAGGAGGACATGCTGGAATACAAGCTATTATTCGTCGCATATCATCTTCTTTTTATTGGCCATAACTCAAGCAAGAAATTACCACATTCATTAATCAATGTTCCAGGTATCAAACCACCAAATACCCCACCCACAAACCTAATGGGTTTTAGCCATAAGAACTTTCCTATGTGCGCATGCAAAACCCTAATGCTTGGATCTAGGCTTTCTAATAAACATGCTTTTGAATCCAAGACTTCTAATGGCTAATTAGGTTAAATAACAATATTGAAACAGATCTAGAATCATACCTTTGAATTCCTTGTTGATCTTGTTTGTCTTGGAGCTTCTAGAGTCACAATTGTCACTCCTCTAATGGCTTACAAACACCAATAGCAAGCAAGATGATTTAGGAGAGAGGAGAGGGGAGAAATTCGACCAGAGGTTCCTTGCTTAAGGTTGTGTGTCGAATTCCCTCATCCATAGGGGCTATTTATACTATTAGACTCCTTAAGGGCTTCACCCTAAACCCTAATTGGATAATCTTCTCTTAAGGCTATCCAAATCCATTCCATAGATAACCCTATGGACGATTTGAGCTATCCTAAAGCTCTTAGAATCCATCCAAGGTGTATCCTAATGGATTTATAGTCTAAAGTTTAACTATCAAACAATTGACAGTTTATACCCTCTTATTTAATTAATCTCTTTAAGTCACCAAATTAATACCAATTAATTTATGACTTATATTAATCAAATAGCTAAATATTATTCCTTATAATATTTACTCTCTCTTAACAAATCATCCTTCAAGTTGCTATGGTGAAGGCAACCCAAAAGGACCATGCACCACCGAATATAGTTATAGCCTTAGACACTATTCCAACAGTCTCCCACTTGGATAAGTCTAGTAACTATACAAGTACAATACGATTTGCAATCGTAGCTCTCAAAGACGCTGTCAACTCTGATCTAATCAATCTTGTCCTTTAGATAAGGGATCGTACAGTCCTCTGTTAGATATCATGCTGACAATCCTATGGAATGGTTAGTCTAGCATTTAGATTTCTCGATCTCCGATTTATTTGACATAGAACTTAATCGAACACATCAATTCAGTTCTGACCGGGCCCAGCACATAAGTCAAATCAAATCATCGAGTGGCCAAGATATCTCTTCTACCCTCTTAGGATAAAATTTACAGATAAACTTTGACTTATATGCATTTACTTATTCATTAACCAACTATACACAACAATGCGTTTTATAACATCAAGTTACTGATGCATTTTCGCATTATCAATGCACAATCAATTAACAAATAATAAACCATATATCTAGGTTTTAAGACCATATGATATTATCGTCTTGCGATCACCTTTTTATATCATATTCCATAAGGTGATTCCAGCAAGTGCGGGTTTATTCCAATGCTCAAAACCAGTTCATAAGCACTCATGAATGTTGCAGCAACCCTTGCTATGTCTAACACCATTTAGACATTCTACACACCAATTCATGACAATCTTCATTCATACCTACTCCCAACATATGAATGATTGTGGACCATTTGAATAATTCGATTATTCCTAATAAACTCAATTATTCTGGAAGTCAAAACATGCAAAGTGAAACAATAGTTAAACAACTAACATGTGATAGTAACTTTACTCATAAATAAAACTCCTTTATTTAATCATCAAATGTTAATTACATTTATCTATTATACGTTTCTAATACTATCTAATCGATGCTAATATCATCCTTCAGCCCAATACTCCTAGCATGCTGCAAGTGCTTAACCCTACTCAGTCCCTTCGTAAGAGGATCTGCTGGGTTATCTTCTGATGATATTCTCTTCACTACGAGTTGTCCTTCTTCTACACGATGTCTAATGAAGTGATATTTTCTGTCGATATGTCGAGATCTACCATGATCCCTCGGTTCCTTGGTCAAGGCAACCGCACCTTCGTTATCACAGAAAATCTCCATGGGCTCCTTTATGGCCGGCACAACTCCAAGATCACCGATGAAGTTCTTCAGCCATATTGCCTCCTTCGACGCTTCGCTCACTGTGATGTACTCTGATTCGCACGTTGAATCAGCTACGGTTTCCTTCTTGGAACTTTTCCATGTCACTGCTCCTCCATTTAGGGTAAAGACCCAGCCCGACTGCGAACGGTAGTTGTCCCTTTCGGTCTGAAAGCTGGCGTCACTATACCCTCGCACCTTCAAGTCATCACTCCTTCCAAGGACTAAGAACCATTCTTTCGTCCTCCGAAGGTACTTAAGGATGTTTTTCACCGCAATCCAATGTGCTTTGCCAGGGTTCCCTTGATATCTGCTAACCATGCTCAAAGCGAAGGCTACATCAGGGCGAGTACAAGTCATAGCGTACATGATTGAGCCAACTGCGGAAGCGTATGGTACTCGGCTCATTTCTGCTATCTCAGCTTCGGTACTCGGACTTTGAGTCTTACTCAACTTGGCATTTCCTTGTATCGGTAGTTCTCCCTTATTTGAGTTTTCCATACTAAAACGTTTTAGTACCTTCTCCAAGTAAGTATTCTGACTAAGTCCAATTAGTTTCTTACTTCTTTCTCTTACTATCCTTATTCCCAAAATGTAAGAAGCCTCTCCGAGGTCCTTCATAGCGAAGCACTTCCCGAGCCAGGACTTAACCTCCTGCAGAGTCGGGATGTCGTTTTCTATGAGTAATATGTCAACGACATATAGAACGAGGAAGCTTACTATACTCCCACTGGCTTTGACATATACACAAGATTTGTCTTCGCTTCGTACAAATCCAAACTCTTTGACTTTCTCATCGAAGCAAAGATTCCATCTGCGAGACGCTTGCTTAAGTCCATAAATGGACTTCTCAAGCTTACACACTCTATTCGGATGCTTCGGGTCCACAAACCCCTCTGGCTGAGCCATGTAAACATCCTCAGCCCACTTTCCGTTAAGGAAAGCGGTCTTGACATCCATTTGCCAAATCTCATAATCATGAAATGCGGCAATTGCTAGCATCACTCTAATAGATTTAATCTTCGCAACTGGTGAGAAGGTCTCATCATAGTAAACTCCGGGAGTTTGAGTAAAGCCCTTCGCAACCAATCGCGCTTTATATGTGTGTACGTTCCCATCCACGTCGGTCTTCTTCTTGAAGATCCACTTGCACCCTACGGTCTTACGTTCGGGCACGTAATCAACCAAATTCCAAACTTGGTTATCGTACATGGATTAGATCTCGCTATCCATCGCCTCTTTCTATTTCGCAGACTCCGGGCCTACCATGGCTTCCTTATAGCTTTTAGGTTCATCAAGATTTACTAGTGTACCATCACTAATATACGTGTCCCCTTCGGTGGTAATATGAAAACCATAAAACTGGGGTTGAACTCTAACTCTATCGGAACGTCTAAGAGGTAAGGATTCGTCAATCGGTTCAACCGGAGTTTCCTCCTCGGGTTGAATGCCAGCGGTAGAGGTTCCTTCATCTATCGATTCTTGAATCTCTTCAAGTTCGATTTGCCTCCCACTGTCTCCTTGGCTTATGAGTTCTCGCTCTCGGAAAACTCCTCTCCTCGCAACAAAGATAACATTATCTTTCGGTCTATAGAAGAGATATCCAAAGGAAGTTTGCGGGTAGCCGATGAAAATATATCGCTCACTTCGAGGTTCAAGCTTGTCGTGAGTATCTCGTCTTACGAAAGCCTCGCAACCCCAAACCTTGATATGTGCCAACGAGGGAGCTTTCCCCGTCCACATCTCGTGAGGTGTTTTGGCAACCTTCTTAGTAGGGACTCGGTTAAGGATATGGGCGGCAGTCTCTAAGGCATACCCCCAAAAGAAGATAGGTAGTGAAGCACGACTCATCATAGAGCGAACCATATCCAATAAGGTTCGATTACGCCTTTCTGCCACACCATTCAACTGCGGTGTCCTAGGAGGCGTCAATTGCGAAACTATTCCACACTCCTTGAGATAATCGTGGAATTCAAGACTTAGGTACTCTCCTCCTCGATCGGATCGAAGCATCTTGATTTTCCTGCCCAATTGATTCTCCACTTCATTCTTGAACTCTTTGAACTTTTCAAAGGTTTCTGACTTTTGCTTGATTAAATAGATATACCCATATCTACTATAATCATCGGTAAAAGTCACATAGAAGCGGTTCCCATCCTTCGTGGTTGATCTAAAAGGTCCACATACATCGGTATGTATTAGGTCTAATAGTCCCTCACCCCTTTCACAAGTACTCGTGAAGGGTGACTTAGTCATCTTTCCAAGTAAACAAGACTCGCATGTGTCATCTTCCCTAAGGTCGAATGACTCCAACACTCCATCCTTTTGGAGTTGGGCTATGCGTTTCTTGTTGACATGTCCAAGACGACAATGCCACAAGGATGCTTTATCCATACTAGTGGAAGAATCAATATTCAAAACATCATTTCCTAAGTTATCAACAATCATAACAGTTTCATATATTCCATTACATGGTATAGCTTCAAAGTAAAAGACACCATTTAGATAAGCCAAAATAGAACCATTCTCATTATTAAAAGAAAATCTAAATCCTTGTCTATATAAACCATGAAATGAAATGATGTTTCTAGCCATTTCTGGCGAATAGCAACAATTGTTCAAATCTAAAACTAAACTATTCTTAAGCACTAAAGAATACACTCCAATCTTGGTCACAGGCGACGATCTTCTGTTCCCCATGATTAGATTGATCCTTCCTTGCTCCACATCCCTACTTCTTTTTAGTCCCTGCACATTAGAACAAATGTGATAACCACAACCGGTGTCAAGAACCCAAGAAATAGCATGATTAGAATCGTTAGATTTGATTGCATATATACCTGCGAAAGATGGCTTGATCTTTCCTTCCTTGATGGCTTGCAAGTAATCCGGGCAGCTTCTCTTCCAATGTCCTATCTTGTGGCAGTGGTGGCACTCTGCCTCCTTCGGGTTAGAGCAGGGCTTAGAGGGATCAACTTTGGTCCCACTAGAAGAGGAACCATCTCGGGCTTTCACCTTTCGATAGTTATTTGAAGAAGCTTTCCTCTTCTTTCCCTTCCCTTGACCAATAGCCAAGACAGGAGCAGCGGATGGATTGGGAGTTGGTGCAACAGACTTGTCCTTGAAATTGCTCTCAGCAACCCTCAAGAGACCTTGGAGTTTACTTAGAGTGACCTCCTCTTTGTTCATGTGGTAGGTCATCCTAAATTGATTATACATCGGAGGCAAAGAGTGAAGCACCATGTCGATCGCCAAGTCTTCGCCGAAGTCAACATTTAACTTGCGAAGGCGGTCGACATACCTTTGCATCTTTTGCAAGTGCACGGTAAGAGATTCTCCATGACCCATCTTAGCGGAAATCATGTTAGTGAAAATCTCGTAACGCTCTTGTCTCGCGTTTTGGTGGTATCTCTCCAACAAGTCTTGATGCATCTCGTATGGATACATGTCCTCGTAGGACTTTTGGAATTCGGAGTTCATGGTGGCGATCATGATGCAATGTACTTTCGTTGCATCTCGCTCATGAGTTTCAAAGGCGGTGATTTCGGCGGGAGTAGCAACTTCGGGGTTGATTTTCTCGAGCTTCTCATCGAGGACATACTCTTTATCCTCATAGCGAGCAATGGTGCGAATGTATCTTATCCATTCGCTAAAGTTCGTTCCATCGAAGGTGACCTTTTGGCAAAGGCTCATCAACGTGAAAGAACTAGCAGCAGCGTTGTTTGCGTTTGACATCTATAGAAAGGACAAAGATTGATTAGAATAAGAATCCCTAATTATCACCCAATAAGAAAAATTAGGGCTAGGATCCAACAATAACATTTACATACTAGAAAAGGGATGCCGTAATCTAACATGCAAATAAATTGAAGGTAAGTGAATGACGATTCACTAATTCTCCATCACAAAACTTAAACTATTAGTCCTAAGTGTTTTCGAGAATTCCTAGGTTCGGATGAGATTCATTGAACTATTCAATGGCATGTTTAAATCTCGATATGCCCCTCTTGTTTGTGACTGGGATGCCGAGGATC
The DNA here is from genome assembly GCF_052625555.1 of Lactuca saligna. Taxonomy (NCBI): domain Eukaryota; kingdom Viridiplantae; phylum Streptophyta; class Magnoliopsida; order Asterales; family Asteraceae; genus Lactuca; species Lactuca saligna. Next base: position 62,774,623 of record NC_136417.1, on the reverse strand, counting down.
ACAAAGCGGGTGTGAATTACCATGCAAATTCACATGGTGCCTTCATTGTAACGATCACCTATTCGATGTGCCGGTAAACCACACACGCTCCATCGAACTATGATGAACAATGAATCACCCTTTGCCACCTTCGCTTAGAACCAATTAGTGTGCCGGTAAACCACACACGCTCCACTAACATCTTAGCAAGGTGCAAAGTGTAATTTCATGGGATTGCATCAATTCACTTTTCCTAAAGTAACTAAGATTGGGATATTAAAAAAAAGTTTAGTTACTTCGTATTTCTTATTATACTTTTAATGAGAGGATGAGGTTGCCCTATCCTACCCGTTCGGCTAACGACCCTCCACCAATCAAGCAAGCGGTGGGTGTGATTGTACACCCATTAAGCCATTTTATAGGCCGCAACCTTATACCCACCTTATAGATCGGCTTCGTGAATGAGGCCTACTAGCGGTAAGACTAGCATTTAGTTATACATATATATATTATTCTAGTAATATCATATAAGTATAGGGCTGCATTTTAAACTTTTCAAAATCTAGGGTTTGAAATTTAAGTTGTCTAAATTAAAACTTTTAATCACAAATATAAATTTCAAAACTTTAGGGTAGGTTTTAAACATTTAAAACATGAAGGATCAAATAACAAATAATTCCAATTAACAATTAATATTCTAATTATCTTTATTTGATTTATCTTGATTTCTTTGAAGATAATTACCAAAATAATTAATCATTATCATATAAGGAAATTAAATATTTTATTGGATGATAAATATCTTTAATTAGATCAAGATAATAGTCATATTTATCGAAAAATTGGATTTACATTGATCTAATATGATAAAGGTAAGTTTCCATAAGATAATTATGAAAAAATCCCGAATCTAGCCATTCCTGACGCCTGGACTCGCCAAGTGCACAAGGGGACTCGCCGAGTCAGGCCTGCTCGACGAGTCCACCTTGGAACTCGCCGAGTCAGTGACTCAAAACCCAAAAAATCGAATTTTGCAGGTTTGTTTCAGTTATTCAAGCAACAATTTAAAGAAAACCAATCTAGGCTCTGATACCACTGATGGGTTTTAGCCATAAGAACTTTCCTATGTGCGCATGCAAAACCCTAATGCTTGGATCTAGGCTTTCTAATAAACATGCTTTTGAATCCAAGACTTCTAATGGCTAATTAGGTTAAATAACAATATTGAAACAGATCTAGAATCATACCTTTGAATTCCTTGTTGATCTTGTTTGTCTTGGAGCTTCTAGAGTCACAATTGTCACTCCTCTAATGGCTTACAAACACCAATAGCAAGCAAGATGATTTAGGAGAGAGGAGAGGGGAGAAATTCGACCAGAGGTTCCTTGCTTAAGGTTGTGTGTCGAATTCCCTCATCCATAGGGGCTATTTATACTATTAGACTCCTTAAGGGCTTCACCCTAAACCCTAATTGGATAATCTTCTCTTAAGGCTATCCAAATCCATTCCATAGATAACCCTATGGACGATTTGAGCTATCCTAAAGCTCTTAGAATCCGTCCAAGGTGTATCCTAATGGATTTATAGTCTAAAGTTTAACTATCAAACAATTGACAGTTTATACCCTCTTATTTAATTAATCTCTTTAAGTCACCAAATTAATACCAATTAATCTATGACTTATATTAATCAAATAGCTAAATATTATTCCTTATAATATTTACTCTCTCTTAACAAATCATCCTTCAAGTTGCTATGGTGAAGGCAACCCAAAAGGACCATGCACCACCGAATATAGTTATAGCCTTAGACACTATTCCAACAAAACCTTACGGCCTCCTCCAACCCCTCCCCATCCCAAATAAACCTTGGAACGACCTTACAATGGACTTCATTACCTAACTTCCACCCTCCAATAGCAAAACGACCATATGAGTCATTGTTGACCGACTCACAAAATTTTCCCATTTCCTAGCCCTCCCCACCCACTTCACGGCTCACTCCTTAGCCACGATCTATCTACGAGATATCTATCGCCTCCACAAGCTACCCAAATCCATTACATCAGATAGAGACCCCATGTTCTTAAACCATTTTTGGACCCAACTGTTCAAACAATTAGGCACAAAGCTCCGACATTGAAGTGCCTACCACCCTCAAACGGATGGCCAATCGGAGGTCGTCAACCGTTGCGTCGAGTTGTACCTTCGATCCTTCGTTCATGATGAACCCCGTCATGACATCGTTACTTATACTTAGCAGAATTTTGGTACAACACTAGCTTTCATTCATCTACCCACATGACTCCATTCAAAGCTATGTACGGACGCGAAGCGACTACCATTCACGACTATACCCCAGGCTCCAACACTACAGCTTCCATTGATGCCTCTCTCATGGAACATCAACGTCTCATTGAACTTCTCAAAACAAACCTTTCACAAGCCCAAGACCGGATGACTAAACAGGCCAACAAGAAACGGATGGACAAACAATTTCAGGTGGGTGATCTAGTTTATCTTCGCCTCCATAATTACCGACAACATTCAGTAGCAGCAAGAGAAAGTCAAAAGCTTTCTAAAAGGTTCTTCGGCCCTTCCAAAATTCTCAAACGAATTGGGCCAGTCACGTACCGACTACAACTACCACCCATGTCACGAGTCCACCCCGTCTTTCATGTATCTCTCCTCGAACAGAGCCATGATCAAACAATAGCGACATAATTCCACAGTGAATGGCTATCAGATTTAACAAATGACATTTCAGTTCCAGAGCAGGTCCTCCAACACCGCCAAATAGATCCACAAACCAACCAAATGCTCATCCAATGGAACACCAAGATCCATCTGAAGCAACATGGGAAGATTCAAGAGAATTTAAACTTTGGTTTCCAGATTTCATTACCGGACTTGAGGACAAGCCCGATTTCAAGGAAGGGAGTATTGATGCGATCCACCCTAATCAGGAAACCCAACCAACAGCAGCCCAAGAACATAATCGACCCAAAAGAATTATCAGAAGACCCAGTCGATTCCAAGACTGAAGAACTGGTCAATCAGTGGCCATTAGTACCATTTCCCTTTTAAGTCTGCATGCATTTCTCCATGATACAAAGAACTACCCATGTTCCCTGAATAAGTTACACGTTTCCATATTCAGTAGAATTAGGATTGAAGTATTGTTGCATTAGTATTTATAGGATTGTAATTTGTTATTAAGGAAGATATCAGGAAATTGCTCCAATACATGCTTCTTACTCTTGTTTCTTGGGAGAGTAACCATCCCAAACAATGTTATATCACATAATATAAGATACAAGAATTAGAAACCACAGGAATTGCTGTAAATATATTGTGTTCATAAAAGAGCATGATAATTTGTTGAAGGAGAAGCCCTCACACAACTATATTTGCAAGACCAACAATTCTAACAATCAAATCAAGATATTCCCCATGAGATCTCATCTTGTCCAAACAACTCTCTAGCTTTTTTTAGAGCAACAAACGCACACACCAATTAATTCTGCCTCCAATTCTACACCTTTTGTCCAACATGGGACTTGAATCCTTGACGATGTAGGGGGCGGCTGTTGAACACGACTCTTTATGTGGGAAGCAACAAGACTTTTATTAAGACGCTTAAGAAGATCTTACACTTTGTGAGACTACTATACACTTTGATTTCTTTGAGGCTTTCTTGGATACTTAGATGTTGGATTGATTTAGAGCAAATGAGCTCCACACCTATTTATAGGTGTTTCCACCTCCTTATAGGAAGTTTCTAGATCTACATACATTCATGACTATTCTAGAACTATCTACCATATTCTATATCAATCACAAGCTTTTATATGTTTCTAGAATGTTCTATAATGTCCTAGATAAGTATAGACATTCTTGTGCCTTCCATAGTGTTCTAGAATGTTCCATAGCCTCCCAGGGTCTTCCATCTTGTTCTAGAGTATTCTAGAATCTTGTGGCATCTTCTAGACTTCTCCATAGTATTCCATAATGTTCTAGAATCTTCCAGATCATTCTAGAACATGCTAACTTCTTCTAGACAATAACATGATTCTATCGGGCTAGTGATGACCTTCAACAGCGGCATCTTTCCAACACACTAAGAGGCTACAAGCCTTTGGCAAGCTAATACCAAAACCTGAAAATTTCTAGTCCAACAGAAAATTGGCAAGCTAGCATGAAATATCACCTTCCCAAAATACAGAACTAAGGAACATCAATACAATACGCTGGTTGTTTTCTTGATGTTTAATCAGCCTTTTTTTTCGTTTTAGAAATAGGAGACATATGAAGGAGAGAGTGTAAATGTGTAATTGCTCCCTTTTTGCAATATAGGTAGCATCAGTACATCTTATCCATCTATTGATAACATGCAGCATCGTATTATATGATGGAAATATATATAAGAAAAACAAAATTCCAAAACAAGAATAAACATGAGAAAAGCAGAATTATAAACCAAGGTATCCAATTCTGGTTGCCAACCCTGTATACGCCATGTATCTGATTTCTTACCAGAGGAGACCTTCATATCTACTGAATACAACACAAGAGAGGGAGCACATTTACATCCCTAAATTACATTAATTTCCCAAAACGTGTAAAAACATCACATGAATATGTAATTTCCTGAATCTTTTGACTTCAAATCTTTTTAAATACATCACGTGAATTTATAATATCCCCAAATTTCTTACTAAAAGAAACCATCTTAGAAGCAAAAAGAAAAGAGTTGGTCATAGCTAGGTTTGGTTTGATCATGTAACATAATTTTGTTTAATTTCGACACATTTTGGTGATTTGTTTGTTTCGAGTTCACCGTTCATTTTTCTAACATGATATTGGTGAGTAACATCACAACCAGTTAATACATAATGTGTAATTTTTAAAATATAAAAATAGACTTTATATTAATTAAAAATAGGTTGAAAAGTTTCAATGTTTTAACAAAATGATCAAAATTCCTGACACTACTAGAAACATGGGTTTTAGAGATGGACGAATTTGTCACTATTCCGTCGCTAAATGTTGTTTGCGTTGGATTAGCAACAAACATACATAGCAAAATTAAGTGTGGCTAATTACCTGGCGAGGGTTTTAGTGACGGATCAGTTCATCCTTGCGATAAATTTAGCGACGGAGTATCCGTCGCAAAATGGTCCCTTAATACAATTATTTAGGACAATCGTGACAAATTTGATAACAATATTCCATTGATGTTCTGTTGCAATCTTCATATCCTTTTTTTTAATCCGTCTCTAATCCCTAGCAAATCTCATATATTATTTTTAATTTTTCTGTAGCTAATCCCTAGCAAACTTCATAAATGATTATTTTATTTTCCGTCGTAGATCCCTAGCAAATTTCAGATATGAATTTTTTTTCGTTGCTGATCCCTCACAAATATATAAAATCAGATTTTATTGTTATTATTGTTTTTAATATGAATCTAATAAAAGATATAAAAAACATCAACTAATAATACAATCCTAAAGCAAACATTTAATAATAAAAAATATATATATTATAAAACCGAAAACCAAACATTAACATTACAATGCCAAAAACTATCAAATCATCCAAAAACATAGATATCAATGTTTACCAAATCGTCCAAAAACAACAAATATTAAAATTTACCAAACCATCCAAAAAGCTCAATATCATAACATAAAATTTTTCCTCACGCATTTTTTGATGTTTGGTTTCCATTTTTTGCAACCTTAGCATCCATCTACCCACACATCTCTTCTCGTATACGTTCATACACAACCTACAGTTAAAACATGGATATAAGATTATATAATCTGGTATTTTGGTAAGTACAATGCCAAAGTAAGAAATTTTTATAAAGTACAATGGTATGATAGGAAAATTTACAACATGGTAGATTTTGTAAGTACAATGTCATAATAGAATTTTTTTATAAAATACAATGTTATTGTACTAGCTGTTCCTTTCAAAAAAACTCACTGATCAGACACAACACATGCAGATCATAATATTCTTCCTTTCTTGAAAAACAATGTACTTTTTAGACAATATATTTAAAAAAAGAATAACATTATGGGATGACACCCACATTAGAGTTTGTACTTTCAAATATAAGATATTGTACCTTCTATTCAATTATCATGCATATAAAATTTTTATAATTCAGTTTCTACATATAATATAAAAAATTCCTATTAACTAACTAATTAAATTAAAGACTGAATGAATTTTCTGACATATATTAGCAGTGGTTCACATAAAAAAAAAATAGAAAGATGAATGAATATAAAAATTAAACTAGGACAATGAAGTATCCAAAACTTTTTGATTCTAGAATTCGAAATACCTTAACTTTACACTAGTACAAAAATGACCTACGGTCACACTTGTGTTGAAAGAGCCCTGCCACACACATAATTATTTCAGTGGCTAAATTTCACTAATCAAATTTTAGCCTAGATTTAGCTACACATTTTATTGATTCATGTGACCATTGTATAATATCTCAAAACATTTAGCCACACTTTAAGAAAAAAAATGTGATATTTACTAGCCACGGTAAAAAAACTATGGCCAAATGTAACCAACTGTCATGGTATTTGTTTGATATTTTGGATATTTTTATGATTGTTTTTATATGACACAATAGATACATATATGGTTACATGAAACAATTGTTTATGTGTCCAAATCATAGAGTTGAATTAGCCACATGAATTTGATGTGGCTAAAAGATAAAAAATATGGCCACATAAATTACTTTGTGTGACCAAATGGTAGTATTTATAAACCACGTAGAAAAAGAAACAAAACTTGTAAGTATAAATATTTTACGGTGACGCTTTAAGTTTTATGTGTGTCTAAAGGTAAACAATGGACATGCTAAAAGAAAAACATATGACCATTGGTAGTTTGTGGTCACAATCTAATTACTTATGTGTGTCAAAAAGTAAAAAATACTAATGATAAAGGGAAAACATGTGAATTTAACTAATTTATGATCACGTTATAGGATAAAGAAACGTACGACTAAAATTATTTTATGGTCACAATTTAAGTTTTTTCTGTGTGTCTAAATGTAAATAATTGTCACGCTAAAACAAAATGAATGTATGACTATTACTAGTGCATGGTCACGATTTCATTGATTATGTGTGTTAAAAAGTAAACAATATTAATGATAAAAGGAAAAATATTTGACTATAAGTAATTTATGGTCATAGTTTAAGATATAAAAAATGTATGACTATAAATATTTTATGGTCACAATTTAAGAAAAAAAAACCTTGGACAGAGGGATTGAGCGGTTGATGCACAAAAAATGAACTAGATAGCAATGGGAGGTGACCTAGTGTTTTAACGGAGGACATTGAGTGCACAAAAAGACTAAACGTGATGGTAACGGAGGGATTTCCAACTTACTTTTGGGTATATATTTTGGAGAGTAAATTTAGGAAAAATAAAATTTGTATTATGGAGGGAAATAAATTTATTTGTGGGAAATAAACTTTTTTAAAGGGAGAGAAATATAAATTTATTTGTGGGAAATGAAAATTTTCATATTAAGAGGGAGTAAGTTATTTTAGGAGAAATTGAAACTATTAGGTTGCGTTTAGTTACAGAAAAACAATTTTCATTTTTTGTTTTTCGTTTTCCGTTTTTAGTTTTCATTAAAAATTTAGAAAACGTGTTTGGTTAAAATTTGTTCATTTTTCATTTTCATTTTAAAAAAATTAGAAAACATGTTTAGATGTGTATTTTTCTATCAGATTTCATTTTTAGAAAATGGTAGTGGTGGTAGGGTGGTGGTGGCGGCGGCAATTGTGGCAGTGGTGGTGATGGCGGCGGCGGCGGTGGTGGTGATAGGGTAGTGGTGGTGGTGATAGTGATGGTAGGTCGGTGATTGTGGTAGTGGTGTTGGGTGTGTGTGTGTGTGTTTGTGTGTGTGTTTGTGGTGTGGGGGTGGAGGTCGAGGTGGAGGTGGGGGTTGTGATAGGGTAGTGGTGGTGGTGATAGTAATGGCAGTGATGGTGACAAAGACGTAAGAAGTGCTGATGATTGTGATAAAAGGCGGAGGTGTCCGTGTGTACTGGGTGATACGATGAAATATATTATTAGGTTCTCTATTGATTTTAAAGATTGTACAAAATGGTCCATGTAGTTTAGTATTTTAAAAAAAACAACAACAAAAAGGACAAATAGGTAGAAACTAAATAGTGGTAATTTGATTGTTTTGCAATACTTAACGTCTTATTCTTAATAATGTTTGCTAAAAGGGTAGAACAATGCTTAGGGCTTATGGTTTATGTTTAGGACTTAAGGCTTATGGTTTATCGCTTTTGGATTATATCATATTGCTTACTCTATATGCTATATGTTTAGAGTGTATATCTTTAGGCTTAAGGGAGTATGGCTTGAGGTTTATGGTTTAAGGCTTAGAGCTTAGGGGTTAGAGCTTATGGTTTAAGTCATTGTGGTTTGGGATTATGGTTATGTCATATGTCTTATGGATTAAAGCTTAAGGGTTATGAACTATTACTTATGGCTTATTGCTATGGTTTATGCGTTATGGCTTATTGGAGTATGGCTTATGATTTATGACTTATGGCTTATGGAGTAGGGATTTAAGCTTAGGTCTAGAGCTTATGACTTATGGCTTAAAGTTAAGGTCTAGAGCTTATGGATTATATCATTTGTTTTTTTGATTATGGCTTATGGGTTAAGGTTAGAGCTCACGACTTATGGCTTAATGCTTATGCTTAGAGCTTAGTGTTTAAGGTTTAGGGTTTATGGTTCGGGGTTGAAGGCAGTAACAGACTTATTTAATGCTCGGGGGATCCCGAGCCATTACTCCAATTCATCCCCATAGTGTTTTTTATACATTAGGTGCAACGTCTTCGAAATATGAGTGCCACTATTATTTTTGTTGGCGCCACCTCTATTCAAACGTTTTGCTGCTTGTGCCACTCCGCCACTGATTGAGGGCTTAAGGCTTAAGGCTTGTGGCTTATAGTATATAACTTATGGCTTAAGGCTAATGGCTTATGACATATTACTAATGACTTCAAGTTTAATACATATGCATTTGATGCATGACTTACATACACATGCATACATACACATATGTAGTAAATAATAATTATTATCATAATTTTGAAAATTAATAATAATAAAGATATTAAATAGTAATAATTATCATGATATTTTTAATTATTAAAATTATAACTATAATAGTAATGTTAATAAATTATTAAAATCAATTAAATAGCAATGACAATATTAATTTTACATAGGAAAAAATATTAAGATTTCAATTTACTTTAAAGTTCCCTCCATCGTGGTCAAAAAATTTGAGTTCTCCCCCACCCAATTTTGACCTAGCTAGGTTTTCCCCCTTCTAAATCGACACTTGATTAATACTTCAAGGCTTCAAGCCTCCAACCTATCTGCTTCGTCTTCTTTTCTTCATAGTTCGGGAACGATCCAACACATTGTAACTTCGAGATCAACCCCATGACGATCTTCATCAAATCCGACAACGATCCAGCGAACTACAGTCCCGTCGTCGTCGTATTTACCCTCTCCTTCTATATTACGTTTACGACCACGACGTACAACCACCACGGCGCACCTCCAACGAACCACCACTGAACAACCTCCACCATCTGTGTAGATGCCACCAGTCATCTCTAAAGTCGACGTTTCAAATGATCTTCGTCTCTTGCATCTCTATGATTGTTATGTCTCTGAGACTCTGACTACTTTTGATTCACTTAATTTGTGACTCTCAATCTCTAGATCTGTTAATAACCACCACTTTTTTAACTCAGTGCCCAATCCAACACAACTCTTATTATAAACTAATGATGATGATGGTAGTTGAGTCAATTGCGAATTAGGAGGCGATCAGTTATGGTTGAGATGAATGTAACAGTACATGTTCTATACTTTTGAATAGAAACTTTGATTAATAGTAGTGGGCTAGTGGCCTTTCCTTTCATCGAAAACTTGGTTTGCTCCACATTGCTTTTAATCACATGTTATTTGTTCTGTTTCAACTATTATCAATAGAAATCATGCTCACATTGTTGTTAATTTTTTTACAGGTTAAAAACCACACTTCGATTTGCACGCGACATGAGCTGTAATAAAAAAAAAACTTTTTGTGAACTAATTTAGTGTTGACTTATCTGATGCATTTGACAAATTGGATGAGTTGATTGAAGTTTTTATGGTTGATTGCAGAGTAAGTGGTTTATTCTTGTAACCTATGGTAGATTCATTTCTGAGAAATGTTGATCTAGCATTCTTGGATGTAATCTCTTATCTTGAACGCCTTTGCACTCATCTCTTGTCTCACTCAGGTACTCTTCCTCTCGTCCCTGTTTAATGGTGCTTTTTTTCTTTAATCGATTCATTTTATTATTTTTCCTTGTAGTTGAAATTTTATGTATATTAGAAATGTCATGGATCTCTTATTATAATATGATATTGTTTTACTCATTGATTTACGACATTAGTGACTATATTTGTCTTGCAGATTGACGAATGGCAGATTCATATGTTTTCATGGTAACACTTGTAATATAAAAGATCACAGAAGAGTATCCGGATAGAATGGTGATGAACTTATATGTACTTTGCTAGAATTGTTAAACATATAATGTTTCTTATTTTCTTTTTGCATACAATGAAGTAATTTTATTTCTTTGGAATGTTAAGTTCATACAAGCCATCAGGTAATTAGATTTATACAAGTCACTCATCAACGGGAAACATTAATGGGCAAGTGATCCTCACGGTAATCTTCAATTCAATACGGCTGTTAATTAGTATTTTTTTTTTTTGGTTTTTATGCTTTATCTAGCAGATTTGCTGGTTTATTAAACAATAGAATTTTGATGTTATTCTTTTTGTGAACCTGATGTAAATCCTAATTTAGGTTTTGCTGATTTGCCAAATAAATATTGTTGGAATGATTCAAGAACCGTTGAATGCTTTATTTTTATTGTTATTGTTATTTTTGTATTGACTAGTAACTTAGTTTTTATTTATTTATTTATTTAAACTGAATATTTTTTTGGTCGTATCTTTTAAAGGATATGTACATTCGATTTGTATTTTGTATACGACTAGTTATATTTTATGGATTGTGTGTCAATGCATCGATAGCTATGAATTTATTGGTTCGAGACGTCCAAATTATAATCAATAAGCACATAGAAAAACTATTGGTGTCCAAAGAATAATAAATCTTATGGCTATTATGAATTTGTGTTGTTAAATACTAGACCAAACGGATGATTATCATAAGCTAGTGTGTATACAATTATTTTATGGTCATGTTTTAGATATACATAAGCTAGTGTGTTAAAATCATAATAACCCGTTACCTATTTGTACCTTTATGTAACTATAGGTTCTATAATAGTCACAACTATGAAAAGATCATCTGACTATCAGATATTTACAACTATGGTTGAAGTAGTTGTATGTCAATAGTCACACTTAACAATTTTTAAGTGTCCAATTGATAAAATAGGTCATACTTAAACCAAATTGTTGTAGTCATCAAGTTAATATATAGACATTTTTGTGTCTATAAATCAATTACAATCACATTTTAATTGATTTTCTATGTCGAAAAGATATAAAATAGTCACACTTACAATTTTTTATATATCTAAATGATAGTAACGATCATGATAAATAATATGTATGTGGCTGTAAGTTATATGATAACCATAGTTACAGAAAATTATGTGACTTTAAATACTTTTGGTCATGTTTCACTTAATTGTGTCTCTAAACGATAGACAATAGTCATAATAAACAATTTTTTGTGACAAAATATTATCAAAACGCCACAGTGAAAAAAAATATGTAGCTATTAGATGAACATGGTCATGCTTCGGTTAGTTGTCTGTCTCTAAAAGATAGTCAATAGTCATAATAAACAATTTTTTGTGTGACAAATTATTAACAAAACGTCACATTAAAAAAAACTCATGAGAAATTCAGTGAAATACGGTCACTACAATAAATAAAATGTGTGACTAGAAAGGGCTTATGGACACAAAATTGGATAAAAAGATTGATTACAACAACAAAAATATGTACCCTACAACCACACTTTAATGTTACGGTCACAGTTTTTCATATGATACAACCACTAAATTTGAAAGTGGTTGTATGATGCCTAAAATGACACGAACTTCGGTGACACTTTCGATGAAAAAAAAAGGTATGGCTATAGGTATATGGTCACGTTTTTTTTGGTGTGACCATAACTCATTTTTGTACTAGTGTTAGCTGCCTTTAGCTTAATGTACTATTGAGTAGACTTGTTATTGTGCAACAGGTTTATCATCGTAATTTCACACGTTTTTCTTATTAACACAATTGTACTTTCAAAATACAATTCAAAAAATACAGACAGAATAGAGCAAAAAAAAAAAAAAAACGAACCATTGTTGGAGTAGCAACATGATAATTTGGCTGAGATTTCCTGTAACAAAAGGTTGTTGTAAAAAATAATGCAAAAAATATTGGAACAACATAAGTTGAGACTTGAGAGAAGTTAAAAAAAAAAAATCAAATTTAGAATCACCTGCAACAAATCAGAAGCAAATGGCCTCATCTTAGGTTCCTGAAATATAACCAACTTAGTGTATCTGGAAACAAGGTGATAAAACAAAGACCAAAATACCCCCATTATATGGATTGGAATAAATAAATATAAAGGCATGCTTCCTTTGTGGATTCTAGCCGATTTAGTATCTAAGATTCTAATGCAATGGTGTGTTTGTGTTAAGTTCTATGAATTTCAACATTCCTAGAGGGTGGTGAAAGGAATTTGATTCTATTCTTTCTTTTTTTAGTAAAAGACCAAAATACCCTCATTATACGGATTGAAATAAATGAAAAATTAAAATGATTAGATGTATCATGTATGTACTTGTGTAAGCATTTGAGAAGTAAATCTTGTGCCTCGAAAGAAAGATTGTCAGGAATAGGTGGATGAGACTTTGTAGTGCCAGTATAAAACAAAGCTGTAACCTGAAATGAAGATAAAATAATATTAAATGATGTGAAACAATGATCAAAGTTTAAAACATAAGTATTGAAATCAAAGACACATTCTAAAGAAAAAGTAGTTTGAAATTGAATAGTACCTCTTGTTGATGTTGTTGGCTCCAAGGAGGCTTTCTTGTAGCCATCTCAATTATCGTACACCCAACACTCCATATGTCTGCAGAGCTAAAAAATGATAAAAAGAAAAAGAAAAAAAAAAGAGAGAACTAGTATCCAAATAATTCGTTTCTCAACACCCTTTTGGATGAATAGAAAATCTATGAGTTGTAACATAGTATTTACTTACATTAACTATTGCAACTCAATACCAACAAGAAATACATGGAAAGTGTTGCAAGATATGAACTTTTTGAGTTAACAGATGTATCAAGATTCAATAGTAGAAACCCATTGTTTAAGTTCAGGTGTATATTGTAACTTTCAATGAAAACACAAGAAATCAGGTGTAAAAATGATTGATATAAATGTACTTACAAGCTATGATCAGTCTAAAGTTAGTATAACTTCAGTAGCCATCTAATATGGTGCTCCCTTGATTGAATTGGCAACTGTTGCAGATAGAAGAAAATAGAGGAGAACAGATGAGTTTTCCATGGCCATTTCTATTTTCCAATGATGGGGGTATTTAAGTCTTTTTGAAAATCATGTAGGATATTGCTGCTTTTTAGAATCAACAACCATTAACTGCAAGGGAATATGCATTGAGTATAATTATTCCAGCATCCAAAGTTATGATTGACTAAGAAACACATGTTTTTTAGTGGAATAATACTTTTTTTTGTCCAGAAGAAGCTTTTGTGTTTCCAGGATGATGATAGAACTTAGCAACCTAAAATTGTCTTAAAAATGGCAAACCTCAAAAGAATAGAATCCTCAACTCCATTCCAATGAATAACAATGGAATCTATAAACAATTTACCTTCTATGCACTTTGATATTCTTATATATGTTATGTATGTAAGGAACGAAATGTCAGCCAACACAATAGCTACTTTAGACCCTGGAGTAAAAAGCCCTGAAATTGAGAACCACAACTTAAAATTACCATCATACCCCTCTAACCATAGGCCAAAATAAAAATGTTATACCCCATGTACCCCATAAAAAATCACAAACATTTCCTTTTTGACAACTCTCAAAGTTCAATTTTACGGATTTACCTACACATGGGTCAAGTTTTGTTTTTGATGAAGGTATTTAAATCATTTTGCAATTTTCATGGGATAGATAAAAATGTGTTCAAAACTATCATGCCCTACTCTTTCAAATCCAAGAAATCATTTTTTGGTCAACTACAACAAGTTATTTTGAATCATTATGAAGGTTAACGTTGAAAACTACCTTTACAATTAAAAACCACACCTAATAATCTTTAGATTGATCGATAATCAAATTTTAATCATACTTTGAATGTCAAATTGGTATCCCAAACACTCAAACTAAAAATGGGACATAAATTAGACAAAAACGAATAGGTAAATAGGATATCTTTGAGATTAGCTTCCAAGTTAGACAACCTTAATAACAGAGAATTGTCAAAATATGGTTGAAATATAAAATAACCCTTCCCGAGTCTCAATCTTAGGGGATACTTCCACATGGTAATAAATGAGATTATAGCAAATCATATTGAGCCTTTTATTGAATAAACTATGTAGATTTTTCTACATCTACAAAGTATAGTTGACAGATTAGATTATTAAGCATGTATTTGGTTGTGATGGAGGACCTCTGGTTACAAATGGTGCAAGTTTAGTTCCTCTTGTTAGCATAGATGTTTGGGAGCATGCATACTGTTTACAGGTATGTATATCTTAGGTAGTGAATAATACTATTTACATGTATGTTCCACTTAAATGATCAATTGATCCTATAGTTAAATGTTTGAATGTATTAATTACATGATGCAACTACCTTGTGAAGAAGCATACATAGATGGCGACAAAGAGATAATTAGCAATTGATGTCATACCTAGGGTACCAAAGTAAGGAAACAACTCTAGGTTTTAGAAATTAACTTGTTGATAAAGAAGAAGGCCTTTCATATGGCTATGATTCAAGGTGATTTGTACAAGTAATGCTCATATTTGAGATGGATGATGATTGAAAAAGAAAAGAAAGGGGTAATTATACCTAAAGTAATATTTTCTACATTTGAACTAAACCTAACCTAATATACAAATAGAGCAAAGAAATTCAAGAGATTTACCTGAATTGGAAAATTAACGAATACTGATTTTAGATTTGCTTGATTTTATGGTCGGTGTGGCGGTTACCGGAATTGGAAGCTGCAATGGTGAGTGGTGGCGTCATTTGAACGGAGAGGATGAAATTAGGTTAATAGAGAGGATGAAACTTACTCCAAAGTGATGAAATAATTTTAGGAGGGAAGGAAACGTAAACCAATTTCGTGAAACTTGAATCAAGTTGCGCCAATTTCAACGACAGATCGGCGATAGAAAACACAAAACGCACGTACCCCAATATAGCTTCCATCGGCGTTTCTCGCAAAAAGCGTTCCACGATGGCAAAAATCGACAATTTTTCTATCCATCGTTGAAGCCCTCGCTAGGCTTCATCTTCGATGGATCAACGAGGGACGGGGGTGCGTCGATAAACAATTGCGAGATCCGTAGATGATCCCTCGCTAAATCCTCGTTAATATTCTATATGTTAAATACATGTTGAATAAATAAAATAATTGTCTAAAACATCGTAGATCCGTCGCAAAACCCTTGCTATAAACCTAATTTTTGCTAGAGAATTTATCTGTAGCAAAATCCGTCGCTGAAACTCAAGTTTCTAGTAGTGTTGATAACGAGGTTATAAATCCAAATCATTGTACATGGTTCAATTTAAGACTCACTCTTATGTTGAACTCCAAAAGTAAATATTATTAACTGGTCTTTTACCAAGGGCATGTGTTAGATATTCTAAAAAAAAGTGTTTACTTTTTTTAATTAGTTCAAACATAATATCAACCCTTTGTTACATAATCAAGATCTAAATCACACAAGCTCAACAAAACATACACCAGGCTAGAACACGAAAAAAAAAAAAAAAAAAAAAAAAAAAACTTACAGGATGGGCAAAAGTGTCATTACCTAGTTGAAGCCTAAAAGCAGGACGACGAAACACAAAAACCAACAACCAAATTTCAAGATAATGACTACGAACAGTAACAGGGACACGCAACCATAAGTTAACTTCCTACACTGTAGCAATAAATGAATCCAACAAGAAGTCTTATCTATTTTTTCTTGTTAAAATCCCTAATCATATGAAAGCTATATAACGATAAGGCACACTGCATATAAGCAGTTTTATGATTCATAAAGAATCAAGGGAATGAACAGGAGAGTAAACTCCACCAAAGTACGAATCTTAAGCCACTTTTGTTAACAAATAACAGGAACAATGTTTAAAGCATTTTCCAAACTATGAAACACAAAATAGATGGTTAAGATAATCTGACAGAATCAATAAAACTGGGTTTAAAACATTGCTTTAAACAAAAGCCAAGAAATTTAGCAGACAATGATGTGCTCATTAGCTTCTCTTCAAGATCATCTATGGCGTTTTATTCCCATGACCCATCATATTCAAATTGCTTAGCTGACAGACAAAGAAAGAATAGTGTGAGGGAAACCGGTATTTACAATATAGAGAGAAAGCACAAAGAGAAGTTAATTCCAAATACATTGTTACAGTAAACAAGCCCTAGGTGAGCACAATTCTGTATTAACAAAACTACATGACCAAAAGGACCCGTTTGTTATGAATGACAAGGCACAACAAAACAAATTTTAATATTTTGTTCCATTCAAAAAGGTTGAACATTGTGCAACAGGGACTCTCTCTGGATTTCTCATATGTGCAAAAGACTGTCATGCCCTCCTCATCCTCATCATGAAAATAATTCTAGAAAGCTTCTTGAGTCCACAGTCACGTCCCTTCAAAGAAATGCAGCGCAAAGAGAAAAGTTGATATGCAAAGTTGCTGTAACATAATAACGCAATTTTGCTGTAAGGAAAAATTGGTATAACACGGTTGTTGTAAGGCAATATTGCTGTAAGAGGTCGTTAATGTTGGAAACAGTTATGACTTCACAACTGCAAATAACCTCTTAAAACCATAATTTTCGTCATCCTTATCAATTTTCTTGATTTTTTGGGATATATATATATATATATATATATATATATATATATATATATATATATATATATATATATATATATATATATATATATATATATATATATATATTATGTATTCCATACTTTGACATTTACGAATGTGAGAACAACTCGAAAGTATGATTCTAATGAATGCTTTATATCTTGTGGCTAGGAAACATAGAATTTTGTTATTAGATTATCTTGCAAAAATATTTGTGGATCCCAAACATAGGCAGTAAATAGTTTTCAAGTAAAGTGATATCTCAATAACTATCCAAGAAAATTCCTTCTTTTAATCGACAACAAATTTTTCGAGAATTTACCCACCACCAACATCTCGGATCAATAAACATGTCTGGGAGGTAATCCTAGTGTCATATTGATTTCAACATGCCCAACAAAACCTCCACCATGTATTTTTCTAATAAGTAATTCCAGAAGAATTTGTTCCCTTTTCTCTTCGATTAAGAGAACTGCTTTGGAGTGTGAAGATCTGTTCACAAGCAATGCTTCACCAACAAAACTTTCGGTGTAAACCGATTCAAGCTCCTTTTGCTAACCTTCTAGCACCAAAGAACCTTTATTATCCGTAGTTCCATGTAACTCGATGGCTTGGCTGTTTGGGCATTGAGATTGGCGATATCCTTATCCCTTGCACTTGGAACACTTTAGTTTTCCGTATGTGTTGCAGCCTCTTCATCTTTGGCTTTTGAAATAGAAGTGGGTTGTTTTGTTGCCATGGAAGATGTTGGTGTCACAAATGAGCTACTAGAACATTCCTTAATTGAATTATATCCAGTCGACAAGGTCGCTACTTCCATATCAAGACCAAAAATAAACCGAGCCATGGTGTGTTCACATATTCATAATTTGAGGAAAATAAAAGTGGGGGAGAAGGTAATGTGTGAAGCACTAACCAATTCTATGTTGGGCTACAAACCCAATCCCACACTTGTAAAATAAGAAACTAGATGCTAGCATGTAAGGCAATAAGTAATCCCTTCTATCACCAACGAAGTTGATCCTGAAGCCTAGTATTGAAAGTCTCCTTGATGGCCCAATTCAGGTTAGTGTGTCCCGAGAGTATTAGAGGCATGAACCGAGAGTATCAGCAGTATAAGAAATGATTGGATATGATGAACAGTTGTTGAGGGGAGGCCAAGGGCGGAACTTGGGTTTGAGGGGATGATTGTTGGGGTGCAAACCCAGTCCCGCATTGGTAAAATAAGAAACTAGATGCAAACACATAAGGCAATGAGTAATCCCTTTTTATCACCAATTGGTTTTAGAAAATGCATCCTCATTGTTTTTCTATGTTGAACATGGTTGGGCTAGTAGCGATTCTAACATTCTATACAAGCAAAGTCACGAAAAATGACATAAAGATCATTTGGTAGTCTTCCACCTGAACTTAGAATTAACAACACATTGGGATAAGGATATTGACTAACATTCTAAATTAGAAAGAGTTCCACCTTACATGTTCTCCATCTTTCTATATGGAAGGAAACACTAGATCAAGATAAACTTGGTAAAAGAAACAAATAACTAGGATACTAAAAAACATACAAAATTCCTATGAACCACAATTTAATAGCATTGAACAGGAAAACCATATAGACTAGAATCTTGAACATCCCTAAAGATTAAATTCCCGTCGACAGAGAGCTAAATAGAATTGGACATGGATTTTGATTTTCATGTCATACAAATGAGCCTCATAGGGAAGTAAAAGAAAATTCTCATCAACACACAAAGCGTCTAAGGCCTTATCCATCTTTTCATCAAATCTCCGTGCATGAAAAGTCCATGTTACGATTAATACATGGACTATATCATGATTTTGATGGTGGGCTTGGCTTATCCATCTTTTCATCAAATCTCCGTGCATGAAAAGTCCATGTTACGATTAATACATGGACTATATCATGATTTTGCTGGTGGGCTTGGCTTTTGAGACGCTTATAGCTATTAAACACAAAGAATCTTACAAACAACAAATTAAGATGAAAATGAATTTTGTGAAATATAGACTACAACCCATATGGTCTCAACTCTCAAGATTTCTTTGAATGATCTACTTTTATGAAGATCGTCATATAGATAGTGAGAATCAAGTGATTTATTGTAATTATCTTTTTCTTTATTTTCTACATTCTTTGTATTATATTATATATACTTAATAAATTATCCTCCACATGCGTAGTGCATTTATCCAACCATACATAACATAAGGCAGCCAACGTACCTGTTTTGTATTTTGGACTACCTGTTAGAGCATAATCCGTTTAACAAGTGTATTCAAACATTACATTTCATTACTAAAAATAAGATAAATATTATGGGAATGAAATTTTAACATTCCAAGTGTAAACCCAAAATAATAGAAAGATAACTAGAATTCAAAAAAAAAACCGCTAATAATTATGGTGTTCAAATAATAGAATATACAAGATCAACAATATTATTCGAAGAACGACATGGACAAAGCGAGATTACAAAACTCGAAAACGAAAAATACAAAGACAGTATTTTATCTAAATATGATGGTATGCGACTTTATTTGGTTGAACAACATTCCAGATTTAAAAGTTACACAAAGAAAATCAAATCAAACACATGCATAATATAAGATACAAGAATCAGAAACCACAGGAATTGCTTTAAAGATATGGTGTTCATAAATGAACATGATAATTTGGTGAAGGAGCAGCCCTCACACAACTATATTTGCAAGACCAACAATTCTGACAATCAAATCAAGATATTCCCTCATGAGATCTCATCTTGTCCAAACAACTGTCTAGCTTTTTTTAGAACAACAAACGCACACACCCATTAAATCGGCCTTTAGTTCTACACCTTTTGTCCAACATGGGACTTGAATCCTCAACTACATCGGGGGCGGCATTTTTCCAACACACAGAGAGGCTACAAGCCTTTGGTTCGTGAGTTCCCTAGCTAACACCAAAATCTGAAAGTTTCTGCTCCAACAGAACATTGGCAAGCTAGCTTGAAATATCACCTTCCCAAAATACAGAACTAAGGAACATCAATACAATACACTGGTTGTTTTCTTAATGTTTAATCTATTAGATATCAAAAACAGATGATCAAAGCCTGCATAGGCTTACACAGGGATGATAATGTATGCAAGAAAGTGTTACTGAATCTTCTTATTTTTTCTCATCAAACAAGTTACAAACGTTTGCAATTTATTTACTCTACTACATTTAAAACTAAAATAAAGTGCTTTAACAACAGGTAATGATATTTTCACTTAAGATTTTTATACTTCCACTGAAAAAATATTGTAATGACAATTATGCCCCTAATTTCAATTTATAGATAATTAAGAGAGAATGTTTCTTTGTTTCTAAAAATATGCAAGACCAACAGATCTTCCTCCTTCTGTCATTCTGTGCTTGCACAGGTAAGTGAACTGGGCAATCGAAAGAATACTTTGCTTCTGAAAATTTGTTTGAAATGATAACAATGTAACAAGTTGTATAATCAGTTTCTTTCGGTAAATGCCTCTTGTGAACTTCATCATTTTCCGTGCTCTAGCAATTAATTTCACGTTGAATTGTAAACTATGATTGAGGATTTCTGGAAAAATTAGCAATTCACAATTCAGAGTAACATCACTTGCCCAATTTATAGAAACCACATGATGTTGCCACTGGTGGAATTTATAAAATAATTTGTATGCAAGAAAGCTAAAGTTTTGTGAACAAATATGGGTTTCAGATGTTATCTAAATAAAATGGACGTGCATGGAGATGTTACCAAAAGGCTATTGTTGATAAAATATTTGAAAGACAAATTACAATATGGGATATATCTTCTATCCTTCAAGCCTACGATTCGGTTTCTTATATAAGCTTAAAAATACTAACTACTTGGTAAAAGTCATGGATAGCTGCAACCAAATTTATTATTCTACCAAATGTATGGCTTATTTTCAAACATAGGAAAAACTAAAGTCACGCCTACCATGAAACAAGGAAGATGTTTCTGACTTTGTGTGTGGTCAGGTTTATATCACATTCTCCCCGTTAAACCGGACCAAGTTCAATATCTGTCACACCGATCATATTTCGCATTTCGCCGTGCTTCACTTGTGTCAAGGCCTTTGTAAAGATGTCTGCTCGCTGATCCTTTGAGTTGACATGTTCCACTACAACTTTCCCTTCCTCGACACATTCTCTTATGAAGTGATAGCGAATGTCAATGTGTTTGCTTCTACCACGAAACACGGGATTCTTCATCAACTCAATTCCTGACTTGTTGTCAACATACAACGTGATAGGCATAACATGATCACTGATGAGATTTAACTTTCTTTAAATCTATGATGATCTATTAGATCTTGAACAAGTAAGTAAACAAATGACAATATGAACACAGTAAAAGAACACAACAAGATTGAATCAAACGTGTCGAATGATTAAAACAAAATCCTCAGAAGAGCTCGATTAAGAACATCAACTGTAGAGGATTGGAAGGTTACAAGAACGATCAGAGAAACCTTTTATCGTCTTGAAAAATCGTTATACTCAGATTTCTAAAACCATAACCTAATATGCATGCAAGCATTAGCTTATATACAAAGCATAAAAGACTCACGGTTGGACAGGCCCAAACCGGAATATAAATAAAAGCATAAACAGATGAGCCCAAAAGACGCAATCTTCAAAGCCCAACAATCTCCCCCTTTGCGTCAATTTGGGGCGAGACCTTCACTCTCTTTTCAAAGCAGATGACTTCTTAACCGTTTCAAAAATTTTCGGTATCAAAGCCAGAATATGATGCCTGAAGGTAATATACCAACGAAGCATATCTGTAAAGTTCTTTTTATCTGCTGTTGAGTTCTGTTTGCATCGGTGAATGATATTGATGATGTGCTCCAGACACTCTGTAGAGAACAGATGCTTGTCTACCAAAGCAAACAGAAACTTGTGCTTGTCGCCCCTGGTGAACATAACTGTCAGATTGGAAGAATCGATCTGCCCCAACTTCATTTTGTGAACATCTCCAGTCTTGGAAGTGGGCTTGACAGTTGGTTTCTTGTTCATCACTTTTGCTATTTCCTGATCCATAGTGGCGAGCTCATGGACGTAGGAAGCCAACATTCTTTTAAGATGAGAGAGAATTGGTTCATATTCTCTCTGGTTGGAGAGAAGAATGTTGTATAGCAAGATCCAGTCGTGTGGGTTCAGACTGGGAAGATCTGCCAGAGAAATATGATGTTCGGAGTTGGCCGTTCCTCTGTTGATTTTGAAATTGACGTTCACAAATCTCCCAGCCTGGGTTGGTTTCAGTACCTTGACTTTAATAATTTTTTGGGCACTCCAAGTCAAGTACTGTGGTTGACCGAATTTCAGATAGAAATCGATGAGCTCTCTGTCAACCTTCGGGTTTGGATGAGGGACATTAGCAGTGACATCAAAGCAGTGAAATGTGAAGGCTTTACGCGTAATGGGCATGTCGAACTGCGAGTCTCTAGAATTTTCACACTCAAAAGATGCAATCGGTTCCAACTAGTAAATAGAAGGAAACTCAATTGCTTGAGTGATGAGTGTGTCTCTGTCCCAATCTGGGAACAGAGTCTTTTTAGCTTGAATAGCCTCCTCATCCTCCCGGATTTTCCTTTCTCTGGCCTCTGCCTCACGAGCTATTTTCAAGGTTTCATCAAGCGCTCTGTCCCTTTTCTTGCGTTGAAGAGCTTCAGTAATGGTTTCATCTGATTCTGATTCGCTCTCAACGAGGACTTGTTTACCAGAACCCGAAGCTACATTACCCTTCGGTTCTGTTGTGGACACACCTTCCTCTCCCCCTTGTCTCGGAAGAACAAGCTTCTCTGAGACACCCTTCATTTCACTTAAGATTGTAATTGCAGGAAGGAGTTTTGCCTGGAGATGCTGACGAATAGTGAGGGTTAGGAAGGGATCATGGGAGTCAAGAATGCCTGTTAACATATTTTTAACGTCACCAGCGCAACTTTGAAGAACTGCCCGCTGAGTTTGAAGTAAAGTGATTTCTTGTTGTGCCTAGGCCAGTTGAACCTTCTGTAAGTCAATAGTCGCCTGGTGTTTGATAAGTTCTTCCTTCAGAGTGCTCTCGGCTGCCAGAGAGGCAAAACGTGAATCCAAAGATTTGAGGAGAGAAGTGGATTCAGTTTTGAGGTCAGCACGCAGAGCCTTAAATTTCCTGGTTTCTCCCTGAAGGGTGGCTAAAAACGAGTCTACTGACGCTTGAAATTTGGAAGCATTAGAGTCAGCATGAGCCTTGAGAGAATCAAGAAAGATCTGAGTTGTATGAACAACCTCAGAAACTTCCTTAGTGGCTTTGGAGCACGAGGCCGCTGAATTCTCTACGGCGTCAGTAGAACGATCCAAGGCTTCGATGTAAGTCTGGATCGCTGACTCGATAAAGGCCTTCAGCACAGCACCCCCATAGGCTTTACTGTCAGCCAGCAGACTGTCAAGTTTGGCATGAATTTCTTGAAGCTGCTGACTTGACGCAGGGGTATCTGCATCGGTGTCGGTAGGAATCCGGTAGGGGCTGTAATAGATGGAATCGAAGTCTTCATCATCACCCCCTAAGGTAGCACCGGAGTTGGAAGATGGAGAAGGGGTGGATTGAAGGTTGATGACAGGGGTTTCAACCACAGAAGCAGCCCCCGTATCAAATACGTTGACCGTTACTGGTGGTTGGGTAGTAGTGATGGTGACGGATTCGGTGATAATGGGCTTGGATATGGAGGATGAAGGTTGAGAAACGGAGAAGGGAATAGTATGTTCGGTTGTGGTTTGGGGAATTGATGTTGGAACAGAACTTGTGACGTTCTGTTCGGGTGATAGGGTTGGGGTTGGAAATTTTGGGGAAGTAGGAGGAGAAGGTAATTTGGTTATTTGGGGAGATTTAGGTGGGAAGGGTGAGTTGGGAATATGAGGAGAGACTGGGGGGATGGTAGTTGTGGAGACGAAACGGGTGTAGTTTCGGGTTGAGGATCAGCAGCGTCTGTTTCGGATGGTGCATTCGGTTCAGATTCAGAAGAAGGAGATCCTTTGGCTCTTTTAGCCATCTTCTTGACCTTTTTCGATCTGGACTGAGAAGGTGCCTCTGCCTCGGATTTGCGTTTGGAGGACCTTCTCTTTTTCTCCTTTTGGGGTGCGGTTTCTTTCTTCTCCGCCTTCTGCTTTTTGCTCACTCTCTTGCCCTGGTTAGCAGGCTGATCCAGAGCCTCAAGAGCAGCACGTTGTTCATCAGAAAGAACCCTAGGAGGCAGGGGGGTCCTTGAGCTATAGTCCGCCATGATCTTGCTATGGGGTGTGACGCATCTGTACATGGACTCAGGAATTAGTCCATAGTGCTGAAACTTACTTGGATCTGAGACTATGATTTTCTTGGTGTGAAAAGTGGCAATTGAAGCCGTAAGAACATCCTTCATTACTGGGATGTCGAGAGAAGTAATAGCCCTTCTGGTGATAAGGGTCCAAAACCTGGCGCAAGAAATCTCTGAGTGCTGGGCTGTAGTGTTGAGACTCTGAACTACTTGAGCCCAAATAATAGACCCATAGTCTAGATTAATGCCATTGTAAAAACCGTACAGGATTGTTAGAAATCCTTTGCTTGTGGTGTCGGAACCACCACATCTCTCCGCCAAACCCTTAATCAAGAGGGTAAGCAATCCGTTCCACTGAGATGGAAGACAGGATTTCTTGACTTTGGCAATAGATGTTAGAACATCTGTATACCCCATCTCATACATCATCATAAAGATCTGGGCGGTGGTGATGAAGTCCGGTGAGATGACAGAGGAGTCGACGGCAAGCCTTAGAAGAGAGCAAAACCGTGTTTTGGATACAGAAGTCTTCTTGTCGTGAATAGAAAAGAAGATGCGGTCTTTATGCCTGTCGTAGCTGGCCGTGGTGTAGACTTGGGAGAGCAGGGACATTGGGACGGCCTCCACTTGCGTAAGTGCTAATAACAATGGGGAATATTTGAGACATTCCACCACGTATAGCATGTATGAATCATAGAGGAATGGAGACATCTCTATGATCATGTTCTGATTTGGTTTGATTGTGAGTAGAGAAGAAGATGCAGATTGATCGTGAGCGGAAGAAGAAGTCGCCATTGTTGAGTTTTGGAAGAAGATGAACAGTGGTAACTTTTTCAGAGAAGTAATGCTTTGAGAGGTAACTGCCAAAGAACACGATCACGTCATATTTATACCGTTCTCAGGAGAGAGAAAATCGTGATGATGAGGAACCCAAAACGTCGCCTGAAAAAGCACGATTAGAAGTTATGGTGTATCCCAGGAATACGTCAGCACACGTGGGTGTGAAACGAATCCTTTGCACGCGCCCAAATCGTTTTCGTACCGTTTGAAATTCCTTGTGCCCTTGTTTGGTTACAACTGAAACTTAGAACCATGTGCCAAACAGTAATTAGAATGTTGGAAAAAAAATTCCGTGCATAAGAGTGTGAAGGACAAAGAAATAAATCTAAAGTGTTTGGAAGTGGGTGTTGTCTAGATAGAAGACAGAAAGCAGAAGATTCCGGGCAAGAATCGCTTCCTTCAAAGCCAAGAGAGACCTGAAGTGTTTGTGTGGTTTCCCGAGAAATACGATCAGTTGTCTTTAGAGAAACAGTGAAAGGCATCTTTTGATGATGGCTAAAGGGTGGCAAAACTCAAACCAAACATTAAGTCTTGACATAAAACTGAGTGTTGGTAGAGTTACCTGTGAGACCGATGTGATCTGTTGAACAGGTAGGTGTGAAGTATTTCGTGATAAGAATGATATAAACAGAAATCTCAAAAAAAAATAAACTGGACCTCTTTGGAGAGAAATGTCTTAGGACGAGACAATTTCATAAAAGATCACGCATAAAGAAAAAGAGATTTCCAAGTAAAAGCTTGAGTTAATTACTCACCGTCAATTCATTTTAGGTGTTGGATTTTGGGTTTCACTCAGAACGTGGTAAGCGAATCTAAGATCATAAACACAGATGTTGTGCAACCATAAGCCTCAGTGGTAAAGACCGAGAGCATCAAGGGTTACTTTTTGGGGAGCGAATGCAAATGAAGAAGTTGAAGAGATGGTTAAGAGATCGAATGTACCTTCTGCTTCTGAAATGGGACAAAGCAGAGCAACTCATGTTTCAGATGAGTAAAAGAAGGTAGCTCTAAACCGAGTTTGAGAATAGCCTGATTGGGAAGAAACGATAGGTATTGATCGAATCATTAAGGCATGCTCGAGGTCATAGAGGCTTGAGACAACATACAGCAGCATGCTTATAGGGACGTTTAACTAGTCTGATAGTAATAAAATATACCTGGATGAATATTACATGAGGAGATGCTTGTATACACTCGAGCAAAAAGAACACATACTAGAGGTTTAAAATGTTTTTGTAATTTTGAAATTGATTAAGAGATAAATAAATACTGAAAAAACACAATATTTTTGTGATTTTGGAAAAAAATAAAAACAGAAAGAGAAAATATTTTTGTTAATTTGGACTTTTCTGAAAAAGAAATAAAAACAGATAAATAAGTTTGTACAAACAAAAGAAGCAGAGATAGACCAAACGAACGGAGTATTTTGATGAAGGTTTCATGATCAGGAAGAACCGAGCGGTCTGTTTGAATGATCGCCTTTATGTTGCAGAGACAGAGAGGGACCGAGCGGTCTGGTTGGTTCTGTTCTTTTATTTTACCAGAGCAGAGAGTGACCGAGCGGTCTGGTTGGTTCGGTTCTTTTATTTTACCAGAGCAGAGAGTGACCAAGCGGTCTGGTTGGTTCGGTTCTTTTATTTTACCAGAGCAGAGAGTGACCGAGCGGTCTGGTTGGTTCGATTCTTTTATTTTACCAGAGCAGAGAGTGACCGAGCAGTCTGGTTGGTTCGGTTCCGTTAAAGCGCCAGAACAGAAAGTAACAGAGCGATCTGTTAGCTTCGGTTCCTGAATCTTAATTAGAGACTTGAGGATTTGGGACCGATTCTGCAATCATCATACCTAAACCTTGCAATATCTGATTGAATGATGCTTCAGGAAGAGCTTTTGTAAAGACGTCAGCCAGTTGATCAGTGGTTCTTACGAAGTGAACTTCGATGTTTCCGTCCTCCACGTGATCTTTGATGAAGTGATACCTCAGTGCTATGTGTTTGGTTTTGGAGTGCTGCACTGGGTTATGACAGATCCTAATTGCACTTTCAGAGTCACAATATAGTGGGATCTTCTTCATATTGAGTCCGTAGTCTCGAAGTTGGCTTTGGATCCAAATCACTTGTGATGTGCAGGATGCAGCTGCAATATATTCCGCTTCCGCAGTAGATAGCGACACGCATGTCTGTTTCTTGGATTGCCAGCTGACTAACTTCCCGTCAAGAAATTGACATCCACCAGATGTGCTTTTACGGTCGAGTCCACATCCTCCAAGGTCAGCATCAGAATAAGCTTGAACAAAGAAGCCTGAGTTGGATAGATACCACAGACCTAAGGAGGTGGTTCGCTTGAGATATCGTAAGATGTTCTTCACTGCAAGCATGTGAGGTTCACGTGGGTTTGCCTGAAATCGAGCATAATAACACACAGAAAACATGATATCAGGCCTGCTAGCAGTTAGATACATTAACGATCCAATCATTTGACGATAGAGCGTGATATCAACAGCTGGTTTGTCTAGAGATGGGGTAAGCTTAGTGTCGAATGCCATTGGGACTTTAACTTTTGAGTCTCCCATCATACCGAACTTTGCTAGGAGAGTCTTCGTGTAAGCTTCCTGATTAATAAAGATGCCTTCGGGTCCCTGTCTTATGTTTAAACCAAGGAAAAAGTTAATTGGACCCATTGAGCTCATTTCAAACTTAGTCTCCATCAGCTTTCTGAATTCAGCCGTTAAGCTGGGATTCGTGGAGCCAAAGATGATGTCATCGACATAAATTTGAACTATCATAAGGTGGTTACCTTCCTTTTTGCGAAAGAAGGTTGGGTCAACCGAACCTTGTTTGAATTTAGACATCTTTAAAAATTTTGTAAGCGTTTCATACCAGGCTCTCGGAGCTTGTTTAAGGCCGTACACAGCTTTATCCAGAATATAGCAATGATTTGGATGTTTTTCGTTCACAAACCCAGGAGGTTGTTCCACGTACACCGTTTCTTCAAGTTCTCCATTGAGAAATGCACACTTGACGTCCATTTGGAAAACTTCAAAGTTCTTGTGGGCAGCATAAGCCAGAAATATTCTAACAGATTCTAGCCGAGCTACTGGAGCGAAAGTCTCTTCATAGTCTATTCCTTCCTCCTGACAATATCCCTTTACCACCAGACGAGCCTTGTTCCGTATAACATTACCTTCCTTGTCCATTTTGTTCCTAAAAACCCATTTGAGACCAACAACCGAAGCATCTGGAGGAGTTGAAATTAGGCGCCAGACTTTGTTCCTTTCAAATTCGTTCAACTCGTCTTGCATTGCTTGAACCCAATCAGAGTGATCGAGAGCAGTGTTAACTGTCTTTGGTTCAACTTTTGATACAAATGAATTAAACATGCAAAATTCTACCTTTGAAAATAAGGAAGTTTGTTTTGCCTTCAGTTGTGATCGGGTCAGAACCTTTTCAGATACATCCCCAACTACTTGAGAGACAGGATGATCTCTGGTCCATTTGATAAGAGGAGGGTAATTTGGATCAAAGGTTGGGTCTAATTCAGCATTAATTATTTTGTCTAGCTCAGATTGGCTGTCATAACCGAGTGTCACATCATCATGTTCCACCTCAGTTGGTGCACTTTGAAAGACCTGAGGTTCATGTGATTCTAGTGGTCCTGAGCTTCCTGGTGTTGAGACCTCTTCGGTTGAAGTTGTGGGATTTTGCTCCCCCTGGACTTGATCGTTTGGCTCCCCCTCGACTTGAGCACTTGGCCCCCCCTCGATTTGAGCACTTGGCTCCCCCTCGACTTGAGCGTCGTTGGAAGGAGAGTCGTTAGAGATTGATGCTTCTTCATACATTCTCCTTGCAGCTTCTTCGACAATCTGCTCCATGTGATCAACCTTGTTGTCTGCTGCACATGCTTCGGAAAGTGAAGCGTTCTCTGGTTCGTCAAAGAGCTCCAGAAATGTCTCGAATAAGTTGGCGACCGAGACTGAAATCTTGCCATTCTGAGGAAAGATTTCCCCAGTGATATCATCTTTAGCCTGTAGCTTCTTGACATAGTTGTCGTCAAAGGTCACATAATACGTCTCTTCAATTTTTCTTGAACGCTTGTTTAGGACCCTGTATGCCTTGGATGTGAGCGAGTAACCCAGAAATATTCCTTCGTCGGCTTTGACATCAAACTTGTTGCGGTGTTCTTTAGAGTTGAAGATGAAACACCTTGAGCCGAACACATGGAAAAATTTCACGTTTGGCTTCCGGTTGTTCAATATCTCATATGGGGTGAGTGCGAACCTTTTGTTGAGATATGACCTGTTCTGTGTAAAACAAGCAGCAGAAATAGCATCAGCCCAAAAATAAAGAGGTAAAGAAGCGAAACTTAGCATAGTTTGGGCAACTTCACACAAGGATCGGTTTCGTCTTTCAACTATTCCGTTCTGTTGTGGTGTGTAGGGAGCTGAGAAATTATGACTGATTCCCTTTTCTGCAAGAAACTCTTCAAACTCCCTGTTCTTGAATTCGAGACCATTGTCGCTTCTGATGTTGCGAACAACCTTCTTGAGCTGTACTTCAATTTGCTTGATAAACATTTTCAGTTTTTGAGTCGCTTCAGATTTGAGCTTTAGAAAGAACACCCATGTAAATCGTGAAAAGTCATCAATGATAACAAGAATATACTTGCTACCACCGATGCTTTCGATAGATGAAGGACCACACAAATCAATATGAATTAATTCGAGTGGTTCAACAACTTTTGTGTTGATTATAGATGGATGACTTTGACGACTCTGCTTTCCTATTTCGCATGCAGCACACAGATGATCCCTGTCGAACTTGAGTAATGGAAGGCCCCTTACATGACCTCCTGTAACAAGACGGTTGATATCTTTAAAGTTAAGATGAGATAATCTTCGGTGCCACAACCAGCTTTCGTCGGATTGCGCTTTTGACAATAAGCATACAGCTGGGTTTCCTTTGATGGGTTTCATGTTTAAGGGAAACATTTCACCCTTTCGCTCTGACTTGAGAATCACTTTATTTGACTTTTTCTCTATGATTTCTGAACCTTCATCATCGAAAGAGACTTTGAGACCTGTACCTCCAACCAGTTGAGATACACTAATGAGGTTGTGTTGGAGTCCTTCCACATAAGCCACCTTCCTTATAGAGAAGTCTCCATTGGTTATCATCCCGTATCCCTTTATAGTGCCGAATGAATTGTTTCCAAACTTGACGTTGCCACCATTTGCAAGAGATCTGTATTCCCTAAGCTCCTCTTTCCTCCCGGTCATGTGACGTGAGCAGCCACTATCGATGTACCATTCTTCGTCGAACTGCTCGTCACTTATAACCTGCAAAAATTAGACAGATTTAGGAACCCAAAATTTCTTGGGTTCACGTGAGCTTTGCATGGGAACGGGAATAATAAGAGAGACATCAACAAGATAAGTTCTTTTTACGAGAGTTGTTTTATCTTTCCTTTTAATGGTGTAAACTTTTATTTTGTTAAGATTAGTAGAGTTAGATTCGGTCTCTGGTGTGGATTTATTGACCTTCTGCTTCCACTTTTGCTCAGTTGATGAATGAGATTTTTGAGAACAAGAGGAATCAGATTTAGAACGAGATCGAGATGAAACCGAGGGTGAGGAAGAATTAGAAGAATGAGAAGAATTAGACTTAGAAGGAGACTCTAGGTGACCCTTTTGTTTTTGTTTATTGGAAGGAACAACCTTAGAATTTTGTTTTCTTTTGTCTTCAGAACCGAACCTTTGCGTTCGGTTGGAGCTGCCTTTGGAACCGAACCTTTGGTTCTGGTTGATATCCTTTTCAGAACCGAGCCTCTGGTTTCGATTAATTTCTTCTTGTGAACCGAACCTTGGCTTTCGGTTTTTGTGACTTTCACTTTTTCCTCCTGGATTGTTTTCACATTTCAGATACTTGTTTTGATGAGTGAAATATGCATTCTGGGAATGCCATAATTGTTTCCTTTCCGAAAGGTTCTTCCGGTATCTGTTATTTCTTTCCCTCTTCATGTTCCTCATCTGAGAAGGTTGATGATGAACATTTGCTTTCGTATTCGTTGTCTCCCTGGCAAGTACCTTTTTAACTGTAGGAGTTTTACTTTGAGCTGAGGAAGCAGAGAGAACTTTTTCTTTTGCCGAATGATCCTTCTTCTGAGGAATATCTTTTGTACCACTGGTGCTTGGCTCATTGAAGTTGTTTGGCTTATTCAATGGTTCGGGTATGTATCTTCCTTTGCTCTTCCAGGAAGTTCTTTCAGATAAACCAATGGTTTCGTCTGCATTATCAATAGGAGCTTCCCAGAAGTACTCATCACAGCCATCAGCATTGTCTTCGTTTACAATGGCTGCAAGTTCAGCTATTTGATGTTCGGTTACTCCTGTTACCTTGTATACTTGATTTGGAGTAGTCCTGACCTTTTGATACACAACAGCTTTCTCAACTAATTTCGGGGACTTTTGATGGGACAACCAAGCGAACTCTACAGAATTTTCAGAAATTAGATTTTTGTGATTTTCTGGCTCGGTTTTGATAAAGTCTGAGCAGTCAACCGTGTCTTCTACAGAAATTTCACTCATATTGTCATCCTCGTTAAGCTCAGATGCATTTTCAACATCAATTTTGTTTTCTAAGCTTACGTTGGCGTTTAAAGAGTCAAATCTTTGCATGGTTTCGGTTCTCAGTTTAAGTTTGTCATTTTCATCCAAAAGATTTTTAAGCATGTCTTTGTGGTCTTTGGATTTAATGAAGGACTCAATTTTGTCCAGTCCATACATGTAGGTGGGATTTATGTCATCAGACGATATCACACTTTCACAATTATAGGCTTCGGCATCGATTTCATCTTCCTTAAATTCTAGGAAGGGCAAGATCATGCGATGAATCCTTTGGCCTATTTCACAATCCAAGTGAAGCTGAGTAATATTAGAATACAGACGTTTAGCAATTAAACAAAAAACATTTCGTTGTTTTAACAATTTCAAATTGTCTCTTTGCAAATAAATGTTTTCATCTTTAACTTTGACTAATTCCGATTCCTTTAACTCTATCCACATTCTCCGCTCCTCACTCTTCGACGCTGCCCTGCTCAATTGATCAGTTAGGTTAGAATTTGTGACCCGAGTTTGAGTTAAGCTACTATTTAGATGAGATATTCTTGTATTGACATTTTTTAGTTCTTTCTCATAAGAGGATGATGGTACTTTGCATGAAATAAAAACAGATTGTACCTTCTTTATCAGTTCATCAAGCTCATTAAACTGCTGGCTGAGCGGTTTGGTTGTGAAGCACATGTCCTCTTTTGCATTCTGTCCATCATTGCCTCCATCGGTGTTGTATCCCCTCAATTGAGATACGTCAGAAACCATAAGGCATT
This sequence comes from Lactuca saligna, assembly GCF_052625555.1. Lineage (NCBI taxonomy): Eukaryota > Viridiplantae > Streptophyta > Magnoliopsida > Asterales > Asteraceae > Lactuca > Lactuca saligna. The sequence goes on along the minus strand of NC_136417.1, from coordinate 62,741,789 downwards.
TACCACCACTGCCTTCTTTCTTAGACATGAACGCCTTTCCATGAGTAGGCTGCCTCACTTCCTCGTCTTCTGAGTCGGTAGACCAAACTTCCGTGCTACCGAACTCATCACTTGGATCAGAACCCTGCACAATAAGAGCATTAATAGGCGGGTTAGCAGCAGACTTCTTCTTTCTCAACTCATCCAATCTTTTCTGCAACACAGCTTCCTCATCGTTTCCATTATCTTTTTCAGCCATTTTCTTAAGGACACAGTCCTTAGCATAATGATTTTTCCCTCCACAATAGAAACAGCTCACTCCAGAGTCTCCATCAACCTTCGGTTCCTTCTTGTGCTCCTCAGCTTTCGGTTCATTAACCACCTTTTCAGAGCTGTAACTCCCCTGCCAGTTTCGGTTTTTGTTGCTGGGAAATTTCTTCTTTATGAACCTTTTGGGATTGGATACCATCAAGGCATAATCTTCTGATGTGAGATCATATTCTTCAAGGCTGAGGTCTTCATCCTCCATAACAGCTTTACTTTTTGACAAGAGAGCCAACGAACCGAGACCGGAAACGACATTCTTTTCTTGCACCACGTTTTTCTCTTGAGACTTGAGAATTCCCACCAGTTTCGCCAAAGAGTATGATTTAAATTGCTCATGGGCTTTAACCGTGGAAACGACTGCTCTCCATTCAGATCTCAGACCATTCAGGAATGTAACCTTCTGTTCGATGAGCTTCCTTTCGATATCATGTTTGATCATCTTGCTGAGAAGATGATTGAAGCGATCGAACGTCTGGATCACAGATTCTTCAGCCCCTTGTCTGAATTCTCCAAACTCAGATAGAAGCAGCGTTTGAATAGAATGTTCAAGATCTTCGTCTGTAGAATACAGTTCACGAAGTCTGTCCCAAACATCCTTCGCCGTCGTGCATGAGCTAACCAATCTGAATGTATCGGACTGAAGGGCGAACCTGATCAATCTTAATGCCTTGATATTGCATTGGAACTTATCCTTTTCATCTTGTGCAATATCTTTCATGTCCTTGAGCAGATCATTGTATTCTTTTTGAGTTTTGATGATTCTGGACGTTGCAGAATGAGAAAACGGTCCGTTGGTGATGGCTTCCCAAATCAAATACCCATTTTCTTCCGATCCAATGACATAGTCTTCGAAATGATGTGCCCATACTTCATAATCGTGGGTATATAAGATCGGAATCTTTGTCGTCGAACCAATGCTATTTGAAATATTAATAACGTTTGATTGTGTCGCATCCATTATGATCGTAAAAACCTGTTCAAAGATCAGACTTGTAATAAAGCTGATTAGGGCAAAATAATAAATATCAAGATACGTCAATAAAGAGATGACGGCTCAATAAATATTAATGAGTGCGGAAAAACCCTAATGGAAATCTTTTTCACAGAAAAGATGTGTATCAATTACACAGCCTCCTGCTCTGATACCAATTGATGAGATTTAACTTTCTTTAAATCTATGATGATCTATTAGATCTTGAACAAGTAAGTAAACAAATGACAATATGAACACAGTAAAAGAACAGAACAAGATTGAATCAAACGTGTCGAATGATTAAAACAAAATCCTCAGAAGAGCTCGATTAAGAACATCAACTGTAGAGGATTGGAAGGTTACAAGAACGATCAGAGAAACCTTTTATCGTCTTGAAAAATCGTTATACTCAGATTTCTAAAACCATAACCTAATATGCATGCAAGCATTAGCTTATATACAAAGCATAAAAGACTCACGGTTGGACAGGCCCAAACCGGAATATAAATAAAAGCATAAACAGATGAGCCCAAAAGACGCAATCTTCAAAGCCCAACAATCACCTGTAAGCTCCTTCACGAGATTACCAAGCCAAATGGCTTGACATGCCGCTGCCGTGGCTGCCATGAACTCGGCTTCGCATGTTGACAAAGCAATGGTCCTTTGTTTTTGAGATTGTCATGTCACCGCATTTCTTCCTAGGTAGAAAATCATCCCGCTTGTGCTTTTTCCACTAACTTTGTCACCACCATGATCACTATCGCTAAACCCAACCAAGTCTTCAACTTCACGACCCTTTCCATAGTTGATTCCGTAATCAATGGTTCCTTTGACATATTGTAAAATGTGTTTTACTACTTGGAAATGCAAAGTGGTGGTTTCTCCATGAAACGACTTGCAATTCCAACCGCGTACGACAAATCTGGTCGAGTATGCGTCAAGTACCTCAAACATTCCACTACTCTTCTATATTCGGTCGAGTCAATTTTTTCACTGTCTTCGTCTTTCTTGACTTTCAACTTTGGTTCCATCGGTGAACTTGCAGGGTTGCAATCTAGTAACCCAAATTGATCCAAAATCTTCTTTGCGTAAGCCGTTTGTCGTAAAGAAATTCCCCACTTCTTTTGTGCCACTTCTATTCCAAGGTAGTAAGAAAGTAAACCCAAGTCACTCATTTCGAATTCTTTTTTCATTTGGTCCTTGAATTCGATAATGTCTTCGTTGTTTGATCCGGTAACGATCAAATCGTCAACATAGACACCAACTAAAAGAGTTTTTCCTTTTGAGTTCCTTTTGTACACCACCGTGTCTTGTGAACATTTCGAAAAACCAATTCCTTTTAGGCTTTTATCCAAGCGAATGTTCCATGCTCGAGGGGCTTGTCGTAAACCATAAAGAGCTTTTGAGAGTTTTAGCACCTTGTGACTATGTACTTTGTCAACGAATCCTTTCGGTTGACTTACGTAGACCTCCTCTTCAAGATCACCATTAAGGAAAGCCGACTTGGCATCTAAATGGTGGACCCATGTTGAGCTGCTAAGGCAAGAAAGATCCTTATCATGTCAAGTCGTGCTACCGGTGCAAAAACTTCATCAAAATCAATTCCTTTCTTTTGTACGTAACCTTTTGCGACAAGTCGAGCTTTGTGTTTTACCACATTTCCAAGATTGTCTTTTTTCACTTTAAAGACCCACTTTAATCCTATCACTTTCTAACCCGGTGGCAAGTCGGTGAGTTGGCACATCTTGTTTTTAACGATCGCATCCAACTCTGTTTGCATGGCCTCCCGCCATGGTTTATAGGTAACCACCTCTTCAAAATTCAAGGGTTGATCCACTGCGATCATTAGCAGTTCTCCGGGTTCTAGGATCACATTTTCAGAATCATTATAGATATCGGCAAGCGAACGAAGTCCTTTTAGCCCAACCCAGTTTGGAGGGCTATCCGTGTCGGTCAAAGTTGGAGATATCGGGGCTGTAGTAGGAGAACTTGGGGCTGTTACGGGCTGGACAGGTTCGACATGGGGGTTGTTCGGATTTTCCAGATCGACTATGGGGATGTCCGGATTCATCGGGTTGACTTCGTCACCGTCCAACTCGATTATTGTGAATGTTTTAGCAGTCATCTCTTCCTCTTCTTTGTTTTTGTACCAATTCCATCCTTTGTTTTCATCAAAAACAACATCACGACTAACCCGCAATTTCCGACTCTCCGGATCAAATAATCGACACCCTTTAGTTCCATCTTCTACTCCAAAATACACCATCTTTTTGCTTCGGTCTTCAAGTTTCTTCAAATGACCTCCTACACTTTTGGCAAAGGCAACACCACCAAAAACCTTCAAATGTTAAAGGTTTGGTTTTTTGTCAAACCATGATTCATACGGCGTGATGTCAGTGAGCGCTTTTGTAGGTAAACGATTTAGAAGATAAACCGCATGTCTAACGGCTTCTCCCCAAAACTCTCTGGGTACATTTCTTCCTTTAAGGAGACTTCTTGCCATATCCATAACCGTACGATTTCGCCTTTCTACAACACCATTTTGTTGAGGCGAATATGGTGTCGTAAGATGTCTTTTTACTCCATTTTCTTCACAAAATAATGAAAATTCTTTTGACGTAAACTCTCCCCCTCGATCTGTGCGAAATGTCTTCAATTCATAACCCGAACTTTTTTCGACCATCAACTTGAAACGTTTGAAAACTCCAAAGGCTTCAAACTTCCCGGATAACGTATAAACCCACATCCACCGACTATAATCGTCGACTAAAAGAAGAAAATACTTTCTTCCTCCAATAGAAGTGGGTGTGATCGGACCACATAAGTCCGCATGAACAAGTTGAAGTGGTTTTTGAGCTCGAAAAACTGATTGGTTTGGGAAAGAGATTCGACTTTGTTTTGCAAGAACACACCCTTCACATACTTGATTCGGATGTTCAATCCTTGGAACTCCAGTTGCCATATTCATTTCGGACAACTTCTTCAACGCTGGAAAGTTAACATGACCGAGTCTAGAATGCCTTATCCAAGCCGGCTCATCCTTCGTGGCTAAATGGCATGTTGGTCTACCGGTTTTCAAAGGAGTTTTGTATAACGGGTTTGCGGATCTTTGAACTTTTAAAAGTAGAATCTTATTTCTATCGTATACCGTCAAATCCGACCCGTCCATAATGACTCTATTTCCTTCTTCCGTCATTTGACCAAGACTAATAATGTTACTTTTTAGACTTGGGATGTACTATACTTCATTTAAAATTCGTTGGTCGCTATTTTTGCAATCGAATAGAATCGAGCCTTTTCCAAAAATAGCAACAGTAGAACCGTCGCCAAATCTCACGTGACCCGTCACATGTCCATCTAACTCATGAAACTTTGAGCGGTCTCCCATCATATGGTTGCTAGCACCGTTGTCGAGATACCACACCTTGGATTCCACTCGACTCTCCCCCGAGGCAAGAAGATTGACACAAATCTTCTCGTTTAGCGACACCTTTCTGGGTACATATTCTTGTGAGATTGCCATCATCAAGATGGGTTGGTCTTCATTGTCTTGTGTGAGGTTCGCCTCCTCACCTTGGTTCTTTTCAGGGCACACTGATGCATAATGACCAAACTTTTCACACCGAAAGCATTTGACTTTGCTTTTATCTTTTTTATAGTCATTTTGGTTTGCATTGCATCCACGGCCACCTCCTCGGCCACACCCTCGTCCTCGGCCTCGGCCACCATGACCAACTCTCTCTTTTGAGGTGTTTGACGAGCTCCCCTCACCGGTCTTCTTGGATTGTGCTGCCCACTCGGCATGAGTGAGCAACAAGGAAGGTCCGTCTCCTTGTTCACCATAACCCCGAAGCCTCTCTTCATGGGTTTTTAAACGACCCACAACCTCTTCCACAATCATGTTTTTTAAGTCACCAAATTGTTCGATAGATGTTACGATTTGCATAAATCGTAATGGGACGACTCGAAGGAACTTCTTCACCACCGTAATCTCCTCTATTTTTTCGCCTAGAGGTCGAATACCGGTTACAATGGTATTCAACCTTATGAAAACATCATCCATCGATTCACCGTCTTTTATTCGGATAACCTTGAAATTGCTTCTCAAGGTTTGAATTTTAGCCTCCTTTACTCGATCGGCGCTCATGTGCATCATCTTCAGCGTCTCCCATGCTTCTTTAGCCGTGTCCTTCTCAGCTAAGATAAGTAGCCCGTCGACTGGAATCGCTTGATAGATAGCCGCAAGAGCCATCCGATCTTTTCGTTCATCCACATCATTTTTTTGAATTGCATCCTACACTCCTTGTGCTTGCAGATTCACACACATCTTTATAGCCCACACCGAGTAATTTAGCTTTGTAAGCATCGAATAGTGTAACGTAACACTGCTGTTCTTCTCGGTTTTTTGAACACCTTCACCTTCGAGAGTTGTCATTCTTGGCATATATTTTGGCATACACTAACCTCCCTCTGATACCACTTGTTGGAATTTATAAAATAATTTGTATGCAAGAAAGCTAAAGTTTTGTGAACAAATATGGGTTTCAGATGTTATCTAAATAAATTGGACGTGCATGGAGATGTTACCAAAAGGCTATTGTTGATAAAATATTTGAAAGACAAATTACATTATGGGATATATCTTCTATCCTTCAAGCCTACGATTCGGCTTCTTATATAAGCTTAAAAATACTAACTACTTGGTAAAAGTCATGGATAGCTGCAACCAAATTTATTATTCTACCAAATGTATGGCTTATTTTCAAACATAGGAAAAACTAAAGTCACGCCTACCAAGAAACAAGGAAGATGTTTCTGACTTTTTGTGTGGTCAAGTTAATTTATATCACATCCACAAGAAGAGGAAAACCTGATATGAGGTTTTACGTATGCTTTTTAGAGCATAGATGTACTTTGGGTGTTTTTTTTCTGGTTTTTTTGGGTCTTAAATAAATTAATACTTTAGGAATTGGGAATTGGAGATAATATCAGCGTCTTCTTCTAGATGCTAATTGCATTGCAGGTATGACAAAATCTTAGAAAACTCTCACATTGCAATTTCTGGACCAAGTTTGTTCAATTTGCCCTTGGTATCATCTCTTGTTGTGTGTGTGTGTGTGTTAGAGAGAGAGAGAGAGAGAGAGAGAGAGAGAGAGAGAGAGAGATAGAGAGAGATAGAGAGAGTGATCACTACCGTTTATCATACCGGTGGCATGGAGAAACACACTTCTACGAGCGTCGAACAAGTAGCATCGTGGGAGGAAGAAGGAGGAAACTGTTCAAAATATTTATGAAAATATAAACAGGGGCATAATTGTCAGTAACCAAATTTTTCAGTGGAAGTATAAAAACCTACAGTGGAAATTTCACAACCCTTTAACAACTACCAAAACTATAACTGAAACTTTATTACTAGGTTAATCATAATATGATAACCATTTATTCCTTTATTGCATTAAACTCAAGATTAAATCAGAATTAATTCCAACACTCTCCCCCTTAATCCTGATTTTTGTCGTGCAGATCCTTAACTCCCAGCATGTTTTGCATTTCGACAAATTTCACTCGTGGGAGTGCTTTAGTCAAAATATCTGCCTTTTGTTCTTCTCCATTTATGTGCCCAACGCAGATTAGGCCTTTCTCAACACATTCTCTAATGAAATGGTACCGGGTGTCGATATATTTACTTTTGCCATGGAAGACAAGATTTTTCATTAGCTCAATTGCAGACTAGTTGTCCACCAGCAACTTGACTTTTCCTGCTTCCTTGATGGTTAAATCCTTCAACAAACTTTTCAACCATAGTGCTTGGCAAGCCGCTGCAGTTGCAACCATAAATTCAGATTCACAAGAGGATAGAGCTACTGTACGTTGTTTCTGGGAACACCATGTGACCAAGTTACCAGAGAAGTAAAATTTGTTCCTGTAGTACGTTTCCCATCATCCCGATCCATGTTGTGACTGCTATCGCTGTACCCAATCAGCTTTCCATCTCCACCTGGTCTATACACCAATCCATGATAAATTGTGCCCTTTATATATCTCAAAATCTGCTTTACAACTTTGAGATGACTGACTCTTGGTGTTTCCGTATATCTGCTGACCACTCCAACTGAATACGCAAGATCTGGCCTCGTATGTATTAGATATCGTAAGCTTCCAATAAGACACCGATATTCAGTGGCGTTTGCTAATTACCCTCCTCCATCTTTTGTTAAGGATAACTTTGGTTCCATGGGGTACTTTGATCCATTGCAGCCATCCAACCCGAAGAGTTTTAAAATTTTCTTTGCATACCCAGCTTGAGCAATTGCAATCACATTTTTACTTTGTTGCACTTCCATGCCTAGGTAATAAGAAAGCTCCCCCAGATCACTCATATCGAACATCTTCCGCATCCTGTTCTTGAACTCACTTTTTTTTTCTTGACTTGAGCCTGTAACGATCAAATCATCAACATATATTCCAACTATAAGCATGAACTTCGACTTTTTAAGCATGTACACTACTTGTTCTTGAGGACATCTTTGGAATCCCAAATCTTTGAGTGCCCAGTCAAGCCGGATGTTCCATGCCCTTGGTGCCTGTCACAACCCATAAAGGGCTTTGTTTAGACAGTAGACCAAGTGTTCCTTCCCTTTAATCACAAAGTCGTCCGGTTGGGACACATATACTTCTTCTTGCAACTCGTCGTCCAAGAAAGTTGATTTTACATCTAAGTGATGAACTCTCCATCCCTCCTTAGCTGCTAAAGCTAGTAACAGCCGGATGCTTTCCAAACGTGCTACCGATGCGGAGACCTTTTCAAAGTCTACCCCTTTCTGCTGTACATATCCCTTCGCGACTAATCGGACCTTATGTTTTATAATATTCCCATCTGCATCCCTTTTTAGTTTAAATACCCACTTTAATCCTATTGGTTTTTGCCCTTTTAGAAGATAGGATAGTCTCCAGGTTCGATTCTTATTAATTGAATCAAGTTCCATCTTCTTCGCTTCTAGCCAAGCCTGATCAATTGTCGATTCTGTGTAAGTGGTTGGTTTCTCATCAACAACTAGTAATTCTTCTGGTTCAAGTTCGATTGGATCTGTTTCATCATAGAGTTCAGATAAGCTTCGAAAACCTCGAGTGGATGTATGATCATATGTTAAGAGTTGACATCAACATCTTCATCTGTCATTGGATTTTCTGCATTTGATGGTTGAGTTTCTAGGCTTGACGATGCACTGATCTGAGGCTAGTTATTGGTGAAGTGGAATTAGATGGTTGTGAATTGTATGTGTCGAACAAGGGATTAGGGCTTCCGGCTATTTCGTGGATTGGAATAGGTATTTGGGATCCCTCTTCAGTGCTTGTGTTAAAAAAAGTTTCAAACCAAGCATGGTTTGATGTGGGCTCCTTCTCTTGGCCTGCAGTCCAATCCTATTTTCTATTTTCTTCAAAATTAACATCACGTGATACCACCAATCTTTTCTCTTTAGGGTTATTTATCCAATACGCCTTGCTACCTAGGTACACCATCGACACGCTTCTATCACTTAGTTTCGTGGTTTGATTTTTCGGCTCTTTCACTTTTCCGACACAACCAAACACCTTCACGTGCTGAAGTGTGGGTTTCTTTCCTTTCCACCCTTGGTATGGGGTCATGTCTTTCACCCCCTTCGTTGGAACCCTATTAATTATGTGGACAACATGTCGAAATGCCTCCCCCAACAACATATCTAGCACACACATACTTTTCAACAAAGATCTTGTAGCTTCAAGAAGGGTGCGATTGCGTCGTTCAGCAACCCCATTATGTTGAGGGCAATAAGGACCTGTTAATTGTCGCTCGATCCCTTCTTGTTCACAAAAAATGACATATTGGTGGGAGGTAAATTCCCCTCCTCGATTAGTGCGCATACCCTTAAGCTTAAAGCGACTCTTGTTTTTCACCTGTACTTTGGATCATTTGAAGGTTGCAAAAGCCTCATCCTTCATTTTGATTATATAAACCCACATATATTCTTAATAGTCATCAACAATCAACTTGAGATATTTATCGCCTGCTATTGTTGGTGGATTGATCGGGCCACATAGATTTGTATGCACCAGTTCAAGTGGTTTGCTCGCACGCCACTGAGCTTCTTTCGGGAAGGGCTATCGGGTTTGTTTCACAACCAGATACCATTCACATACTTGTGTTGGATGTCTTATGCTTGGTATACCTCGCACCAAATCTCTTCGTACTATAGACTCTATAATTTGAATGTTTATGTGGCCTAACCTGGCATGCCACAACCAAGCTGTGTCTTCAGGGCTTGCTAAGAGATTCACAGGTTGAGAGGCGTGAAGTATTATTTTATACAACTGGTTCTTGTATCTTTGCACTTTCATCATCAGTCGACCGCCTTTATCATGTATTCTCAAGTACTCATTCAACATTTCAAATTTGTACCCGATTTCAGTCATTTGTCCCATACTTAAGATATTACTTTGTAGTGTTGGGATGAAATACCCATTAGTAATGAGTTGTTGCTCACCGTTTTTGCACTCCAACAAAATTGAACCCATACCCGAGATTTGAACACTAGACCCATCAAAACCGCACCTGCCCGGTAATGTTTTCATCAAGTTCGGCAAAGAAATTGCGTACCCCGGTCATATGGTTGCTTTCCACGTTATCTAGAAAAGTCATAATATGATAACCGTTTATTCCTTTATTGCATTAAACTCAAGATTAAATCAGAATTAATTCCAACATAATCAGCCTTTTTTTTCATTTTAGAAACAGGAGACAGATGAAGGAGAGAGTGTAAATGTGTAATAGCTCCCTTTTTGCAATTTAGGTAGCATCAGTACATCTTATCCATCCATTGATAACATGAAGCATCTTATCCAATTCTGGTTGCCAACCCTGTATACGATATGTATCTGATTTCATACCAGAGGAGACCTTCATATCTACTGAATATAACACAAGAGAGGGAGCACATTTACGTCCCTAAATTTCATTAATTTCCCAAACACATGTAAACACATCACATGAATATGTAATTTCCTGAATCTTTTGACTTCAAATCTTTTTAAATACATCACGTGAATCTATAATATCCCCAAATTTCTTACTAAAAGAAACCATCTTAGAAGCAAAAAGAAAAGAGTTGGTGATAGCTAGGTTTGGTTTGATCATGTAACATAATTTTGTTTTAATTCGACACATTTTGGTGATTTGTTTGTTTTGAGTTCACCATTCATTATTTTAACATGATATTGGTGAAGTAACATCGCAGCCAGTTAATACATAATGTGTAATTTTTAAAATAAAAAAATAGAATTTAAATTAATTAAAAATAGGTTGAAAAGGTTCAATGTTTTTACAAAATGATCAAAATTCCTAATAACGAGGTTAGAAATCCAAATCATTAAACATGGTTCAATTTAAGACTCACTCTTATGTTGAACTCCAAAAGTAAATATTATTAACTGGTCTTTTACCAAGGGCATGTGTTAGATATTCTAAAAAAAAAAGTGTTTTACTTTTTTTAATTAATTCAAACATAATATCAACCCTTTGTTGCGTAATCAAGATCTAAATTACACAAGCTCAACAAAACATACACCAGGCTAGAACAAGTAAAAAAAAAAAAAAAAAAAAAAACTACGAACTCACAAAATGGGCAAAAGTGTCATTAACTAGTTGAAGCCTACAAACAGGAAGGCGAAACACAAAAACCAACAACCAGATTTCAAGATAATGACTACGAACAGTAACAGGGACACACAACCATAAGTTAACCTGCTACACTGTAGCAAATAACTGAATCTGATGAGAAGTCTAGTCTATTTTTTCTTGTTGAAATCCCGAATCATATGAAAGCTATAGAACGATAGGGCACACTGCATATAAGCAGTTTTATGATTCATAAAGAATCAAGGGAATGAACCGGAGAGTAAACTCCACCAAAGTACGAATCGTAAGACACTTTTGTTAACAAATAACAGGAATAATCTTTAAAGCATTTTCCAATCTATGAAACATAAAATAGATGGTTAAGATAATCTGACAGAATCAATAAAACTGGGTTTAAAACATAGTTTTAAAAAAAACACCAAGAAATTTAGCAGACAATGATGTGCTCATTAGCTTCTCTTCAAGATCATCTATGGCATTTTATTCCGATGACCCATCATATTCAAACTGCTTAGCTAACAGACAAAGAAAGAATAGTGTAAGGGAAAACGGTATTTACAATATAGAGAGAAAGCACAAAGAGAAGTTAATTCCCAATACATTGTCACAGACTCACAGTAAACAAGCCCTAGGTGAGCACAATTCTGTATTAACACAACTACATGACCGAAAGGACCCGTTTGTTATGAATGACAAGGCACAACAAAACAAATTTTCATATTTTGTCCCATTCAAAGAGGTTAAACAATGTGCAACAGGGACTCCCTCAGGATTTCTCATATGTGCAAAAGATTGTCATGCCTTCTTCATCCTCATCATGAATATAATTCTAGAAAGCTTGTTGAGTCCACAGTCATGTCCCTTCTAAGAAATGCAGCGTAAAGAGAAAAGCTGATATGCAAAGTTGCTGTAACATAATAATGCAATTTTACTGTAAGGAAAAATTGGTATAACACGGTTGTTGTAAGGCAATATTGCTGTAAGAGATCGTTAATGTTGTAAACAGTTATGACTTCATAACTGCAAATAACCTCTTAAAACCATAATTTTCGTCATCCTTATCAATTTTCTTGATATATATATATATATATATATATATATATATATATATATATATATATGTATGTATATATTATGTACTCCATACTTTGACATTTACGAACGTCAGAACAATTCATAAGTATAATTCTAATGAATGCTTTATTTCTTGTGGCTAAGAAACAAAGGATTTTGATATTAGATTATGTTGCAAAAATATTTGTGGATCCCAAACATAGGCAGCAAATAGTTGTCAAGCAAAGGGATTTCACAATAACTATCCAAGAAAATTCCTTCTTTTAGTCTAAAATAATTTTTTCGAGAATTTACCAACCACCAACATCTTCGACCAATAAAAATGCCCGTGAGGTAATCCTAGTGTCATATTGATTTCAACATGCCCACCAAAACCTCCACCATGTATTTTTCTAATAAGTAATTCCCGAAGAATTTGTTCCCTTTTCTCTTCGTTTAAGAGCACTGACTTCGAGTGTGAAGATCTGTTCACAAGCAATGCTTCACCAACAATACTTTCGGTGTAAACCGATTCAGGCTCCTCTTGCGAATCTTCTAGCACCAAAGAAGCTTTAATATCCTTAGTTTCATGTAACTCGATGGCTTGGCTGTTTGGGCACTGAGATTGGTGATATCCTTATCCCTTGCACTTGAAATACTTTAGTTTGCCATATTTGTTGCAGCCTCTACATCTTTGGCTTTTGAAATAGAAGTGGGTTGTTTTGTCTCAATGGAAGATGTTGGTGACACAAATGAGCTGCAAGAACATTCCTTAATTGAAGTATATCCCCTCGACAAGGTCGCTACTTCCATAGCAAGACCAAAAATAAACCGAGCCATGGTGTGTTCACAGATTCATAATTTGAGGAAACAAAAATGGGGAGAAGGGAATGTGGGAAGCACTAACCAATTCTATGTTGGGTTACAGACCCAATCCCACACTTGTAAAATAAGAAACTAGACGCTATCATATAAAGCAATAGGTAATCCCTTCTATCACCAACTGGTTTTAGAAAATTGAACCTCATTGTTCTTCTATGCTGAGAATGCTTGGACTAGTATCGATCCTAAAAAAGTGGCATCAGAGCTACAGTCAAGGCCCAGATGATGTGGCAGTCACAGGTGGCATAATCCCCGGTAATTCACAGTCCAACGAAATTGATTCTGAAGCCTAGTATCGAAAGTCTTTTAGATGGCCCAAATCAGGTGAGTGTGGCCCGAGAGTATCAGCAGTATGAAAAATGATTGGATATGATGAACAGTCGTTGAGGGGAGGCCAAGGGCAGAACTTGGGTTTGAGAGGATGATTGTTGGGGTGCAAACCCAATCCCACATCGGTAAAATAAGAAACTATGCCAAGGGGATTCCCCTTTTTCCAAAAAATAAAATAAAATAAAATAAGAAACTAGTCGCTAGCATATAAGGCAATGAGTAATCTTTATCACCAATTGATTTTAGAAAATGGAACCTCATTGTTTCTCTATGTTGAAGATGGTTGGGCTAGTAGCGATCCTAACATTCTATACAAGCAAAGTCACCAAAAATGACATAAAGATCATTTGGTAGTCTCCCACCTAAAATTAGAATTAACAACACTTTGTGATAAGGATATTGACAAACGTTCTAAATTAGAAAGAGGTCTGCCTTACATGTTATCCATCTTTCTATAAGGAAGGAAATACTTGATCAAGATAAACTAGGTAAAAGAAACAACTAACTAGGATATTAAAAAAACTTAGAAACCAAAAAGACTATACTCTTTTGACTTCTCTAAACACTAAATTCCTATGAACCACAATTTAATAGTATTGAACATGGAAACCATATAGACTAGACTCTTTAACATCCCTAAAGATTAAACTCCCATGGACTCAGAGTTAAATAGAATTGGACATGGATTTTGATTTTAATGTCATACAAATGAACCTCATAGGGAAATAAAAGAAAATTCCCATCAAAACAGAAAGCTTCTAAGGCCTTATCCACCTTTTCATCGAATCTCCGTGCATCAAAAGTCCATGTTACGACTAATACATGGACTATATCATGATTTTGATGGTGGGCTTGGCTTTTAAGAGGCTTATAGCTAATAAATGCAACGAAGCTTACAAACAGAAAATTAAGATGCAAATGAATTTTGTGAAATATAAACTACAACCCATATGGTCTGAACTCTCAAGATTCCATTGAATGATCTACTTTTATGAAGATTGTCATATAGATAGTGAGAATCAAGTGATTTACCTTTCAAGATTCCGCACCTCACATGAGCTAGTACTAACATGACAAAGTTTTGGTACCTAGACATATGTATGCAGATAAAATCAGAGGCACAATTACAATCTGAAAGCCTAAAATCACTATGTCATATGGACAAATGAGATCTTCTCTTCTAATGTTGATGATCATGAGTATAACTAAGATGATACACAATTTCACATAAAATTATAGCAATCCAGCATAACTAATGCAATATGACACAATAAATGAAAACCAAAAAAGAAAAAATAATTAGAACCCACATTGCGACTCTCGGTGATGCTTATTTCCTGCTGCCTTTTGTCCTGTTTCTTGAGTACATGAGGAGATACAAGGCTTTGTATGTAATACTTTAAATCTTTCAATTGCTGCACAACTTCAGCGTTATTCGTGCGGTTAGGCCCCACAAGCTCCCATGACTGCTTCACATTGTACTTATTCATCACCCGCACTTTGAGGGGAAACATTTGACCATGAAATACACACATATATAGTCCCCAAAAACGTTGACCGTTGACATGTTTGTGGGATCTCCTCAAATTTATCCACAGACAAATCAAAGGAGAGAATTACATGTTTCTTATTATTAGCTGTACCATGAGAAACAACCCAATGAAGTGCCCCATTGTAAAGGACACCAACCCTAGTGATAAAAGTGTAGTTGACTTCTCCTGTAACTTCCCAGATGTTGGACTCTAAACTAAACTTTAGGAAACAGGTAAGATTATTGCCTTTCCTAAACCCTAATACCACCTTGTAATCATC
Source organism: Lactuca saligna (assembly GCF_052625555.1). NCBI lineage: Eukaryota > Viridiplantae > Streptophyta > Magnoliopsida > Asterales > Asteraceae > Lactuca > Lactuca saligna. The sequence continues at coordinate 62,726,760 of NC_136417.1, read as the reverse complement.
ATTGGATGAATCGTAACCAAAACCATAAATCAAAGGTCCGGCCTGATCAAGGATTTCGGGCTTTTTCAGTTTATTCACCTCTCTGGTTTCAGGATTGATAACTGAAAATTCAGTACGAGAGGGAGAAACACATACTAAACCATTGGAAGAACCAAGTAGATGATGCGTGCGACGTACAAAATAGAGGTTATCAGCATCAAATAAATGCTCCCAATTACACTGTGGTGTAGCAGACATAGCAATTCTTCTGTTTCCCATTTTGTCATATTCACGATCACGGCAATAACTGTTTTCGAGATGGGCTTTGATGAAATCAGGATCAGAGATCACATCTTTCCATGACTTTGAAACGCTCCTGTAACGGATCAGATCGCTCACCTCTGATCTTATCAGTATTTGTTCAATCATTTCATCCGGCAGCTGTGCCATTGAAACCCTAGAATTGGAAACCGCGTTTCAAGAGGGTGGGGTGCAGGCATTGTTTTATACTACATTTATTACTAGACAATCATAAAATCACAAATTAAGCTACCCGAAATTTTACTGAAAAGATTAGAGAAATTACCCTTAGCGATGTGCCTTATTCAAAACTTACCACATATGATTGTGGCTTTAATAAATTTTAAGATATTAACATACACACCATCTCGATTCACAATGGGATTGGGTGGAGCTGCTGGAATCTAAGATAACTATTAAGACATGATCAAATGCAGGTGACCCAAAAAGGAAGAGGGAAAGGAAGGAAGCAAAGTATCTGTTATTATTATTATTTTTTTGCTTGCTTCCGAGGATGTTAGTTCTTATTTAAATACACAAACTGTTTTCATCAGAGCAGTTTCAAGCAATTTTATATCTAGCTTGTTTCTGTGGTTTCTTCTGGGATGAACGCAGAAACTCAATTAACAGGCATTCTACCTACTGCCGCTTGATCTGTAATATAATAATAATATAAATTACATTCAATTTTGTGAAATTCCATTAGAAACAATTCTACTCGTAGTTAATCAAACCGCAAAGTAACAAAACTTCAAACACAACCCTGTGAAATCAATTCTATGATCAAAACAAACCTAATCCATATTTACAATTAACCATATAAATACTCCAAAATTTTTTTTTAAAATATGCACTCATTCCGCACAATTTTGCACAATAACTAAGTCAATCAAGCGCTGATACAAAATTCAGCTACGATCTTAAGTTCATACACAAATTTCCAACGATTAATAATGCTTTTTACTAAATAACGAGAGAAAAGTATCCAACTAGAATTTGAGAGGAAGGAAGGGATCTTGCCGGCGACCAGAGGGAGAGATGAGAGGATGATGCATGCGTTAATTAGCGGATTCAGTTCCGATTGATAGCCGTTTCAAAAATTGAGCTTAATAAAGGCTTCCAAATCGTTTATAATTAAAGCATAAACCCTGCAAAAGGGAATTTACAAGATATAAAATCTACCATGGCCAACTCGTACAATTAATAATATAGAAACAATTAGTAATGTTTTCAGTAAATCTAGTTGAAACAGTAGATATATAGATATTTATAAAATAAAAAAAAAAGTAATAATTATATAGAAGCCATTTTCTCACCGAAATTTTGAAGCTAATATCAACCTAAGGTCTGTTTGTTTAGTGTTTATCGTACTAGCAGTTAGACCGTTTTATTTGTTAAAATTTGACGTTTTACTTGGTTAACAGACACGTTCTTAACCAATACCCTAAAAAAATATTGCTGACGGAGTTAGTTGGAAAATAATGTCCTTTGTGCCCTGATGACAAATCACACCTCATCTGATTAGATGCTCTCCTTTGTTGCTTGTTGACGTATTTCACCCGGAATAACTTCAAAAGATAACGGGGCCATCGACTCAGGAACGACCGATCAAAAACTCACTACCTGAAAAGAGCTGAGAGCTGGGAGCAAACTATCTTCCATTAGACTCCGCGTTCTAGCGTCGGCGATCTGACCTCGGGATTGGCCCCCTTTTAGGAGAGAAACTCTCGCTCCAAATAAGACAAGAGAGTACCAATCACCCCTTGGAGACATATGTAGCGCTCTAGTTTGACACCAATAGCAAATAGCCACCCGCGGAAAACGAACTACCAATCAAAGGCCACCTTATCCTCACATGCCTGCAAAGGTAGAAGATATTGTCGGGGATCTGTTCCCCTAACCGCATGTATAAAAAATGATATTGTCGGGGATCTGTTCCCCTAACAGAAAGAAAGAAGCAATATCGAAGAAGAGAAGAAACAAATGATAAAAGGAAAGTTGATCGAATAAGGACGGTTTTAAATGTAGGTGGGAAACCCGAACAATTACAATGATGGAATCGCGGACTCAGACGATTTCATCACATCAACAGGCATCAAAAACCACAATCGATGAACATGTGTCTAGGCCTAAAGCTAGAATGAACTCGATATCCTGAGAAAACGTTGACGTCCACTAGCCTAGGCGACTTGTTGATGTATCTCACCCGGAGTAGCGTCAAAGGGTAACAAGGTTGTAACACCTTGTTTTGAATTGTTTCCATTTCGGGTTGGTGATCAACGATCGGGTATTAGCAAGCTTAGGACCCTTGAAGAATTGAGATTTGTACTCTTTTAGGGCTGGATGATGTAATTTGAATGATCCGGGTTTTTGGTTTGTGTTTTGGAGTAATATGTCAGCTCGAGCTTTTATGGGAATTGGATGTATGTTTGGGATATTGTAAACAAAGGTATGAGCTGATTAAGCATAGAGCTTCTTGTTACCTTTTCATGGGTATAAGGATCGTCAGAATCGGATGGATAATGAGGAAGTGATGGCCTTCGGGGTATATTGGGTTTAAGGGTTAACCAGTACGCGGAGCATACATATGTGTACGCATGGCGTACTAGTTCTAAAGCTAATGGCAGACGGTACAATGGTGTACGCGGGGCGTTTTGACGCAAGGTAGGATCACGCCTTTGGGCTCGTATACGGGGCGTACGTGCATCTTATTGAATACATTAATTTTTATGTTGTACTCTATATAAGCTCATTAAGTCTTTAGGGCAGGCCTCTTTACCTGCCTCCAAATCCTCAAAACCCTAGAGATCATCCTTTATCCTTCATGATGGTATTTTGAGCTCATGGTATACATTTTGGTGTGTTTTGGTACATATCCAAGAAGTAGAAGATTGGTGCAAGGTATCCAATTCTGGTTGCCAACCATATAAATGACATGTCACTACTACAAAACATGACATAGGAGTTACCATATAAGACCCAGTTTATGAAAAAAACGGGACATATTATGGAAAAAATAGGATATATAAAGGGGAGAGTTATATGACCCGGTTTAAGATGAGGAACCAGGATATATGAGTGAACTAAACAACCCGGTTTCTAATGATATAGTCGGCTCTTTTAGCTGTAAAGTTATAAAATCCAGTTTTCCAAATGAAACCGTGTTCTATAGCTTTTGGCCGTGATTGTGAGGTAAAATTTTGGATATCCCGCCATGAAAATTCAATATCCTGCCAACAATTTTGGGGGCCGTGATCAAATCAAGTTGTTTTTTGTGACATGCAAACACGTTTATATTAATGGCAATAATGACTGGTTATTTAGCATGTCTACATTAACACAGTTTGCTAACTAGAGCATATTTTTTTTTTATTGAATATATGTTTGGGACCGAAAATTGGCTGGGACCGAAAATTGATCAAAAAATTGATTTTTCAAATAATTGACCATTGGTTTGACCCTTATCCATATATCCGTTTTTATGACAGTTTTTATGGTTTTATGACAGTTTCAAAGTGTCATATGACAGTTTTCAGACAAATATATTAAAGTTGGTTTTGGTCTCATTTTCTGGTACATACGAAAATATCATCAAACATTCTCGGTTCTTGTCTCTCTGAGTGTTATCCAATTGAAGATTTGGGAGTACCACCAAATACTTCGATTTGAAAGTGATAATCACAATTCTCAGAATTTTCAATCCTTTCTACACCCAAATTTCTAACAATCGCTTCTAGCCAAGCCTGATCAATTACTGCTTTTATGTAAGTGGTTGGTTCTTCATCAACAAGTGGTAATTCTTCTGGTTCAAGTTCGATTGGATCTGTTTCATCATAGAGTTCAGATAAGCTTCGAAACCCTCGATTTGATGTGTGATAATATGTTAAAGAGTTGACATCAACATCTTCATCTGTCATTGGATTTTATGCGTTTGATGGTTGTGTTTCTAGGCTTGACGATGCACTGATCTAGGGACGAGCAGTTTGACCCAAATCCCAATCCCGGACCGGTACTGTAGCGGAACCGATAGTGAACCGTACCGAATTTAAAAATACAGGACGGTACTTGGTAGTCCAAATACATGAAATTCAGGAATTGGTACCGCCGGTACCAGTACTAGTACCGAGTACCGGTACCATTCCTAGTACCGGTACCGGTGATGTTAATTCAGTTCGGTACTCGGGATTAACTTTTGATCAAATTTGGTATTCGGGAAATTGGGAACGGTACGGGTCGGTACCGGTTCCGTCCCACGCTCATCCCTACACTAATATGAGGCTAGTTATTGGTGAAGTGGAATTAGATGGTTGTGAATTGTATGTATCGAACAAGGGAGTAGGGCTTCCGGCTATTTCATGGATTGGACTAGGTATTTGGGATCCCTCTTCAGTGCTTGTATTAAAAAAAGTTTCAAACCAAGCCTGGTTTTGATGTGGGCTCCTTCTCCTGGTCTGCAGTCCAATCCTATTTTTTATTTTCTTCAAAATTAACATCACGTAATACCACCACTCTTTTCTCTTTAGGGTTATACATCCGATACGCCTTTCTACCTGGTTCCACCCTAGGTACACCATCGACACGGTTCTATCACTTAGTTCCGAGGTTTGATTTTTCGGCTCTTTCACTTTTCCGACACAACCAAACACCTTCACGTGCTGAAGTGTGTGTTTCTTTCCTTTCCACCCTTCGTATGCGGTCATGTCTTTCACCCCCTTCGTTGGAACCCTATTGATTATGTGGACAACATGTCAAACTGCCTCCCCTAAAAACATATCTGGTACACACATACTTTTCAACAAAGATCTTGTAGCTTCAAGAATGGTGCAATTGCGTCGTTCAACCACCCCGTTATGTTGAAGGCAATAAGGACATGTTAATTGTCGCTCGATCCCTTCTTGTTCACAAAAATTGACATATTGGTGGGAGGTAAATTCCCCTCCTCGATTAGTGCACATACCCTTAAGCTTAAAGTGACTCTTGTTTTTCACATGTACTTTGAATCATTTGAAGGTTGCAAAAGCCTCATCCTTCATTTTGATTATATAAACCCACATACATTGTTAACAATCATCAACAATCAACATGAGATCTATTACCTGCTATTGTTGTTGGATTGATTGGGCCACATAAATCTGTATGCACCAGTTGAAGTGGTTTGCTCGCACGCCACTGAGCTTCTTTCGGGAAGGGCTATCGGGTTTGTTTCGTAACCAGATAGCATTCACATACTTCTGTTGGATGTCTTATGCTTGGTATACCTCGCACCAAATCTCTTCGTACTCTAGACTCTTTAATTTGAAAGCTTATGTGGCCTAACCTGGCATGCCACAACCAAGCTGTGTCTTCAGGGCTTGCTAAGAGATTCACGGGTTGAGAGGCGTGAAGTACTATTTTATACAATTGGTTCTTGTATCTTTGCACTTTCATCATCAGTCGACTGTCTTCATCATGTATTCTCAAGTACTCATTCAACATTTCAAATTTGTACCCGATTTCAGTCATTTGTCCCATACTTAAGATATTACTTTGTAGTGTTGGGATGAAATACACATTAGTAATGAGTTGTTGCTCACCACTTTTGCACTCCAACAAAATTGAACCCATACCCGCGATTTGAACACTAGACCCATCAAAACCGCACCTGCCCGATATTGCTTTCATCAAGTTCGGCAAAGAAATTGCGTACCCCGGTCATATGGTTGCTTGCCCCGTTATCTAGATAGCATATATCTTCACCATTCTCATTCTTTTCCTCGTTCTATTTTGGAAAGAGCTTCTCTTCATTGAGTAGTACCATGTTAGTTGCATTCTCGCCACATATAATTAGAAGCAACGCAGGTTCCTCCTCATGTGTTAAGTATGCTTCATCGCCATTCTTCTTAGGAGCCTTGCACTCGGACGTGTAATGGTGATACTCGTCACAGTTAAAGCATCTCATATGGCGCTTATCTCTTCCCCATTGATGATTATTATCAGAGTCTCGAGACGAGGTGAAATTCCCACGCCCGCCTCTACCTCGTCTAGATCCTCTACCTCGACTATCATTATGCCCGCCTCTATCGCGACGTTATAATCCATGTCCTCTTCCACCCGATGAGGAACTTCCTCCTGTTGCTTTCTGACTCAACGACTGGCCATCTATTTTAGCGAGCAACAAGCTCCCCTCATTGCTCACATTCCCGCTACGAAGTTTCAACCGATCTTCATAAGCTTTGAGTCGGCCGATGGCCTCTTCGAATGGCATGGTATCTGTACCAAAATTTTGTTCAATAGATTCCACCAACTGAAGAAACTTGTCCGGAACTGAGTCAAGAAGTTTTCGAACAAGTGTGCCGTCTTCAAATGTGGCGCCTAGACTGCTATACTTTGCTACTATACCACTCAATTTTCCAGCAAAGTCATCTATTGTTTCCCTCGCTTTCATCCGTAAAGCTTCAAATTCACTCTTTAATGTGTGCAATCTCGCCTTTTGTACCCGTTCGGCTGCAAGGTACCTCACTTTTAATGCTTCCCAGATCTCCCCTGCAGTCTTTTTCTTTGCTACTTGAAGTAGTACATCTTCTGGTACCGCTTGGAAGATGAAGACATGTGCTGACTTGTTTTTCTTTTCATCCACTTCCACTCGGTTTGGTGGGTCGATAGATTCCCAAATTCCCTGGGCATCCATAATTGCCTCCATCTTTATACTCCATGTCGTATAGATTGTAGACATCAACATTGGGATTTGGAATGGCACTCCACCGTTCTCTCTTTGACTAGGTAACGACATGGTTTTGTAGCGGATATATTTGGGCATGAACCGTGAGGCTCTGATACCAAGTATTAGAAATCAAAAACAGACGATCAAAGCCTGCATAGGCTTACACAGGGATTTATAGACTGCTGCATTTAATACTAAAATAAAGTGCTTTAACAACGACCAAAACTATAACTGAAAATTACCAGGTTAATCATAATATGATAACCATTTATTCCTTTATTGCGTTAAACTCAAGATTAAATCAGAATTAATTCCAATATAATCAGCCTTTTTTTCATTTTTGAAACAGGAGACAGATGAAGGAGAGACTGTAAATGTGTAATAGCTCCATTTTTGCAATTTAGGTAGCATCAGTACATCTTATCCATCCATTGATAACATGCAGCATCTTATCCAATTCTGGTTGCCAACCCTGTATACGATATGTATCTGATTTCTTACCAGAGGAGACCTTCATATCTACTGAATACAACACAAGAGAGGGAGCACATTTAGGTCCCTAGATTTCATTAATTTCCCAAAACGTGTAAAAACATCACATGAATATGTAATTTCCTGAGTCTTTTGACTTCAAATCTTTTTAAATACATCACGTGAATCTGTAATATCCCCAAATTTCTAACTAAAAGAAACCATCTTAGAAGCAAAAAGAAAAGAGCTGGTGATAGCTAGGTTTGATTTGATCATGTAACATAATTTTGATTTAATTCGACAAATTCTGGTGATTTGTTTGTTTTGAGTTCACCGTTCATTATTTTAACATAATATTGGGGAAGTAACATCGCAGCCAGTTAATACATAATGTGTAATTTTTAAAATATAAAAATAGACTTTATATTAATTAAAAATAGGTTGAAAAGTTTCAATGTTTTTACAAATGATCAAAATTCCTAATAACGAGGTTAGAAATCCAAATCATTACACACGGTTCAATTTAAGACTCACTCTTATGTTGAACTCCAAAAGTAAATATTATTAACTGGTCTTTTACCAAGGGCATGTGTTAGATATTCTAAAAAAAAGTGTTTTACTTTTTTTAATTAGTTCAAACATAATATCAACCCTTTGTTACGTAATCAAGATCTAAATCACACAAGCTCAACAAAACATACACCAGGCTAGAACAAGAAAAAAAAAAACTACAAACTTACAAGATGGGCAAAAGTGTCATTAACTAGTTGAAGACTACAAGCAGGAGGACAAAACACCAAAACCAACAACCAAATTTCAAGATAATGACTACGAAAAGTAACAGGGACACGCATCCATAAGTTAACCTGCTACACTGTAGCAAATAACTGAATCCGACAAGAAGTCTTGTCTATTTTTTCGAATCATATGAAAGCTATAGAACGATAAGGCACACTGCATATAAGCAGTTTTATGATTCATAAAGAATCAAGGGAATGAACAGGAGAGTAAACTCCATCAAAGTACGAATCTTAAGACACTTTTGTTAACAAATAACAGGAACAATCTTTAAAGCATTTTCCAAACTATGAAACACAAAATAGATGGTTAAGATAATCTGACAGAATCAATAAAACTGGGTTTAAAACATAGTTTTAACAACAACTAAGAAATTTAGCAGACAATGATGTGCTCTTTAGCTTCTCTTCAAGATCATTTACGGTGTTTTATTCCCATGACCCATCGTAATCAAATTGCTTAGCTGACAGACAAAGAAAGAATAGTGTGAGGGAAAACAATATTTACAATATAGAGAGAAAGCACAAAGAGAAGTTAATTCCCAATACATTGTCACAGTAAACAAGCCCTAGCTGAGCACAATTATGTATTAACACAAGCACATTACCAAAAGGACCCGTTTGTTATGAATGACAAGGCATAACAAAACAAATTTTAATATTTTGTCCCGTTCAAAAAGGTTGAACAATGTGCAACAGGGACTCCCTCTGGATTTCTCATATGTGCAAAAGGCTGTCATGCCCTCCTCATCCTCATCATGAAAATAATTCTAGAAAGCTTGTCGAGTCCACAGTCATGTCCCTTCTAAGAAATGCAGCGTAAAGAGAAAAGTTGATATGCAAAGTTGCTGTAACATAATAACGCAATTTTGCTGTAAGGAAAAATTGGTATAACACGGTTGTTGTAAGGCAACATTGCTGTAAGAGGTCGTTAATGTTGGAAACAGTTATGATTTCACAACTGCAAATAACCTCTTAAAACCATAATTTTCGTCATCCTTATCAATTTTCTTGATTTTTTCGGGATATACACACACACACAAACACACACACACACACACACACACACACACACACATATATATATATATATATATATATATATATATTATGTACTCCATACTTTGATATTTACGAATGTGAGAACAACTCGAAAGTATGATTCTAATGAATGCTTTATTTCTTGTGGCTAAGAAACAAAGGATTTTGTTATTCGATTATCTTGAAAAAATATTTGTGGATCTCAAACATAGGCAGCAAGTAGTTTTCAAGCAATGTGATATCACAATAACTGTCCAAGAAAATTCCTTCTTTTAATCTAAAACACATTTTTTGAGAACTTACCCACCACCAACATCTTCGACCAATAAAAATGCCCAAGGTAATCCTAGTGTCATATTGATTTCAATATGCCGAACAAAACCTCCACCATGTATTTTGCTAATAAGTAATTCCCGAAGAATTTGGCACTAATTTGGAGTGTGAAGATCTGTTCACAAGCAATGCTTCACCAACAATACTTTCGGTGTAAACCGATTCAGACCCATCTTGCGAATCTTCTAGCACTAAAGAAGCTTTAATATTGTTAGTTTCATATAACTCGATGACTTGGCTGTTTGGGAACTTAGATCGGTCATATCCTTATCCCTTTCACTTGGAACACTTTAGTTTGCCATATTTGTTGCAACCTTTTCATCTTTGGCTTTTGAAATAGAAGTGGGTTGTTTTGTCTCAATGGAAGATGTTGGTTTCACAAATGAGCTACTAGAACATTCCTTCATCGACGTATATCTCCTCGTCAAGTTTGCTACTTATCAAGACCAAAAATAAACCGAGCCGTGGTGTGTTAACAGATTCAGAATTTGAGGAAAACAAAAGTGGGGACAAGGGAATGTGGGAAGCACTAACCAATTCTATATTGGGCTACAAACCCAATCCCACACTGGTAAAATAAGAAACTAGACACTAGCATATATAGCAATAGGTAATCCCTTCTATCACCAACTGGTTTTAGAAAATGGAACCTCATTGTTCTTCTATGTTGAGCATGGTTGGACTAGTACGTAGCGATCTTAAAAAGTGGCATCAGAGTTACGGTCAAAGCCCGGATGATGTGGCAGACACAGGTGGCATAATCCCCAGTAATTCACAGTCCAACGAAGTTGATCCTGAAGCCTTGTATCGAAAGTCTTCCAGATGGACAAAGTCATGTGAGCGTGTCCCGAGAGTATCAGCAGCATGAACCGAGAGTATCAGCAATATGAAAAAGGATTGGATCTGATGAACAGTCGTTGAGGGGAGGCTGAGGGCGGAACATGGGTTTGTGGGGGTGCAAACCCATTCACACATTGGTAAAATAAGAAAGTAGACGCTAACATATAAGGCAATGAGGAATCCTTTTTATCACCAATAGGTTTTAGAAAATGGAACCTAATTGTTTTTCTATCTTCAACATGGTTGTGCTAGTAGTGATCCTAACATTCTATACAAGCAAAGTCATAAAAAATGGCATAAAGATCAATTGGTAGTCTGCCACCTAAAATTAGAATTAACAACACATTGGGATAAGGATATTGACTAACGTTCTGAATACTTGGAGCAAGATAAACTAGGTAAAAGAAACAACTAACCACGAGACTAAAAAAACTTAGAAACCAAAAATACTATACTCTTTTGACTTCTCTAAACATTAAATTCCTATGAACCACAATTTAATAGCATTGAACATGGAAACCATATAGACTAGACTCTATAACATCCCTAAAGATTAAACTCCCATGGACTGAGAGTTAAATAGAATTGGACACGGATTTTGATTTTCCTATCATACAAATGAACCTCATAGGGAAGTAAAAGAAAATTCCCATCAACACACAAAGCCTCTAAGGCCTTATCCACCTTTTTAATGAATCTCTGTGCATCAAAAGTCCATTTTACGATTAATACATGCACTATATCTTGATTTTGATGGTGGGCTTGGCTTTTAAGAGGCTTATAGCTAATAAATGCAAAGAAGCTTACAAACAGAAAATTAAGATGCAAATGAATTTTGTGAAATATAGACTACAACAACCCATATGGTCTCAACACTCAAGAGTTCATTGAATGATCTACTTTTACAAAGATCATCATATATATAGTGAGAATCAAGCGATTTACCATTCAAGATTCCCCACGTCACATGAACAAGTACTAACATGAAAAAGTTTTGGTACCTAGACATATGTATGCAGATAAAATCAGAGGTGCAATTACAATCTGAAATCACTGTCATATGGACAAATGATCTTCTCTTCTAATGTTGATGATCAGAAGTATGATTAAGATGATACACAATTTCATATAAAATTATAGTAATCCGGCATAATTAATGCAATAGGACACGATAAATGAAAACCAAAAAAGAAAAGATAATTAGAACCCACCTTGCGACTCTCGGTGATGCTTATTTCCTGCTGCCTTTTGTCCTGTTTCTTGAGTACATGAGGAGATACAAGTCTTGGTATGTAATACTTTAAATCTTTCAATTGCTGCACAACTTCAGCGTTAATCGTGCGGTTAGGCCCCACAAGCTCCCATGACTGCTTCACATTGTACTTATTAATCCCCCGCACTTTGAGGGGAAACATTTGACCATGAAATACACACATAGTCCCCAAAAATGTTGCCCGTTGACAAGTTTGTGGGATTTCCTCAAATTTATCATCAGACAAATCAAAGGAAAGAATTACATGTTTCTTATTATTAGCTATACCATGAGAAACAACCCAATGAAGTGCCCCATTGTAAAGGACACCAACCCTAGTGATAAAAGTGTAGTTGACTTCTCCTATAACTTCCCAGATGTTGGACTCTAAACTAAACTTTAGGAAACAGGTAAGATTACTGCCTTTTATAAACCCTAATACTGATGGGTTTTAGCCATAAGAACTTTCCTATGTGCGCATGCAAAACCCTAATGCTTGGATCTAGGCTTTCTAATAAACATGCTTTTGAATCCAAGACTTATAATGGCTAATTAGGTTAAATAACAATATTGAAACAGATCTAGAATCATACCTTTGAATTCCTTGTTGATCTTGTTTGTCTTGGAGCTTCTAGAGTCACAATTGTCACTCCTCTAATGGCTTACAAACACCAATAGCAAGCAAGATGATTTAGGAGAGAGGAGAGGGGAGGAATTCGGCCAGAGGTTCCTTGCTTAAGGTTGTGTCTCGAACTCCCTCATCCATAGGGTCTATTTATACTATTAGACTCCTTAAGGGTTTCACCCTAAACCCTAATTGGATAATCTTCTCTTAAGGCTATCCAAATCCATTCCATAGATAACCCCATGGACGATTTGAGCTATCCTAAAGCTCTTAGAATCCGTCCAAGGTATATCCTAATGGATTTATAGTCTAAAGTCTAACTATCAAACAATTGACAGTTTATACCCTCTTATTTAATTAATCTCTTTAAGTCACCAAATTAATACCAATTAATTTATGACTTATATTAATCAAATAGACAAATATTATTCCTTATAATATTTACTCTCTTTTAACAAATCATCCTTCAAGTTGCTATGGTGAAGGCAACCCAAAAGGACCATGCACAACCGAATATAGTTATAGCCTTAGACACTATTCCAACAGTCTCCCACTTGGATAAGTCTAGTAACTATACAAGTTCAATACGGTTTGCAATCGTAGCTCTCAAAGACGCTGTCAACTATGATCTAATCAATCTTGTCCTTTAGATAAGGGATCGTACAGTCCTCTGTTAGATATCATGCTGACAATCCTATGGAATGGTTAGTCTAGCATTTAGATTTCTCGATCTCCGATTTATTTGACATAGAACTTAATCGAACACATCAATTCAGTTCTGACCGGGCCCGACACATAAGTCAAATCAAATCATCGAGTGGCTAAGATATCTCTTCTACCCTCTTAGGATAAAATTTACAGATAAACTTCGACTTATATGCATTTACTTATTCATTAACCAACTATACACAACAATGCGTTTTATAACATCAAGTTACTGATGCGTTTTCGCATTATCAATGCACAATCAATTAACAAATAATAAACCATATATCTAGGTTTTAAGACCATATGATATTATCGTCTTGCGATCACCTTTTATATCGTATTCTATAAGGTGATTCCAGCAAGCGCGGGTTTATTCCAATGCTCAAAACCAGTTCATAAGCACTCATGAACGTTGCAGCAACCCTTGCTATGTCTAACACCATTTAGACATTCTACACACCAATTCATGACAATCTTCATTCATATCTACTCCCAACATATGAACGATTGCGAACCATTTGAATAATTCGATTATTCCTAATAAACTCAATTATTCTGGAAGTCAAAACATGCAAAGTGAAACAATAGTTAAACAATTAACATGTGACAGTAACTTTACTCATAAATAAAACTCCTTTATTTAATCATCAAATGTTAATTACATTTATCTATTATACGTTTCTAATACTATCTAATCTATACTAATATCATCCTTCAGCCCAATACTCCTAGTATGCTGCAAGTGCTTAACCCTACTCAGTCCCTTCGTAAGCGGATCTGCTGGGTTATCTTCTGATGATATCCTCTTCACTACGAGTTGTCCTTCTTCTACACGATGTCTAATGAAGTGATATTTTCTGTCGATATGTCGAGATCTACCATGATCCCTCGGTTCCTTGGTCAAGGCAACCGCACCTTCGTTATCACAGAAAATCTCCATGGGCTCCTTTATGGCCGGCACAACTCCAAGATCACCGATGAAGTTCTTCAGCCATATTGCCTCCTTCGATGCTTCGCTCGCTGCGATGTACTCTGATTCGCACGTTGAATCAGCTACGGTTTCCTGCTTGGAACTTTTCCATGTCACTGCTCCTCCATTTAGGGTAAAGACCCAGCCCGACTGCGAACGGTAGTTGTCCCTGTCGGTCTGAAAGCTGGCGTCACTATACCCTCGCACCTTCAAGTCATCACTCCCTCCAAGGACTAAGAACCATTCTTTCGTCCTCCGAAGGTACTTAAGGATGTTCTTCACCGCAATCCAATGTGTTTTGCCAGGGTTCCCTTGATATCTGCTAACCATGCTCAAAGCGAAGGCTACATCAGGGCGAGTACAATTCATAGCATACATGATTGAGCCAACTGCGGAAGCGTATGGTACTCGGCTCATTTCTGCTATCTCAGCTTCGGTACTCGGACTTTGAGTCTTACTCAACTTGGCATTTCCTTGTATCGGTAGTTCTCCCTTCTTTGAGTTTTCCATACTAAAACGTTTTAGTACCTTCTCCAAGTAAGTATTCTGACTAAGTCCAATTAGTCTCTTACTTCTTTCTCTTACTATCCTTATTCCCAAAATGTAAGAAGCCTCTCCGAGGTCCTTCATAGCGAAGCACTTCCCGAGCCAGGACTTAACCTCCTGCAGAGTCGGGATGTCGGTTCCTATGAGTAATATGTCATCGACATATAGAACGAGGAAGCTTACTATACTCCCACTGGCTTTGACATATACAAAAGATTCGTCTTCGCTTCGTACAAATCCAAACTCTTTGACTTTCTCATCGAAGCAAAGATTCCATCTGCGAGATGCTTGCTTAAGTCCATAAATGGACTTCTCAAGCTTACACACTCTATTCGGATGCTTCGGATCCACAAACCCCTCTGGCTGAGCCATGTAAACATCCTCAGCCAACTTTCCGTTAAGGAAAGCGGTCTTGACATCCATTTGCCAAATCTCATAATCATGAAATGCGGCAATTGCTAGCATCACTCTAATAGATTTAATCTTCGCAACTGGTGAGAAGGTCTCATCATAGTCAACTCTGGGAGTTTGAGTAAAGCCCTTCACGACCAATCGCGCTTTATATGTGTGTACGTTCCCATCCACG
Organism: Lactuca saligna; assembly: GCF_052625555.1. NCBI lineage: Eukaryota > Viridiplantae > Streptophyta > Magnoliopsida > Asterales > Asteraceae > Lactuca > Lactuca saligna. The sequence goes on along the minus strand of NC_136417.1, from coordinate 62,711,612 downwards.
TCGGTCTTCTTCTTGAAGATCCACTTGCACCCTACGGTCTTACGTTCGGGTACATAATCAACCAAATTCAAAACTTGGTTATCGTACATGGATTGGATCTCGCTATCCATCGCCTCTTTCCATTTCGTAGACTTCGGGCCTGCCATGGCTTCCTTATAGCTATTAGGTTCATCAAGATTTACTAGTGTACCATCACTAATATACGTGTCCCCTTCGGTAGTAATATGAAAACCATAAAACTGGGGTTGAACTCTAACTCTGTCGGAACGTCTAAGAGGTAAGGATTCGTCAATCGGTTCAACCGGAGTTTCCTCCTCGGGTTGAATGCCAGCGGTAGAGGTTCCTTCATCTATCGACTCTTGAATCTCTTCAAGTTCGATTTGCCTCCCACTGTCTCCTTGGCTTATGAGTTCTCGCTCTCGGAAAACCCCTCTCCTCGCAACAAAGATAACATTATCTTTCGGTCTATAGAAGAAATATCCAATGGAAGTTTGCGGGTAGCCGATGAAAATACATCGCTCACTTCGAGGTTCAAGCTTGTCGTGAGTATCTCGTCTTACGAAAGCCTCGCAACCCCAAACCTTGATATGTGCCAACGAGGGAGCTTTCCCCGTCCACATCTCGTGAGGTGTTTTGGCAACCTTCTTAGTAGGGACTCGGTTAAGGATATGGGCGGCAGTCTCTAAGGCATACCCCCAAAAGAAGATAGGTAGTGAAGCACGACTCATCATAGAGCGAACCATATCCAATAAGGTTCGATTACGCCTTTCTGCCACACCATTCAACTGCGGTGTTCTAGGAGGCGTCAATTGCGAAACTATTCCACACTCCTTGAGATAATCGTGGAATTCAAGACTTAGGTACTCTCCTCCTCGATCGGATCGAAGCATCTTGATTTTCCTGCCCAATTGATTCTCCACTTCATTCTTGAACTCTTTGAACTTTTCAAAGGTTTCTGACTTTTGCTTGATTAAATAGATATACCCATATCTACTATAATCATCGGTAAAAGTCACATAGAAGCGGTTTCCATCCTTCGTGGTTGATCTAAAAGGTCCACATACATCGGTATGTATTAGGTCCAGTAGCCCCTCACCCCTTTCACAAGTACTCGTGAAGGGTGACTTAGTCATCTTTCCAAGTAAACAAGACTCACATGTGTCATCTTCCCTAAGGTCGAATGACTCCAACACTCCATCCTTTTGGAGTTGGGCTATGCGTTTCTTGTTGACATGTCCAAGACGACAATGCCACAAGGATGCTTTATCCATACTAGTGGAAGAATCAATATTCAAAACATCATTTCTTAAGTTATCAACAATCAAAACAGTTTCATATATTCCATTACATGGTATAGCTTCAAAGTAAAAGACACCATTTAGATAAGCCAAAATAGAACCATTCTCATTATTAAAAGAAAATCTAAATCCTTGTCTATATAAACCATGAAATGAAATGATGTTTCTAGCCATTTCTGGAGAATATCAACAATTGTTCAAATCCAAAACAAAACTATTCTTAAGCACTAAAGAATACACTCCAATCTTGGTCACAGGCGACGATCTTCTGTTCCCCATGATTAGATTGATCCTTCCTTGCTCCACATCCCTACTTCTTCTTAGTCCCTGCACATTAGAACAAATGTGATAACCACAACCGGTGTCAAGAACCCAAGAAATAGCATGATTAGAATCGTTAGATTTGATTGCATATATACCTGCGAAAGATGGCTTGATCTTTCCTTCCTTGATGGCTTGCAGGTAATCCGGGCAGCTTCTCTTCCAATGTCCTATCTTGTGGCAGTGGTGGCACTCTGCCTCCTTCGGGTTAGAGCAGGGCTTAGAGGGATCAACTTTGGTCCCACTAGAAGAGGAACCATCTCGGGCTTTCACCTTTCGATAGTTATTTGAAGAAGCTTTCCTCTTCTTTCCCTTCCCTTGACCAATAGCCAAGACAGGAGCAGCGGATGGATTGGGAGTTGGTGCAACAGACTTGTCCTTGAAATTGCTCTCAGCAACCCTCAAGAGACCTTGGAGTTTACTTAGAGTGACCTCCTCTTTGTTCATGTGGTAGGTCATCCTAAATTGATTGTACATCGGAGGCAAAGAGTGAAGCACCATGTCGATCGCCAAGTCTTCGCCGAAGTCAACATTTAACTTGCGAAGGCGGTCGACATACCTTTGCATCTTTTGCAAGTGCACGGTAAGAGATTCTCCATGACCCATCTTGGCGGAAATCATGTTAGTGAAGATCTCGTAACGCTCTTGTCTCGTGTTTTGGTGGTACCTCTCCAACAAGTCTTGATGCATCTCGTATGGATACATGTCCTCGTAGGACTTTTGGAATTCGGAGTTCATGGTGGCGATCATGATGCAATGTACTTTCGTTGCATCTCGCTCATGAGTTTCAAAGGCGGTGATTTCGGCGGGAGTGGCAACTTCGGGGTTGATTTTCTCGAGCTTCTCATCGAGGACATACTCTTTATCCTCATAGCGAGAAATGGTGCGAATGTATCTTATCCATTTGCCAAAGTTCGTTCCATCGAAGGTGACCTTTTGGCAAAGGCTCATCAACGTGAAAGAACTAGCAGCAGCGTTGTTTGCGTTTGACATCTATAGAAAGGACAAAGATCGATTAGAATAAGAATCCCTAATTATCACCCAATAAGAAAAATTAGGGCTAGGATCCAACAATAACATTTACATACTAGAAAAGGGATGCTGTAATCCAATATGCAAATAAATTGAACGTAAGTGAATGACGATTCACTAATTCTCCATTACAAAACTTAAACTTTTAGTCCTAAGTGTTTTTTTGAGAATTCCTAGATTCGGATGAGATTCATTGAACTATTCAATGGCATGTTTAAATCTCGATATGCCCCTCTTGTTTGTGACTGGGATGCCGAGGATCACAAAGCGGGTGTGAATTACCATGCAAATTCACATGGTGCCTTCATTGTAACGATCACCTATTCGATGTGCCGGTAAACCACACACGCTCCATCGAACTATGATGAACAATGAATCACCCTTTGCCACCTTCGCTTAGAACCAATTAGTGTGCCGGTAAACCACACACGCTCCACTAACATCTTAGCAAGGTGCAAAGTGTAATTTCATGGGATTGCATCAATTCACTTTTCCTAAAGTAACTAAGATTGGGAAATTTTTAAAAAAGTTTAGTTACTTCGTATTTCTTATTATACTTTTAATGAGAGGATGAGGTTGCCCTATCCTACCCGTTCGGCTAACGACCCTCCACCAATCAAGCAAGCGGTGGGTGTGAGTGTACACCCATTAAGCGCCATTTTATAGGCCGCAACCTTATACCCACCTTATAGATCGGCTTCGTGAATGAGGCCTACTAGCGGTAAGACTAGCATTTAGTTATACATATATATATATTATTCTAGTAATATCATATAAGTATAGGGTTGCATTTTAAACTTTTTCAAAATCTAGGGTTTGAAATTTAAGTTGTCTAAATTAAAACTTTTAATCACAAATATAAATTTCAAAACTTTAGGGTAGGTTTTAAACATTTAAAACATGAAGAATCAAATAACAAATAATTCCAATTAACAATTAATATTCTAATTATCTTTATTTGATTTATCTTGATTTCTTTGAAGATAATTACCAAAATAATTAATCATTATCATATAAGGAAATTAAATATTTTATTAGATGATAAATATCTTTAATTAGATCAAGATAATAGTCATATTTATCAAAAAATCGGATTTACATTGATCTAATATGATTAAGGTAAGTTTCCATAAGATAATTATGAAAAAATACCAAATTTGGCCATTCCTGACGCCTGGACTCGCCGAGTGCACAAGGGGACTCGCCGAGTCAGGCCAACTCGACGAGTTCACCTTGGGACTCAACGAGTCAGTGACTCAAAACCCAAAAAATCGAATTTTGCAGGTTTGTTTCAGTTATTCAAGCAACAATTTAAAGAAAACCAATCTAGGCTCTGATACCACTGATGGGTTTTAGCCATAAGAACTTTCCTATGTGCGCATGCAAAACCCTAATGCTTGGATCTAGGCTTTCTAATAAACATGCTTTTGAATCCAAGACTTATAATGGCTAATTAGGTTAAATAACAATATTGAAACAGATCTAGAATCATACCTTTGAATTCCTTGTTGATCTTGTTTGTCTTGGAGCTTCTAGAGTCACAATTGTCACTCCTCTAATGGCTTACAAACACCAATAGCAAGCAAGATGATTTAGGAGAGAGGAGAGGGGAGGAATTCGGCTAAAGGTTCCTTGCTTAAGGTTGTGTCTCGAACTCCCTCATCCATAGGGTCTATTTATACTATTAGACTCCTTAAGGGTTTCACCCTAAACCCTAATTGGATAATCTTCTCTTAAGGCTATCCAAATCCATTCCATAGATAACCCCATGGACGATTTGAGCTATCCTAAAGCTCTTAGAATCCGTCCAAGGTATATCCTAATGGATTTATAGTCTAAAGTCTAACTATCAAACAATTGACAGTTTATACCCTCTTATTTAATTAATCTCTTTAAGTCACCAAATTAATACCAATTAATTTATGACTTATATTAATCAAATAGCCAAATATTATTCCTTATAATATTTACTCTCTTTTAACAAATCATCCTTCAAGTTGCTATGGTGAAGGCAACCCAAAAGGACCATGCACAACCGAATATAGTTATAGCCTTAGACACTATTCCAACAGTGTAGTTGACTTCTCATATAACTTCCTAGATGTTGGACTCTAAACTAAACTTTAGGAAACAGGTAAGATTACTGCCTTTTCTAAACCTTAATACCACCTTGTAATCATCATTGGATGAATCGTAACCAAAACCATAAATCAAAGGTCCGGCCTGATCAAGGATTTCGGGCTTTTTCAGTTTATTCACCTCTCTGGTTTCAGGATTGATAACTGAAAATTCATTACGAGAGCGAGAAACACATACTAAACCATTGGAAGAACCAAGTAGATGACGCGTGCGAGGTACAAAATAGAGGTTATCAGCATGAGATAAATGTTCCCAATTACACTGTGGTGTAGCAGACATTGCAATTCTTCTGTTTCCCATTTTGTCATATTCACGATCACGTCGATAACTGTTTTCGAGATGGGCTTTGATGAAATCAGGATCAGAGATCACATCTTTCCATGACTTTGAAACGCTCCTGTAACGGATCAGATCACTCACCTCTGATCTTATCAGTATTTGTTCAATCATTTCATCCAGCAGCTGTGCCATTGAAACCCTAGAATTGGAAACCGCGTTTCGAGAGGGTGGGGTGCAGGCATTGTTTTATACTACATTTATTACTAGACAATCATAAAATCAAAAATTAAGTTACCCGAAATTTTACTGAAAAGTTTAGAGAAATTACCTTTAGCGATGTGCCTTATTCAAAATTTACCACATATGGTTGTGGCTTTAATAAATTTCAAGATATTAACGTACACACCAGCTCGATTCACAATGGGATTGGGTGGAGCTGCTGGAATCCGAGATAACTATTAAGACGTAATCAAATGCAGGTGACCCGAATAGGAAGAGGGAGAGGAAGGAAGCAAAGTATGTGTTATTTTTTTTGCTTACTTCATAGGAAGTTAGTTCTTATCTAAATAAACAAACTGTTTTCATTAGAGCAGTTTCAAACAATTTTATATCTAGCTTGTTTCTGTGGTTTCTTCTGGGATGAACGCAGAAACTCAATTAACAGGCATTCTACCTGCTGCCGCTTGATCTATAATATAATATAATATATTGTAAATTACATCAATTTTGTGAAATTCCATTAGAATAAATTCTACTCAAAGTTAATTAAATCACAAAATAACAAAACTTCAAACAGAACCCTGTGAAATCAATTCTATGATCAAAACAAACCTAATCCATATTTCCAATTAACCATATAAATACTCCAAAAAAAATTTAAAAATATGCACTCATTACACACAGTTTTGCACAATAGCTAAATCAATCCAACACTGATACAAAATTCAGCTACGATTTTAAGTTCATACACAAATTTCCAACGATTAATAATGCTTTTTACTAAATAACGAGAGAAAAGTATCCAACTAGAATTTGAGAGGAAGGAAGGGATCTTGCCGGCGACCAGAGGGAGAGATGAGAGGATGATGCATGCGTCAGCGGATTCAGTTCCGATTGATAGCCGTTTCAAAAATTGAGCTTAATAAAGGCTTCCAAATCGTTTATAATTAAAGCATAAACCCTGCAAAAGGGAATTTACAAGATATAAAATCTACCATGGCCAACTCGTACAATTAATGATTCAATAATATAGAAACAATTAGTAATGTTTTCAGTAAATCTAGTTGAAACAGTAGATATATAGATATTTATAAAAAAAAGTAATAATTATATAGAAGCCATTTTCTCACCGAAATTTTGAAGCTAATATCAACCTAAGGTCTGTTTGTTTAGTGTTTATCGTACTAGCAGTTAGACCATTTGATTTGTTAAAATTTCACATTTTACTTTCTTAACAGACACGTTCTTAACCAATAACCTAAAAAAATATTGCTGACGGAGTAAGTTGGAAAATAATATCCTTTGTGCCCTGATCACAAATCACACCTCATCTGATTAGATGTTCTCCTTTGTTGCTTGTTGACGAATCTCACCCGGAGTAACATCAAAAGATAACGGGGCCGTCAACTCAGGAACGACCGATCAAAAACTCACTACCTGACAAGAGCTGGGAGCAAATTATATTCCATTAGACTCCGCGTTCTAGCGTCGGCGATCTGACCTCGGGATTGGCCCCCTTTTAGGAGAGAAACTCTCGCTCCAAATAAGACAAAAAAGTACCAATCACCCCTTGGCGACATATGTAGCGCTCTAGTTTCACACCAATAACAAATAGCCACCCACGGAAAACGAACTACCAATCAAAGGCCGGCTTGTCCTCACATGCCTTAAAAGGTAGAAGATACTATCGGGGATCTGTTCCCCTAACCGCATGTATAAAAATGTCCCTACTCCCTCAAGGGAAGGGATCGACTCGAAATATCTCAGTCTCATACTCTCTATACAATACCTTCTCTCAAAGGAATCCACTAACTTGACCATCGGAGCTTCGTTCTGGGATCATCTCCCGGATGATGATTGACGATCTTGTTTTCTTTGTTGTGACTTTCAGGCTTGTATTTCTCACCACTCAAGCAGATGGAGTTAAGTCGGAGACATATCACTAAAATTGGCGCCATCTGTGGGACTCGAACCCACGATCGGGTAGGAAACCGAATCGCTTTGGAAATCTTTTTGGAAGACGGAGCGACACCTGTGTTCGGAGATGTCATAGTCCTGTAACAAAGGAGAAGAAACTAGGAAGGAAGAGAAAGAAAGAAGCAATATCGAAGAAGAGAAGAAGCAAATGATAAAAGGAAAGCAGATCGAATAAGGAAGCTTTTAAACGTAGGTGGGAAACCCGAACAGTTGCAATGATGGAATCGCCGACTCAGACGATTTCATCACATCAACAAGCATCATAAACCACAATCGATGAACATGTGTCTAGGCCTAAAGCTAGAATGATCTCGCTAGCCTGAGCAAGCGTTGACGTCCACTAGCCTAGGGGACTTGCTGATGTATCTCACCCGGAGTAGCGTCAAAGGATAACAGGGTTGTAACACCTTGTTTTGAATCGTTTCCATTTCGGGTTGGTGATCAACGATCGGGTATTAGCAAGCTTAGGACCCTTGAAGAATTGAGATTTGTACTCTTTTAGGGCTGGATGATGTAATTTGAATGATCCGGGTTTTTGGTTTGTGTTTTGGAGTAATATGTCAGCTCGAGCTTTTATGGGAATTGGATGTATGTTTGGGATATTGTAAACAAAGGTATGAGTTGATTAAGCATAAAGCTTCTTGTTACCTTTTCATGGATATAAGGATCGTCAGAATCGAAGGATAATGAGGAAGTGATGGCCTTCGGGGTATATTGGGTTTAAGGTTAATCAGTACGCGGAGCATACATATGTGTACGCATGGCGTACTAGTTCTAAAGCCAACGACGGAGGGTACAATGGTGTACGCGGGGCTTTTTGACGCGAGGAAGGATTGCGCCTTCGGGATCATATACGGGGCGTACGTGCATCTTATTGAATACATTAATTTTTATGTTGTACCCTATATAAGTTCATTAAGTCTTTAGGGCTGGCCTCTTTACCAGCCTCCAAGTCCTCAAAACCCTAGAGATCATCCTTTAGCCTTCATGATGGTATTTTGAGCTCATGGTATACATTTTGGTGTGTTTTGGTACATATCCAAGAAGTAGAAGTTTGGTGCAAGGTATCCACTTCTGGTTGCGAACCCTATACATGACATGTCACTACTACAAAACATGACATAGGACTCACCATATAAGACCCAGTTTATGAAAAAAAGGGACATATTATGGAAGAAATGGGATATATAAAGGGGAGAGTTATATGACCCGGTTTAAGATGAGGAACTAGGATATACGAGTGAACTAGACAACCCAGTTTCTAATGATACAACCAACTCTTTTAGCTATAAAGTTATAAGACCCAATTTTCCAAATGAAACCGTGTTCTATGGCTTTGGGCCGTGATCTTGAGGTAAAATTGTGGATATCCTGCCATGAAAATTCAATATCCCGCCAACAATTTTAGGGTCCAATTTTTGGGGCCGTGATCAAATCAAGTTGTTTTTTGTTACATGCAAACACGTTTATATTAATGGCAATAATGATTGGTTATTTGGCATGTCTACAATAACATAATTTGTTAACTAGAGCATAGTTCACTATTAGAAAAACAACATTTTACGACGCGCAATGCGTGTCGTAAAACGCTCAGACGACGCGCAAATGTGCGTCAAGGAAGGCCGTGTTATGTCATAACGAGAGATGACACGCTTTTGCGTGTCGTCTATAGACGACGTGCATTTACGACATGCAATGCGTATCATTAAAACCCCTATCAAGAAAGGCCTTGTCATAAATGAAGATGACACTCACTTTTGCGTATTGTAAATTTAAATGTTTAAAAAAATATATTTATATATTTATTAGGTTTTAAATTAAATTTGCATTTCATGTATCATAATGGAAATAAAATACAATATACAAAAAATACAATCCATTGCATAAAATATAATGTCATACAATTCTATTTCTTACAATATATAAATTTGCATTCATCCAACTACAACTAACAATTAAAATGAAGAATGCAACACTTGCATTTGCAGCATCTTATCTCTTTCAACTTGAGCTTTCTTTTCCTCTTCTTACTCCAGAGCTATTCGCTTTCATCAACCTTGTAAACACAACACAAAATCACTTGTCATTTTCATTCTACTTTTCAAATTGATTCTTATTAGGACATTCTACTTTTAAACCTACCAATCTAGCAAATTTTTCAAAGAATATAATTTATAATTTTTTTTATGGAAAGTACATTGCTATTTCTTGGTTGACGTAACAACTGATGATATATAAGAATCTTATGAAAGATATATAAAAAAAGTTATGATAAGGGAAAAGGAACTTACACTCACTCTTTCATCATCATGTTCTACCTTGTCCTGAGTCGCATCTCAAGCATCTCTCTCCCCAGCCAGTCAACTGAACTTGATGAATAATTCAAGCCTGGAACTGCCAACTCCGCCATGCCCAAGGCTGGTAGAAGCCATTTAACACCTGATGAATAGCACAAAGGTGGCAACGACTACTACACTCCACATAAACTTATGGAAACTACCAGATAGTTCCACACAAAAATCTGTGTTTGTGATAAAAAAAATGAATCAAATGAGGTAGAATTTTCACTATAAGTCAGATCTAAAGTCGAAATCACTCTAAAACTTAAACCAAATGAAATCATAAAACACGAATTAAAATGAGGAATTGTAGTTAAACGCATAATAATATCGATCAGGAATAACTCAAAGCTTTTGAAAAGTTGTACGCATACTCCATAGATGAAGCCATGTAATACTTCTGCCCAACTACCATCACAAGATAACAAAGCTTCTGAAAGAGAAACCGAAGATTGAGAATTCTAAATCTCAATCTGAAATCAAAATCATAGGGATAACATCAGGCATCGATGCAAGCCCAGAAAAACGAAAAAGGAATGTCAGCTCGTCAGGCAATGCACCTTATAAATAGAAAAAAGATTTCAACTTTAGACTAAACACGGTAAAAACTAGATAACATAGGGATCATTTTTGTAATTTACTCTAAAAAATATATTACCCTGTCAAAAGATTTAGGAGTCTGGTCTTGATGCAGCTACGAATTCGATGAGCTAATGTATTAACCATAACTAATTCGCAGGTGTTTGGTCTACTTTTCTACAAACACCAATCACTCTAGTACATGTGTAAAACAACAAAAAACACACTTTCCGTATAAACAATGATAAAACCAAAAGTTTTTTTTACCACTTAGAAAATCTTTAATCACATTTTTTATTAAAAAGATATTACAGTTTAGGGCATATTGACAACTTATTGCAGTTATTTACTTATTTTCATTTACCCCTTCATCATATGAAAATTTTAATGCTTCATTATTTTTTGACTAAGTAATCTATTTTGTTAGTTATACAAAATGAAAAATGAACATTTTATTAACATACAAAACCTTTATTAATTCTTTTCCTAATTAACCTATTTTATCATATATATATATATATATATATATATATATATATATATATATATATATATATATATATATATATATATATATATATATATATATATATACACTTGTTTTCAATTTTCTTTCATAGTCGTCTGATAGAGATAAACATGTAATTCTTGAATTTAGTCCTAAGCTTCATTGCTATTCCATCAAACACGTTATTTTTTTCATAATTTTGTAACTAATAAACAAAAAACACATTAATTTGCAAGAAAAATGCTCATACAAAAAACACATTAAGATGATTACCTGTTTCTTTGGTAACTTCCAGCAAGTTTTTTATGAATATCAGCCATGTCACTCAACACACCCAATTCCATATCCTTTAAGTACCTTTAGCAGAAACTAACTCCAAAAATGAAACACATTTTTTTTATGAACGAAACTATATTAAAATAAAAAAACCAAGGCCACCGGGAAGCTGCAAATTACAAAAAGGTAAAAAAGAAAAATTAGAGAAAAACAACTAATACAACACCATATAAATCCAAGGAAAACTACACAATTACAAACTCCCTGCAGGAGATAAGCCCCAGATGCGATGCCATCAGGAACACCACCAGATAATATTAGAGGTGAAATATCACTCCAGCAAAGCTCCAAATGCAAAATCAATAACAAACTAGGCCTAAACAACCTTCAAAACAGCTCCGAAGGCAAAAATTTCATAAAATGGCAAGAGACAGCAGTGTGCCATGTATGAACAGCAAAATAAACACAAAATCTTTGAAGCTAGCACCTGGAGAGGATATCCATAAATAGAAAAACCATAACAGGTAAGTAACAATCCCAAGGGTATAATGGACCAAACTGGAAATAAGTTTATTTTTATCACTGACATGACGTTGAACTTTTCAGCCTCGAGTGTCAATACCAAGGATATCCCTGGAACTTTGTGATGTTGGATCGATGTATATCAGGAACTTGAACAGGAACCGAAAAAAACATGTGAATACATACCCAGAGAAAAGATAAAAATGCACACTATCACAGGCCCAATTAGCACTTGAGTATCACAAAGAGAACTCACACCAACAGACTCTAAACCCTTTCCAATTGTGTTAGTTACACGCACCAAACACACACACACACACCCCAAGATACACTTCATCTGACCCCTTCCCCCTCCTGGCCCACACCCACCCACCCACCCACCCACACACACACCAGGAGATTTAAAGATAGATTGAAAAATCCCTATCAAAGCCCACAGGGAGGAAAAAAAAGTAATCAACTTACACATTACAAGCACTGAAGGTGATTGATCCCAAAGTAACTAATCTAATTTGTGCCTTTTTGCCCTATGTTTTATGCAGGAAACAAACATAACTTAATATCATCCACCAGTTTTGGGAAAGATATCTTTATTTTCCTGAAAATCACATCCTTCTTTGCAACCCAGTCTAACCGAAGCACAGTTCCAACAAGCGCATCAGTTACTTTCCTTGTAGTTCTACACTTCTACTGGACTAAATTTAGAATAAGATTTTGTAGGAAAAGCTTTGTTTCAAGCGAAATGCATCTTTATGAGTTTTAATACCATCATTATATCACTTAAAGTTTTAAGTATCATAAACATAGGAGGGAAAGCAAAAATAGTTGATTAAGATAAGTTTTATCAAGTCTATGAGACCATTTTTCATTACCTGCATATGATTCGCTTCTCATGTACTTCTTCTTTATGTGGGGAAGATGGGTGGGGGGGCACCATTTGATGTTTGTGCTTTATATCAATTTCTTCTTCGTTACCTGCATTTTCCCAAAGAAATGATATCAAAAGCGTTGTGCACTACTAGAAAATAGCCCTTTAATGACGCGCAAACAATGACACTGGCTGATAGAGGACGCGCATTTGTGTGTGCCCTAAAAAATAATGTCAATTTTGTAAAATTTGAAGGATAGTAGACACGCATTTGTGCGTGCCCTAAAATTAGTGTTAGAAAAGAAAAAAAAAAGAAATGCGGAGGGCGCCTTTCATAAAATGTGCGTCCTCTAAATGTGTTGCTTTATAATTTTAATGAAACACACGTTTTTAAGGCGGGATTTCACCCACCTATTGAATCCCAAAAATTAAACCCCCCGCCTCTTCCAACTAGCAAGAAAAAGCCCTAGGGCCTTCGTCTTCATGGTCGCCGCTTCAGAGAACGATATTGTTGATATCTCTACCATAACAACAACCACCATCAATATATCCAGAAGCACCAGATCATGCCATTACACCTCAAACCATCTTCTCTTTCTTCATCTAACAGAGCAGAAGGAAGAAGGAGATGGCGAACATAAAAGGGTCGAATAACAAAATCACACGAACCGATATTGATATTAATTCTAGGGCTTTTTTAAGACTCAAAACACTCGCTCACTCAGTGCTCTATAGCATCGATCCGGCGACCTGGCCTCACCTTCCGGCAACCCCTTGCTCACTTCTCCTCATTGACGATCTCATGCTCACCTGACCTCAAATTCCTTTGTTTCAATCTTTTGCAGAAAGCCCAAATACATGCTCGCCCTGTTTTTGACGCTCAGAAATGATCAAGGGAAAGCGCCTTGGTATGTGAGAAGATGTATTTTTGGGAAATAGGGGATTTTGGTTCTACGAGTTCTTATAACCTTAGGAATCAAGAACCTCGTATTCTCACACCGGATTCATAGTTGAAGTCTACTGGAGACTCGGAGAGGAAAGTGTATGGATGAGCCCAATGGGTCGGGGAATAGCAGAGGAAGCGCTAGTCCTTCTTCGTAAAAGACTAAGTGATCTCAATTTCATCTTCTCCCTCTTCTCCTATTGTCCCGACAGCAACTACATGTTCGATTGATGCTTATTCGAATTTTCTATATATCTTCTAATTATATATACGTGAATATTATAATCCATTTTTTTTTCTCGTCCTCCATTGTGAAGTATTTAAGCTCTAAACAAATTTCAGCAAGTTGAAATTTATCTATCAAGTCCGATAACTGAGGCTGTAACATATTAGCCTCTTTTATTGGGGTTTCAATGAAAGATGAATCAGATTCAGAAGTATCATAAAGCTGAAATGCAGCACGAGCTCCTTCAATATCTCCTGTTTTCTATTTCTATACACATTATTTTTTAAAATTGGTAAGCAATGTGGTTTTTGTTGTTTTTAGGCAATCTGTTTCACTGTTTCTTTTGCATTGACTTGGGTATCTCGTCTTCAATTGCTATCTATATAAGTGTGTGTTAGTTTATTTACTTAATTTTATTATTAGGTAAGAGCAAGGGAAGGAAAGCTTAATCTGGGTTGTGGAGAAGGAGAAGGGAATCTGCTTGAAGGGCAAGACATCCATATACATTTCCCAGCAGGAGCAGTTCAAAAGATGCTTCATCTGTATCCCACTTTGAAATAATAGCAAATTAGCAAACATATATGCAGAAACAACGAAGTGTTTTTGTAAGTATAATATATTGACTACATTTTGTTGATTTTGGACTCTTTGTATTTGCAACATCCATAAATCTGTACTTAAATCCAAAGGTTCAATCAATGAAGTTAATCAAATTGCACAGGTTGATGATCCACGTGTGGTGCTAATCAAGCTTGCAGACCGTCTACATAACATGAGAACCATGTATGACTTGTTTCCATATCTACCATGAATCTTTGCATTGCATGATCCTGACAAGAAAAATATTTCTGATAATTCCATTTCAAACTCGAGTGATTTTAATTTCACTGATACTTCTCTTGTTCATTGGTTGGTAAAGGTCTTGGAAAGTAGAGAAAATTCATTCTTTTTTTTTGTCAAGGGAGGTTTAACACTCTATTCAATAAGTTATTCACTCACTGCAATGCTTTAACTTACAGTTTACACTCTCTTGCTTTTAGTTATGCTCTACCTTCGGGCAAGGCTAAAGCTGTAGCACATGATACTTTGATCATTTGGTGCTCTCTTGCTTCCAGATTGGGCCATTGGGCTTTAAAAGCTGAACTTGAAGACCTCTGTTTTGCTGTTCTTCAGGTCAGTGGTTTCTACACTATAAAGCTAATTTAGTGATGAATCATGAATGTGTTCTAATGCATGATATTTATCTCAAGTGTTCATTCTACGCAACTAATGATCGAATCATATGTTGCATGTGCTAAAATAAGATTCCAACTAATACTTGTAGTGTGTGTAGCCTCAGATCTTCCAGCAAATGCGATCTGACCTGGCCTCCTTGTGGACACCCAGCAGCAGCAGTAGCAGGGTAGGCAACCTAAGAAGACTATCAGCCAAAAGTAGCTCAAATCCTGAGTATGAAGCATCAACAGAAGATGTCGTAGTCAGCATGAAGGTAATTCCCCCTCATTTCTTCCCCTTATATATATATACTACTGGGTGTTTGACTTTCCATTATATATGTTTAATTAGGATATGAATTGGTGACTCCTTTTTTCAACCCACATGATCTTTTGCAGGCTGTTATTCCATTTGATCTCCTGCTTGATCGAAGAAAACGTATTAAATATATTCAAGATCTCGGGTCATGCTCAGAGGTCCAAACAAAACCAAAAGTCGTGAAGGATGCTGGGATTGCCCTAGCATCTCTGGTCGTTTGTGAGGAAGAACTAGAACGTGAGTTGTTTATATCAACCTCGTAAGATCATGTGAGATAGATTTTCAACCTTCAGTCTTGTTTACCCTGCCTTGACTCTGGTGTGCTTGTCATTCTTACCTGTGCAGCTATGTTCCTGGAATGGAGGTAACCTTATCTAGCCGCCTTAAAAGTTTGTACAACATCTATAGTAAGGTAGGTATAAGTGATCTCCATAAATAATCTTAGAAAGAATACATGATTCAGTTATGTAGATGATTATGCTAATATTTCTCTCAGATGAATCATAAAGATGTGAGCATTGATAAAGTATATGATGCACGTGCACTGAGAGTAATTGTTGGAGATAGAAGTGGAACTTTACATGGACAAACTGTCGAGTGTTGCTACAGTCTTCTAAATATCATACACAAGTTTATACTTTATATAAGTAGCATAAAATGGATAACTACATGCTAAAACTTATATTGCCCAGACAAGAAGAATAAAAAATTCTTACTCAATTTATAAGTAAGTGACAGATGTGTAATATAAATAAAAGTTGTTTGGTTCATCTTCCACAGGCTTTAGACACCAATTGATGGCGAGTTTGACGATTACATTGTCAATCCAAAGTCAGGTGGATATCAGGTAAAGATCTATCTCACTATACTTTTTTGTATGCTGCTGATATTAGGTATACCTATTTCATATTTGTGTGAGTAATGCATGCCGTTTCCTTCTTATCTCTTCTTTTTGTCAATGCCCACAAATTCTGACTCTCATTTTATACGGTCTCTGCATACTGCAGTGCATGGTCCAGAAAACTCACCCTTGGAAGTCTTAATAAGAACGCATGTATACAGTATATATATATATATATATATATATATATATATATATATATATATATATAACAAATTTTTTTTAATAGAGCATGCATGAATATGTTGAGCATGGATTTGCTGCCCATTGGCTTTACAAAGAAGTTGGTAATAAGTTGCCTGCGAAGAGCAATGTAATTGGTTCGGAGATTACATCATCCTCATATCGATGCGAAAAATGATGTCAGATAAAGCATTGGTAAGTTTTATAATTTTGTTTACTATAAATCTCTCCGGGGCATTTTGGTAATTTTTCACGTGCAGGTTTGGAGGCTATCTGCTTGTGAAACAATGGGTTGTTATATATTTGTTGATTAATGAAGTTATATATGTTGCATGTGAATCGATACCAATCAGGTTGTTTTTGAGCCCATATGAACTAACACCAACGCATAAGAATATTAAGATGAAATTTTGTTGATTATAAGAAGATGAAATTTTTGTGCATTAACATTTGGTTTATGCAGGCATCAACAAAGATTTTGGCACGCCAATTGGTGAGGCTTAGACAACAAATAGCCAACCTACAAAGTAGTCGGGCTCAAATGAGGGGCATAACAACACATACACAGGTAAATTTTCAAATGGCAACTTGTTTCTTTTTTTGTCATAAATAAAGTATACCACATGATTGACTTTCTATGGTTTTAACTTCTCCCAGGCATTAGCTGCACACTCTTTTGTGGCTGTTGGGATGAAAGGTGCTACCAAGGCAATGGCAGCAATGAATAAGGTTGGTTATACAGCAACATATATATATATATATATATATATATATATATATATATATATATATAATGTCCTGGTTAGTAAAAATTTGTAAGTATAATGCTATACAATGTCATGAGATTATCAATGTAGCCCTACACTACACTTTTCTGAGGAAGTTAATCCTCAAATACTTTTTTTACCACTGGCATATTCTCAAGTCACTAGAAAACGACCTATTTATTCTCAACTGCATGTAAACCACATTTTACATGTCATATTTTAATTAACAGGATACACTGTTAAGTGTTATGTGTTAATCTCCTATATAATGTTTTCATGCAGTTTTGAAACTTTATGGAACTTGGATCTATTATATGGTATCATTAAAGAAGTGGTCAAAGGTTTGACTTCTATTATCTAGTTGACGATCTTTATGTTTTCATGTTTCTTTTTATTCCTTCTTTCCTCCATAGTCCTCCTTGCAGATTTCTGTAAACCCTAGAGGAATTCTGTCACCACTTCCTTCACAATCCTTCTACGATTTCCAAAATCGTTATCCTTCTGATTCAAAAGACACTGACATGGATCTTCCAAGTCTAGTTGTAGGTATATGTTTTTCTTAATGAATAATGTAATCATATGTATGAATATGAAATAAAGTTTGTTATTTAGTATGTAATAATCATGTATAGGGAGAAAACAACTTCTATTGATTTGTTTTATCTTTCTAAGGATCGATTATTTGTATGATATTAAATTTTATGCAATGGATTGTATTTTTTGTATATAGTATTTTATTTTTTGTTATGAGACATTAAATGAAAATTTAATTTGAAAATTAGTAAATCTACAAATAATATTTTTTTTAACATTTAAAATTACGATACGCAAAAATGTGTGTCATCTTCATTTATGACATGGCCTTTCTTGATAGGGGCTTCCTTGATACGCATTGCGTGTCATTAACACACGCGTCGTAAGGTTACAACGCGCGAATGCGTGTCGTCTTTCTTTATGACAGGGCCTTCCTTGATACGCATTGCATGTCGTAAACGCGCGTCGTAATTGCGCGTCGTAAATGAGCGTCGTAAATGCGCATCGTCTATAGAGGACGCGCAAATGCGCGTCGTCTCTCTTTATGACAGGGCCTTCCTTGACGCGCATTTGCACGTCGTCTGAGCCTTTTATGACGCGCAATGAGCGTCGTAAAAGGCTGTTTTTCTAGTAGTGGTGCTTTATCTCAATTTTGTAAATATATTTTATAAAATTGATTTCATGAATCAATCCTAGGAATCGAATAAAGAAGAAGACGGCCGATGGTGATGGAAGGAAAAACGATCGATTGAAGACATTGAAGCGATCGATTGAAGATAGTTGAAGAGGTCTAAGGATAAAAATATCAAGAAAAATTACCTATAACTTTGAATCAACAATCCAATGAAATCGAACCAAAAGGTGAAGAAGGTGCGACTTCATCCAAGTTCTCATCATCATCATCTGAATCATTTAGGGATTTAATTTTGGGTTTTTTTTATTGGGCGTTTTAGGGATGATGTGCTAGAGTTTTTCTAGGATGCTGATGTAGGTAGGGTTCGAAATCAATTTGAATAATCGGGGATTTATATGAATGACTGAAATGTGAAGCAGCGATTTTCATGTTGAACTGCTTCAGATCTTCCATATCTAAAAGATACACAAGAATAGGTTTTATGAAACATTTTCAATAGAAATTTAGTGAAAAGAGCATCAAAAATATAAACATGGACTCAGAATATCGGTTGATGTAAAAGATTGCTAACACCATGCTTCAGTAGAGATATCATCGACAGGTTCCGGAGGGATTCTCGGTGTACACCTCCTGCCTTTGGAATCTGAACTTGACGTCATCATCGACAACCACAGCTTCAATAGATATATCAAAGGTACCGTTCTCTTAAGCGGTGGCCATGAAGACGAAGACCTAGGGCTTTTTCTTGCTAATTGGAATAGGCGGGGGGTTTAATTTTTGGGATTCAATAGGCGGGTGAAATCCTGCCTTAAAAATGTAACATCCCGGAATAGCAAGAGTAGAGTTGAAGGGGCTAAAAGTGTAAATCTTGAAGGGCGACTCGGCGAATCCATGGATGGACTCGGCGAGTAGAGTCGCGACTTTGGTCGTATGTCAAGCGACCTACTCGGCGAGTCCAAAGATGGACTCGGCGAGTAGGTGCTGGGTGAAGAAAACCCTAAATCCGGGGAATGAGCCCTATATAAAGATCATTATGTTTCCTCCACAGCCTCCTTGATCCCCCTTGAGTCCCAGAAACCCTAATTTCGTGGAGGAACCCCATTGTTGAGCAAATTGGAGCTTGGAGAGGTGTTTGTTGAAGAAATCGTGAAGGAGAAGAGGCTTGGATCAAAGGGCTTTGCTTGGATTCGAGTTTCATTGCTGTTGGGGCATTCTTTAGAGGTAATATTTCGTTCTTGGGCTGTGTTCTCTTAGATTCTCATTTTGGGGTTGTGTGGGAAGCTTAGTTGTGTGACATCTTGAGCTTGAAGGATAGATCTGAGGTTGCTACCTCAGATCTGGAGTGGAGAAGATCTTAAGAGCATTAAAGCCCCTGTTCTTGTGTTGTTAATGGAGCTATCATGTCCCAAACCTTAGTTCTAAGGTAAATAAGGCCTAGATCTCTTTAGATTCACGTAAAGTTTGCCACTTTACATGATGGATGGATTGTAGGAGGTTGGATCTATGTTTTGGATCAATTGCATGGCCTGGACTGCTTCTGAATTGATTCAGACCGGTGATACTCGGCGAGTCACATGGGTCGACTCGACGAGTTGCTTGAAGATGGCCTGGAACTCGGCGAGTTGGAAGAAAAACTTGACGAGTAGGTTGAAGATAGCCTCAGACTCGGCGAGTCTGTTCTTGGACTCGGCGAGTCTTGTCGAAGAGACCCAATATTTTCTAGTTGAGTCGAGAATCGGTGAGTCAAGGGATGACTCGGTGAGTTGGGTGCGAGTGGACTCAGAGTTGTTGGACTCGGCGAGTCTTGGGGTGACTCGGCGAGTTGGGTCGCTGATTGAGGGAAGTTCTGAGCATAGGGACTCGGCGAGTAGGGTGAGTCGGGGGTTGACTTTGACTTTGTCCAAGGTTGACCAGTTGTCTTCCAGGGGTATTTTGGTAATTAAGGGTATTTATTGAATTGAATGTTTTGGTGTTCAGTGGAGGAGTTCGTGTCAGAGTTAGAGCAGCGGGATCTTATCCATTCAGCCGGCAGTTTCGATGTGAGTTATCCTCACTATATCAATAGGGTCTAAGGCACCAAGGTCGGCCCTTATCGGACTGAGATCCGGGTAGTTGTTGTTATTTTGTTGTTGTGATATGCTTGCATCCTGAGAGTTAGGACGGTATATGTTAGAGACCTGATTGAGATCGATATCCTGAGAGATAGGGAGATGCTATGCTACTGACCTGTTAGGTCGGTATCCTGCTTAGAGTATGTTATGCTATGTGATCTGCTAGATTGGCTTGTTTGAATGTGAATTGTTATATGATTATATGTTTATGTGTACATGGTTGTTTGGACTGGAGATGGGTTGAGGTGGTCCTGCTTTGTGCTGTAGGCCAAGATACTCAGGGCGGACCGGTTGTTCCGAAGGCCCAGCGAGCGGTCTGGATATGCTGTAGGCCCCATGCGGGCGGACCAGACGTACCGAGGCTCGGAGAGTGGACTAGGCCGACTGAAGGCCCGATGCGGGCGGACCAGTCATACTGTAGACTCAGAGAGTGGACCAGGTGAGTTGAAGGCCGAGTGCGGGCGGACCAACCACACTGTAGACTCGAGGTACTTGATTGGACTCGGAGGGTGGACCAGGTGGACTGAAGGCCCGTCATGGCGGACCAGTCCCACAGTAGACCCGTTATGCATGACTGTTCTGTGATTCGTTATGAGATAGTGCGATATGTGTATGGTATATGAGGTTGGTATTTTGGGGGTATCTCACTAAGCTTTCGGGCTTACAGTTGTGGTTTAATGTTTTTCAGGTTCTTCAGGGAGCAGTGGCAAGGAAAAGGCGTGATCGTACTGTTCCTCGCGTTTATGTTTATAAAATGAACCTGGGAATACTCTAATGAATAATGTATTGAAAACCTTTTGTAATAGTGTTATTAAAGTGGATTGTTTTTTTTTGAAAAATTTAAATTGGCTGGATTTTTCGGTTGTTACAAGTTGGTATCAGAGCCTTGGTTTGAGTGAATTGGAGGAACACTTGTGTGACTCCAGTCTCAAATCGAGGAGGGTTTTCAAAAGAGAATTTAAAATGGTTTTCAAAATAAGTAAAGGAGGACGCGGAGGTACGATCAGCCGGAGCCAGTAAGTAACCCCAAAATACCATACATGATATTTGTTTTATTGTGCTTTGATAGAACAGCATGCTAGAGTTAGGCTAGCGATCTTCAGGATTTCTTGATGTGTTGCCTGATTTATGATGCCTGCTAGCCTAGGGTTTTCTTGTGAGAGATTTCTAGTGTTCCTCTAATTGTGAAGATAGAGCGTTGTTATGTATGTTTTCGCTAGGGTGTTGTGGAAGTACTTCATACAAATATGGGTAGGTGTGGAAGGTAGTATGGGCCCGTACTACTGAAAGCACAGGACCCATACACGTATTAGGGAAACCATGACCTCTAGGGTTGGGTTGAGAGTTGGTTCCCGGGATAGTGGGAGGTGTCTGAGATTTCTCGTGGTTTATTTTCAGTATGGAGACTTCAGGACACGCTGGGAGTGGATCCGGGTCAGGATCAGGAGCAGGAGAGGGAGTTCTGGGTAGGTGTATATAGCCTGAGGTTGTCAGTCAGATGAGTACGCACGAGTTAGATGCGGGGATTCGTGAGATCCTGCATGATGAGGTTGCTGCATTGTTTCGGGCTGAGCTGTCGGAGTTGTTTGGGTCGATCAAGACCGCCATGGTGGAGTATTTTGATGAGCGCTATGCGGCTCTCACGGAGACGGCTGCCGCGGCGGCTAGAGCAGCTGTAGCAGCGGCAGGGGGAGGAGCTAGTAGAGGTTTTCAGTATCGGGACTTCGATAATACGAAGCCTCCCCACCTTTGATGGAGTTCAGGATCTGATCGTTGCTATGAGATGGTTATCAGATGTGGAGGGATGTTTCTTCACGTGTTCATGCCCTGCTAATCAAAGGGTGAGGTGCACTCTGAACCTGTTAAGGCTCGGGGCAAAGGATTAGTGGAGATTGACCACGGGGTCGTACTCGGATGCGCAGAGAGCTACGATTTCATGGGATCAGTTCAAAGAGATGTTCAACACTCGTTATGTTCCGCAGGTCGAGAGGGAGAGGTTGGCTCAGGAGTTCTTGGAGCTGAAACAGGATTCGGAGTCGGTGACGGAAATCACCAGGATGTTCACCGAGAGGGCGATGTTTTTCCCTGAGTTCGCTTCGTAGCAGGCTCAGATGTCCCGATATCTGAGTATGTTAAAGAGAGACATCAGGCAGTTTGTGTCTGCGCAGAGGTGCGAGACCTTGTTAGAGTTGCAGGAGGCCGCCAGGCGGCATGAGTTAGAGATTGAGTTGCAGGTTCGTGAGCTGAGGCAAGCTCCGGTTCAGTCGCAGCCAGCGACGAAGCGGTCTAAGACCGTTGATTTCAGGATGGGAGAGCAGAGTAGCCACGTCTGTGGAAAGTGTGGAAGGGGTCACGCCGGAGTCTGTCGGTCCGGTGGTGCATCCCGCAAGTGCGGAAAGGATGGGCATTATGCGAGGGATTGTCGGCAATCAGTGCCGGTTCGGGATTTGAGGATCTGTCATCATTGTCATCAGGTTGGACACTTGAGGGTCAACTGTCCACAGCTTGTTGCAGGACCGGTGCAGGCTCCAGCACCGACCACGTTGAGGATCACAGGTGGAGGTCAGCCCCAAGGGCTTAGGGTCGTGCTTTTCAGCTTGCTGCTGCGGGTATGTTTCTTTCCTATTGTCTTAATTATTTATGATTATTGTGGAGTATCGTTTATCTGCTAGTCTCGTTGGATGGTTATGGAATCGTGTTTCGGGTTTTCGTGTGGTATCTGTTGTTCCTTAGGGGTTTGGTGAGTGGTGTTCGGGATTTTGTTTTGGCATCCTTTGTTCCGTAAAGGATTGATATGGTTATGGATCAGTGCTTAGAGCTATCGTTGATTATCTTTGTGAGGATTAGTGGCGGATGCGGCATTGGTTTGAAGGTCGGGTAGCTTCTGCAGTCTGAGGAATGGATAGTTAAAGATTGGGTTCCTTTCGAGCAGGTTGTTCAGTGGGGAAATATGTTTTTATGAAAGTTGTTAGCGCTGGTGAGGAACTAATTGCGTGTAAGTGTTGTTTTTTTTCTCTGCATTGTTGCTTTGGGAGATCGGTGATGGCGACCGGCGGTTAATTGTCAGTGTCTTAAGTGGGGGAGAATTGGAAATTCTCCGGATGGTCGTTAGGCTGAGAGGTTGGTTAGCTGCTTTGGGAATTCAGCGGTATTTTGATCAGCCGAGAGCAGGCTCGTATGGGTGAGTAGCAGGCGTGCGGGGCGGAATACAGACCTAGGGCATTTGATTGTGGAAGGCCTGGGAGCAGGCCGGGATCGAGTATGTATGATGGAGTTAGAGTTCGGAACCCCTAGAGGGCTAGAACGGTATGCACGGGAGGAATCCCCGAAGAGATAGCTCGGAATGATGAATTCTAGTTGAGCGGTCCGGATAGACTGAAGGCCGGTAGGCGTACCAGTCAGGCCGAAGGCTTGGAGGACGGTCTAGCCAGACTAAAGGCACTGAGAGCGGTCTAGATTGGCTGAAGGTTCTGAGAGTGGTCCAGATTGGCTGAAGGCCTGGTGAGGCGGTCCAGTCATGCTGAAGACTCTGCGAGTACTGTTGGATCGGATCGAGGTTATGGATTGCGTATGTTGCCGTGTGATTGCATTGGAAGGTCTGGCCCCGGGTAGTGATCTTGACCAGTGAAGATAGCGCATGGGCTTAAGAGTCCCTGCGATGAGAGTCAGAGTAGTTGTGTCGAATGGATATCGGGTGCGCTTTAAAGAGGTAGTGTAGCGTGGGGTGAGCACCATAGTACCTGTCATGGTGACAGAGCGGGAGAGTGGTTTCATTGGTAAGGAAAGAGGGAGGAATGAAATTCCAAAAGGGAGTGCGAATTCACGGAAGTGAAAGCGGCAGTGTAGAGTTATGATTGGAGTGGTCCGACGGTGGTTTTTGAGTAGCGTGTTTGCAGCAGTGGAATAAAAGGTCATCCGATTTGAGATGTCTGCTCAGGGCGCGGAGGGAATTTCGCAGGCGTAGAGCCAGGGGGGTTCGGAAGGGATGCAGGGAGACAGTCTTGGACTCTCAGTGAGATTCTGATCAGGGTTTTGGGTATGTATTAGTGGTTCATCCTGGGGGGATGTTTGAGGATATCATCAGTGTATCGGGTTTTCCAAACCTGAGGGTGCTAGAGCTAGTTCAACATGTGTGTGTGATTGCAAGAGGAGAACTTGTGGGAGTTGCTCCGGGATTGAAGAATGGGTCTTTCGTCATCATGGAATGAATAGAGTGGGATTCGGATCAGGGATCCGATGGTTCATGATTTTCTAGCCATATGAGTCAAGTGAATGATGAGAATTGGAGCAGTAAGGCATCATGGGTAATTCTCGATTGTGAGTGCGACTATCGGAGGGTACAGCCGGTGCTCGATTTGAGACGGTGGTCAAGACACCGTAAGGAAAGAGAGAGTGAGTTTGAGTCTCGTGGGGTATGCCTTGAGGGACCTGGTCCGGTTTATGCCAGGTGGCGTGTCGTGGGAGTATTTTGGAGTTGAGTTGCCGTAAGCTTCGAGGATGAAGCCTAATTTAAGTGGGGAGAATTGTAACATCCCGGAATAGCAAGAGTAGAGTTGAAGGGGCTAAAAGTGTAAATCTTGAAGGGCGACTCGGCGAGTCCATGGATGGACTCGGCGAGTAGAGTCGCGACTTTGGTCGTATGTCAAGCAACCTACTCGGTGAGTCCAAAGATGGACTCGGCGAGTAGGTGCTGGGTGAAGAAAACCCTAAATCTGGGGAATGAGCCCTATATAAAGATCATTATGTTTCCTCCACAGCCTCCTTGATCCCCCTTGAGTCCCAGAAACCCTAATTTCGTGGAGGAACCCCATTGTTGAGCAAATTGGAGCTTGGAGAGGTGTTTGTTGAAGAAATCGTGAAGGAGAAGAGGCTTGGATCAAAGGGCTTTGCTTGGATTCGAGTTTCATTGCTGTTGGGGCATTCTTTGGAGGTAATATTTCATTCTAGGGCTGTGTTCTCTTAGATTCTCATTTTGGGGTTGTGTGGGAAGCTTAGTTGTGTGACATCTTGAGCTTGAAGAATAGATCTGAGGTTTCTACCTCAGATCTGGAGTGGAGAAGATCTTAAGAGCATTAAAGCCCCTGTTCTTGTGTTGTTAATGGAGCTATCATGTCCCAAACCTTAATTCTAAGGTGAATAAGGCCTAGATCTCTTTGGATTCACGTAAAGTTTGCCACTTAATGTGATGGATGGATTGTAGGAGGTTGGATCTATGTTTTGGATCAATTGCATGGCCTGGAGTGCTTCTGAATTGATTCAGACCGGTGATACTCGGCGAGTCACATGGGTGGACTCGACGAGTTGCTTGAAGATGGCCTAGAACTCGGCGAGTTGGAAGAACAACTCGGCGAGTAGGTTGAAGATAGCCTCAGACTCAGCGAGTCTTGTCGAAGAGTCCCAATATTTTCTGGTTGAGTCGAGAATCGGTAAGTCAAGGGATGACTCGGTAAGTTGGGTGCGAGTGGACTCAGAGTTGTTGGATGCGGCGAGTCTTGGGGTGACTCGGCGAGTTGGGTCACTGATTGAGGGAAGTTCTGAGCATAGGGACTTGGCGAGTCATCGGGTTGACTCGGCGAGTAGGGTCAGTCGGGGGTTGACTTTGACTTTATCCAAGGTTGACCAGTTGTCTTCCAGGGGTATTTTGGTAATTAAGGGTATTTATTGAATTGAATGTTTTGGTGTTCAGTGGAGGAGTTCGTGTCAGAGTTAGAGCAGCGGGATGTTATCCTTTTAGCCGGCAGTTTCGAGGTGAGTTATCCTCACTATATCAATAGGGTCTAAGGCACCAAGGCCGGCCCTTATCGGACTGAGATCCGGGTAGTTGTTGTTATTTTGTTGTTGTGATATGCTTGCATCCTGAGAGTTAGGACGGTATATGTTAGAGACCTGATTGAGATCGGTATCCTGAGAGATAGGGAGATGCTATGCTACTGACCTGTTAGGTCGGTATCCTGCTTAGAGTATGTTATGCTATGTGATCTGCTAGATCGACTTGTTTGAATGTGAACTATTATATGATTATATGTTTATGTGTACATGGTTGTTTGGACTGGAGATGGGTTGAGGCGGTCCTACTTTGTGCTGTAGGCCAAGATACTCAGGGCGGACCGGTTGTTCCGAAGGCCCAGCGAGCGGTCCGGATATGCTGTAGGCCCCACACGGGCGGACCAGACGTACCGAGGCTCAGAGAGTGGACCAGGCCAACTGAAGGCCCGATGCGGGCGGACCAGTCATACTGTAGACTTAGAGAGTGGACCAGGTGAGTTGAAGGCTAAGTGCGGGCGGACCAACCACACTGTAGACTCGAGGTACTTGATTGGACTCGGAGGGTGGACCAGGTGGACTGAAGGCCCGTCATGGCGGACCAGTCCCACAGTAGACCCGTTATGCATGACTGTTCTGTGATTCGTTATGAGATAGTGCGATATGTGTATGGTATATGAGGTTGGTATTTTGGGGGTATCTCACTAAGCTTTCGGGCTTACAGTTGTGGTTTAATGTTTTTTAGGTTCTTCAGGGAGCAGTGGCAAGGAAAAGGCGTGATCGTACCGTTCCTCGCGTTTATGTTTATAAAATGAACCTGGGAATACTCTGATGAATAATGTATTGAAAACCTTTTGTAATAGTGTTATTAAAGTGGATTGTTTTTTTTTTAAATTTTAAATTGGCTGGATTTTTCGGTTGTTACAAAAAACGTGTGTTTCATTAAAATGTTATAAAGCGAAACATTTAGGCGATGCACATTTTATGAAAGGAGCCCTCCGCATTTCCTTTTTTTTCTTTTTTGACACTAATTTTAGGGCACGCACAAATGCGTGTCTTCTATCCTTCAAATTTTGCAAATCTGACATTATTTTTTAACGCACGCACTGATGCGCGTCCTCTATCAGTGAGTGTCATTGTTTGCACGTCATTAAAGGGCTGTTTTCTAGTAGTGTTTTTTTGTATTGAATATGTGTTTTCGATGTAAGTCTTAATTGTGTTGGTGGTTAATTGTAAGGTAATGTAATTTTGGATGTAAGCCCTGTTAGCTATTTTCACAATAGAAAGATTAAAAAAAATCAGCTTTCCTTAAATGACCTGGTAATTATAATGGAACTCAGGAACTGTATAGATGTAATTGTTATATAACCTGGTTTTGAGAATTGGAACTGGGTTTTATCTCCTTATATGACTCGGTTTTGTATGGTAGAAATGTGTCCAAATCTCCTTGCGTGCCCATGTTTTGTATACTCCAATATCTTTATATGTCCCGGTTGTTAAAAAAAACTACATTCTTTTTAGTTTGATAGGACCCGGTTTTGGAACCGGGTTTAAATCCTTTTTCCACATAGGACTCGGCGACAATAGGACCCAGTTGAATCCCGAGTTATTTAATGGATATAACCGGGTTCTATAAGCCTTTTTGTAGTAGTGTATCTGATTTCTTACCTGAGGATATCTTCGTAGATAGGAGACCTTCATATATACTGAATACAACACAAGAGAAGGAGCACATTTACGTCCCTAAATTTCATTAATTTCCCAAAACGTCTAAAAACATCACATGAATATGTAATTTCCTGAATCTTTTGACTTCAAATCTTTTTAAATACATCACGTGAATCTATAATATCCACAAATTTCTAACTAAAAGAAACCATCTTAGAAAGCAAAAAGAAAAGATTTGGTGATAGCTTGTGAGATTATCTTCATTAAACCCTTCGGGTTATTAGTAAATCCTCTCCAGTAACCAGAATCGTCTGGAGGGACTGACAATATTACACCTAAACTGCTAGCTATAGTTAGGCGGGCACGCCTGGGGTGACAAATTCTGGATATCGTCCGATGCCTGAAGAACATCAAGGAGGTCTCATTCTCATATTAGCATGGTTATCCGACTCACAATACGTATTAATATAAAAATATAAGTTTATTCACGGAATCTATATCTTCTCTAATCTATAGTTTTACTGGATGGTATTCCCAGTGGTTTTGAATGTATATCTTCTCTAATCTATAGTTTTACTGGATGGTATTCCCAGTGGTTTTGAATGTATATCTTCTCTAATCTATAGTTTTACTGGATGGTATTCCTAGTGGCTGTGAATCTATATCTTCTTTAATCTATAGTTTTACTGGATGGTATTCCCAGTGGTTTTGAATCTATATCATCTCTAATCTATAGTTTTACTGGATGGTATTTCCCAGTGGTTTTAAATCTATAGTTTTATATATTAAACTATCTACTGTTGTATGGAACGGAAATTTAGAACTTTAACTAAACTGTCTTTATAAGAAAATATGGGATTTTCTTGGATAACAACTTTTCAGAAAACCAAAGGAAACATGATCTTTTTACATAAACAAACAGCTTATGAACTCACTAGCTTTATGCTGATTTTTAAACTGCTTGTATTCTCAGGTTCTCCTTAGACAGGTATCCCGCATCCTTTTTGCAGAAGACGGAGCAGATGGAATTCACGTCTTAACTTTTGTTCAAACTTATGTATCTGTAAAACATGTATTACTTTGCTTTTCTACTTTCAAACAAATGTAACGATTCTATGTAATGTAATGATTCGTGTTTACTATGCTTACTATGTACATTGGTTGTGATACTTTACATAACGTCCTCCGCCCCGGAACGTTTCCGCCATCGGTTTCGGGGTATGACACCAATGGCGGAGGGTACAATGGTGTACGTGGGGCGTTTTGACGCGAGGCAGGATCGCGCCTTCAGGCTCGTATACGGGGCGTACGTGCATCTTGTTGAATACATTAATTTTTATGTTGTACCCTATATAAGCTCATTAAGTCTTTAGGGCTGGCCTCTTTACCAACCTCCAAGTCCTCAAAACCGTAGAGATCATCCTTTAGTCTTCATGATTGTATTTTGAGCTCATGGTATACATTTTGGTGTGTTTTGTACATATCCAAGAAGTAGAAGATGTAAGGGAATCGTGTTTCCTTGACCTCAACAATAGAGTACAATAGAATAAATACAGGAAAGCTAGCTACAAAAGAGGAACAAATTTCCCTGTAATTAGGGATAATCGCAGATTTCTAGGTACTAACCTAAAATAGACAATCTAATATTAAATACAATTTACAGCTAATAATATACACGCTACAGCTAATAATATACACGCTAATTCACCCCCTCAGTCTGAGCAGTAGGAGGAGGACGAATGCCCTGGACCGAAACCGAGTGAAAAGGTGACGTGGAAGCCCTTTAGTGAATATGTCAGCGTACTGAAACTCGGCCGGAACATGAAAAACCCGAACAGAACCAATTTTCACTTTTTCTCGGACAAAGTGTATATCAATTTCCACGTGCTTGGTACGTTGGTGTTGAACGGGGTTTTCCGATAAATATATGGCTGATATGTTATCGCAGTAAACTATCGTAGCCATGCGAGTTGGAAGATGAAGTTCAAGAAGTAAGTTGCGCAGCCAAGTAGCTAGCTTTCCTGTATCTATTCTGTTGTACTCTATTGTTGAGGTCAAGGAAACACGATTCCCTGTAATTAGGGATAATCGCAGATTTCTAGGTACTAACCTAAAATAGACAAGCTAATATTAAATACAAGTTACATCTAATAATATACACGCTACAGCTAATAATATACACGCTAATTGAAGATTGGTGCAAGGTATCCAATTCTGGTTGCCAACCCTGTACATGACATGTCACTACTACAAAACATGACATAGGACTCACCATATAAGACCCAGTTTATGAAAAAACGAGACATATTATGGAAAAACCAGGATATATAGGAGAGTAATATGACCCAGTTTAAGATGAGGAACCGGGATATATGAGTGAACTAAACAACCCGGTTTCTAATGATACAACCGACTCTTTTAGCTGTAAAGTTAGAAGACCCAGTTTTCCAAATGAAACCGTGTTCTATGGCTTTGGGCCGTGATTTTGAGGTAAAATTTTGGATTTCCCACCATGAAAATTCCCGCCAACAATTTTGGGGGCCGTGATCAAATCAAGTTGTTTTTTGTGACATGCAAACACGTTTATATTAATGGCAATAATGATTGGTTATTTAGCATGTCTACATTAACATAATTTGCTAACCAGAGCATATTTTTTTATTGAATATATGTTTTCGATGTAAGTCTTAATTGTGTTAGTGGTTAAATGTAACGTAATGTAATTTTGGATGTAAGCCCTGTTAGCTATTTTCACAATAAAAATATTAAAAAAAATCAGCTTTCCTTAAATGACACGGTAATTATAAAGGAACTATGTAGATGTAATTGTTATATAACCCGGTTTTGAGAATTGGAACCGGGTTTTATCTCCTTAAATGACTTAGTTTTGTATGGTAGAACCGTGTCCAAATCACCTTGTGTGCCCATGTTTTTTATACTCCAATATCTTTATATGTCCCGGTTGTTAAAAAAAACCGCATCCTTTTTAGTATGATGGGACCCGGGTTTTAATTCTTTTTCCACATAGGACTCGGCGACAATAGGACCCGGTTGGAAACTGGGTTATTTAATGGATATAACCGGGTTCTATAAGCCTTTGTGTAGTAGTGTATCTGATTTCTTACCAGAGGATACCTTCGTAGATATGAGACCTTCAAAAGTACGATTCTAATGAATGCTTTATTTCTTGTGGCTAAGAAACAAAGGATTTTGTTATTAGATTATCTTGCAAAAATATTTGTGGATCCCAAACATAGGCAGTAAATAGTTTTCAAGCAAAGTGATATCACAATAACTATCCAAGAAAATTCCTTCTTTTAATCTACAACACATTTTTCGAGAATTTACCCACCACCAACATTTCGGATCAATAAACATGTCTGTGAGGTAATCCTAGTGTCATATTGATTTCAACATCCCAACAAAAACTACACAATGTATTTTTCTAATAAGTAATTCCCGAAGAATTTGTTCCCTTTTCTCTTCGTTTAAGAGATGTGATTTGGAGTGTGAAGATCTGTTCACAAGCAATGCTTCACCAACAATACTTTGGGTGTAAACCGATTCAAGCTCCTTTTGCGAACCTTCTAGCACCAAAGAAGCTTTATTATCCTTAGTTTCATGTAACTCGATGGATTGGCTGTTTGGGCACTCAGATTGGTGATATCCTTATCCCTTGCACTTGGAACACTTTAGTTTGCCATATGTGTTACAGCCTCTTCATCTTTGGCATTTGAAATAGAAGTGGGTTGTTTTGTTTCCATGGAAGATGTTGGTGTCACAAATGAGCTACAAGAACATTCCTTAATTGAAGTATATCCCCTCGAGAAGGGCGCTACTTCCATATCAAGACCAAAAATAAACGGAGCCATGGTGTGTTCACAGATTCATAATTTAAGGAAAACAAAAGTGGGGAGAAGGGAATGTGGGAAGCACTAACCAATTCTATGTTGGTCTAAAAACCCAATCCCATACTTGTAAAATATGCAACTAGACGCTATCATATAAGGCAATAAGTAATCCCTTCTATCACCAACTGGTTTTAGAAAATGGAACCTTATTGTTCTTCTATGTTGAGCATGGTTGGGCTAGTAACAACCCTAAAAAGTGACATTGGTCAAGGACCGGATGATGTGGCAGTCACAGGTGGCATAATCCCTAGTAATTCACAGTCCAACAAAGTTGATCCTGAAGCCTAGTATTGAAAGTCTCCCATTTGGCCCAATTCAGGTGAGTGTGTCCTGAGAGTATTAGAGGCATGAACTGAAAGTATCAGCAGTATGAAAAATGATTGGATCTGATGAATAGTTGTTGAGGGGAGGCCAAGGGCGGAACTTGGGTTTGAGGGGATGATTGTTGGGGGTGCAAACCCAGTCCGACATTGGTAAAATAAGAAACTAGATGCTAGCATATAAGGCAATGAGTAATCCCTTTTTATCACCAATTGGTTTTAGAAAATGGATCCTCATTGTTTTTCTATGTTGAACATGGTTGGGCTAGTAGCGATCCTAACATTCTACACAAACAAAGTCACGAAAAATGACATAAAGATCATTTGGCAGTCTTCCACCTAAACTTAGAATTAATAGCACAGTGGGATAAGGATATTGACTAACATTCTAAATTAGAAACAGGTCCACCTTACATGTTCTCCATCTCTCTATATGGAAGGAAATACTTGATCCAGATAAACTAGGTAAAAGAAACAACTAACTAGGATACTAAAAAAACATAGAAACCAAAAAGGCTATACTCTTTTGACTTCTCTAAACACAAAATTCCTATGAACCACAATTTAATAGCATTGAACATGGAAACCATATAGACTAGAATCTTGAACATCCCTCACTACTAGAAAAACAACCTTTTACGACGCTCATTGCGCGTCGTAAAAGGCTCAGACGACGCGCAAATGCGCGTCAAGGAAGGCCCTGTCATAAAGAGAGACGACGCGCATTTACGACGCTCATTTACGACGCGCAATTACGACGCGCGTTTATGACACGCAATGCGTATCAAGGAAGGCCCTGTCATAAAGGAAGACGACACGCATTTGCGTGTCGTAACCTTACGACACACGTGTTAATGACACGCAATGCGTATCAAGAAAGCCCCTGTCAAGAAAGGTCATGTCATAAATGAAGATGACACACATTTTTGCGTATCATAATTTAAATGTTTAAAAAATATATTATTTATAGATTTACTAATTTTCAAATTAAATAATAAATTAAAAATCTCATAATACAAAATAAAATACCATAAATAACAAAGATAGTTCATTTGACTAATATGTCAAATACAAATAATTATTCCAAAAGTGAATAAATCTTATAAAAAATGAACTCATTTATATACAATTGAACTTAAATTCACTTGTTCCATCTAAATGTTGACTTAAGTTTCCATTTTCAATGAACTCATACACCAAAAAAAAGGGAGCCCTCCACACAATATCGTATTAAACGCACCTGCAAATATAAAGTCAAATGTTAAATAAATATGGCCAACTCAAAATCTTGATAAATATATTTATCAATTGAAATACCGCATACCAGGTTTAGATGATGAACATGTGTTAACAGATAAAATAATATAATTATGTCTAAAACTAATATTCCAAACCTCGCCTATGAGTTCTGCATAAATAAGTGGCAACAGTTATGGAAGAAGGCCCTTGATGAGATTTGCCTTGTTGTGGCCAGCTATACTCAAAGCGAAAACAGCTGCATGCCTAACATGCTGCCCATGTTTATCAAAATTTAACAGATCATGCTAACAACTCATACATATAGAATTATAAGGGAAAAAAAGAGTAGGGTTTTCCCCAATCCGTTAAATTAGACAAAACAAAATGTTTTCTTTCCATTCCAATGGAATGAAGAATTCCATTCCTCCCCTGATTCCAGCATATATAGAGATACTTACCCTGATCAATTAATTTAATCAAATATGCATAAAAATACCAATCAACCCACCAACACTTTTGTTAAATCAACACAATAACACTATTATTAAAAACTATGACTCAAATTTTTTAAAGGAGCTGTGTTTTAAATATTGAGCATGTGAAAGGAACCAACGCTTCATGTGATTTAAGTTTGAAGCAACTCCATTATTCTCTGATGAGGAAGCATCCAGTTCTTCTGTCACCTCCATTTTATCACCTGAGATACTTGCTGCAAAAAACTGTACATTTTTTGTTATTTTTAAAACAATATTCAAATAATTTTCTGTCATGTTTTCACAAACATCATTTATCTAGATAGCACTTTATCAGTGTATCACTTAATGAGGAAAAAAAAGCAATTTGAGAAGGGAATAGCAATATACGGAAAGGAAAAAAAATAATAATAAGAATAAGTATAAGAAACCTGCTCTAGAAATGAAATATGGAGGTAGCTCTCCTAATGCAGTTCCAAGGCCCCAAATAATAGCTTCTACTTGTACTTGAGGCAAAATGCTGCTGAGTGGAACCTGAACACCTTGAGAGGATAAAAAAACAATGGAGGCCCAAACTTTGAACAATCCTTTTGAAGCCATGTAGGGCTTCTATTTAACTTTATTGTATCATCAACAGCACTTTTAAGATCCACCCGACGACACTGCATTGCTTTTATTGTGAAGAAAGGAATGTGGGGACCCAGATATAGAACAAAAGTGTGTAGCCCAGACCCTGATCAATTAATTACAAATACAACTTAACAAAACTTCAAAAACTTTGGTTTCCAAAAAAGAACATAATAAATGAAAATGCAAGAATATAATTATCTAAAGGGAAAAATAAAGAACAACACTTGTACTTTCACCATTTTATTGATTTAGCCACTGAAGAAGTATTATTTTTTTTTATTAAATTAGCTATTGAGCTATTATTATAATAATAATAAATGATAATGGGGATAAAGTTGATTGAGCTCACCAACACCAAGAGCTACCCACCACAGTCCAAACCTTGCATATTCAAGAAGCTCTTCAACATGCTACAAGAACACATGTATCACATATTCATCATTATATATTAATATGTAACATATAATCCTGAAAACCAAGGAACTTACAACCTCATCGATAATTTGAAGGAACTTTGAGTACGATGAATCATAGGCAAAGAATTCGTTAACAAACAGAATACCTATTGAAGATCAATGTACAACTGATTTTGGGTTTTGGTTTGATTTTATGCTTTTCTTGGAAAACAACTAATAAAGATCAATAAATAGAGACCAAAAAATGGTATTTACTTGGTTTTATGGATGATCTCGTGATCAATAGAAGCTTTCATTTGAGAGAACTCATATACATCATTATTTCAAATAAAACTGCAGAAATATGTAGTTGTAATGGCCTAATGTAAGTAATAGGCAATAAGAAGTACCTTTCCATGAGGACCATCCACAGACAGAAACAAGAGTCCAGCTGCAACTGTGAGTGTGAAAAAAGCATAAGCCAGACAACATGTGTTAGAAGGTATACCAGTGATCTGCTTATATACTGAACAACAGCCACTATAAAAAGCTTCAATGTTTTGAAAGGTTGTGCTATTAATGTCATATTCTCGAGTTCTTGTTTATGCTTCTCACGCAGTCCTACAATTACAAACAAGAAAACCGATTAGCTAGGGAAACAAGGCATTCACTCACCATTACAAAAATATAAACCCAAAATTGGAAAAAAAATCCAAATGGTAAAATGAGAACTTCCATAATTAAGGCTGTGTTTGTTACATGAGACAAAAAAGATTACAATTTTATCCAATTGACATCAGTCCACTCAATGCACACTAGACACAGAGCAATGCCATTGTGTTGTGTCATGTCTTATGTATATAGACATAGAGTATAGAGAGATGATAAATTTTTTCATAAGAAAAGAGTGAGGTGATCTTATTAGATCAATTATACACACACACACACACACAGAGAGAGAGAGAGAGAGAGAGAGATACAGGAATAAACACAACCATGGTTCCATTGTGTTAGTTTGATATTATTACATTGTCATATTAGCTTCATGTAAACTCGAGTAACCTAGAGCAAGTTATCCAACAAACTCATTTCACATCTTCAATGACATTTAATCAATATTGTTTCGATTTACCAAATTAAGTAGGTAAAACTTTCTTAGTCTGAAAAAAGAAACAATACAAAACCTCAACGGAAATAGAGTAAGTAAAGAAGACTAAAAAAAACCCTTGCGAAAGTGCAACAGACAAAAGATATGAATCAAATAAAATAAGCCAATAAGGCGGAGAAAGGGATATAATATGTCCCTTGATTTTATAAGGTTAAGAAGAGAGCAAGAATGGTAGCAAGAATCAGCTTGTCACAAAGTCAAATCAATTAACCAATGAAAAAGGATAATAGTTTAATCTATTAGACAACTAGATCAAAAAAGTTATGGATCTGGACAGATTGAGCCACCCTAGTTATGTCCATGGATTACAGCCAACAACATCAAATGTTAGAAGATCTGATTTAAACAATCCCGGCATCTCAAAAATCAAAAGAGGTACCTGAGATCGGCATCTCGAAAGCCTGAGAAGACAACAAGATTTATGAGTATGATTGAAGTTCTTCTGCACTCACATGCTAAAACGAAAATACATCTTTTGAATCAGTTTAAATTCTTGATAAAATCTCAAATCAGTGACAATCGGGATGAATACAAGGCCTAGAAAATCTGATAAACTCACTATTGAAACGGAGCAGGCTAAGATCAGTAACAACGCGAAAGCAGATCTTTGTTGTTGTTACGGGAAGAGGACTCCAGGAAGATATGAGATTCGCAGCATTCACTAATTGTGCGCTGTCTCTCTATGGATATGATTTGTGCTCGCTGTTGCTTGCTTTTCTTGGTCTCGAGTTAGATGTTAAATCAGACAATCCAGCCAACATTGGGACAAAAAATAAAAAGTGTAGAAAATCTTACATACATCTGGTTGGGATCGAAGATGGATTTAGTTATTTCTCCGTTTCTTTTTCCTTATTCTCTATACATTGTTCTTTTCTTTTCTCCCTTTTTCCATATGAGAGTTTCTTAAAATTTTAGGGCTTCTGCACTTGGAGTTTGCTGAAATTTGTTAATCAGTCACACAAACACACCCTGATTTCTCCATTACCGAACAATCACCAACCATCATCTCCTCACAACCCCTTGACAACCTTCGAACGCCACCTCACACCCTCACCTGCAAATCGAAAAAAAAAATAATAAGAAGGGAGAAGAAGGGTTGTGATTCGAACCAGAGGAAGAAAAGGGGAAGAAAGAGGAAGAAAAGGCACATCTTTTCTTTTTTCTTTTCGCTCTCAAATTCTAGCTGTAAATAGGAAAGCACGAGAGATGTTGGGAGAATAGATGCAAGAGAGACAGAGATATCCATTTAGGTACGGTTGAGAGGTGAGAACATATAATCATTTGAAGAAGAAGGAATTTGGATGGGTGAGGGTAGGGACGAGGAAAACCTGTTTCCTGTGAGATCCAGCGCACAAAAGCCCTAGTTCTTCCAATCTTGGGATGGCGTGTATTTAATGTCTCAGAAGGAGAAAATGGTAGATAAAAGAGGATAGTTGACATTGTTAACCACTATATCGCTGCCAAACACCAAAAATACGAAAAAGAGGAAGAGTTATAGCCGCATAATGAGGTCTAGGGTTTACAGAGAAAAGGAGAAGCAGAGAGTGAAGGTTTTCAGTTGATGGAGAGGATGAATTCGTTATTCCTTCCCGAACAGCAACAAATTGATCACAGAACGAAACCTACAAATGAGATCTAGGGTTTACATGGAAACCCTAAAAGATGGAAGAAAATCGGGGTTTTTAATTTTTTAGGATTTCATTTCCCCCTGTTATTAAAGGATGGAACGCGCGTTCCATTAAAATTTATAAAGCGACATCCATAGATGACACACATGTGCCCTCCGTGTTTTTTTTTTTTTTATAGTTTAGACACTAATTTAAGGGCACACAATAATGCATGACCTAAATCCTTAAATTTTTTGAAGAAATGACTCTTTTTTAATGTCACTCTCTTTTGCGTAACATAAATCAATGAGTGTCGTGGTTTGCGCGTCGTAAAAGGCTATTTTTCTAGTAGTGCCTAAAGATTAAATTCCCATGGATAGAGAGCTAAATAGAATTGGACATGGATTTTGATTTTCATGTCATACAAATGAACCTCATAGTGAAGTAAAAGAAAATTCCCATCAACACACAAAGCCTCTAAGGCCTTATCCATCTTTTCATCGAATCTCCGTGCATGAAAAGTCCATGTTACGATTAATACATGGACTATATCATGATTTTGATGGTGGGTTTGGCTTTTAAGAGGCTTATAGCTAATAAATGCAAAGAATCTTACAAACAAAAAATTAAGATGCAAATGAATTTTGTGAAATATAGACTACAACCCATATGGTCTCAACTCTCAAGATATCATTGAATGATCTACTTTTATAAAGATCGTCATATAGATAGTGAGAATCAAGTGATTTATTGTAATTATCTTTTTCTTTATTTTCTACATTCTTTGTATTATATTATATATACTTAATAAATTATACTCCACATGCATAGTGCATTTATCCAACCATACATAACATAAGGCAGCCAACGTACCTTTTTCGTATTTTGGACTACCTGTTAGAGCATAATCCGTTTAACAAGTGTATTCAAAGATTACATTTCATTACTAAAAATAAGTTAAATATTATGGGAATGAAATGTTAACATTCCAAGTGTAAACCCAAAAAAAATAGAAAGATAACTACAATTGAAAAAAAAAACCCGTGTTCAAATAATAGAACATACAAGATCAACAATATTATTCGAAGAACGACATGGAAAAAGCGAGATTACAAAACTCGAAAACGAAAAATACAAAGAAAGTATTTTATCTAAATATGATGGTATGCGACTTTATTTGGTTGAACAACATTCCAGATTTAGAAGTTACACAAAGAAAATCAAATGAAACACATGCATAATAAAAGATACAAGAATTAGAAACCACAGGAATTGCTTTAAAGATATGGTGTTCATAAAAGAACATGATAATTTGGTGAAGGAGCAGCCCTCACACAACTATATTTGCAAGACCAACAATTCTGACAATCAAATCAAGATATTCCCTCATGAGATCTCATCTTGTCCAAACAACTGTCTAGCTTTTTTTAGAACAACAAACGCACACACCCATTAAATTGGCCTTTAGTTCTACACCTTTTGTCCAACATGGGACTTGAATCCTCAACGACATAGGGGGGCGGCATCTTTCCAACGCACAGAGAGGCTACAAGCCTTTGGTTCGTGAGTTCCCTAGCTAACACCAAAACCTGAAAGTTTCTGGTCCAACAGAACATTGGCAAGCTAGCATGAAAAATCACCTTCCCAAAATTCAGAACTAAGGAACATCAATACAATACACTGGTTGTTTTCTTAATGTTTAATCTATTAGAAATCAAAAACAGATGATCAAAGCCTGCATCAGCTTACACATGGATGATAATGTATGCAAGAAAGTGTTACTAAATCTTCTTATTTTTTCTCAACAAAACAGGTTACAAACGTTTGCAATTTATAGACTCTGCTACATTTAAAACTAAAATAAAGTGCTTTAACAACGGGTAATGATATTTTCACTTAAGATTTTCATACTTCCACTGAAAAAATATTGTAATGACAATTATGCCCCTAATTTCAATTTATAGATAATTAAGAGAGAATGTTTCTTTGTTTCTAAAAATATGCGAGACCAACATATCTTCTGTCATTCTGTGCTCGCACAGGTAAGTGAACTGGGCAATCGAAAGAATACTTTGCTTCTGAAAATTTGTTTGAAATGATAACAATGTAACAAGTTGTCTAATCAGTTTCTCTCTGCAAATGCCTCTTGTGAACATCATCATTTTCCGTGCTCTAGCAATTAATTTCACGGTTGAATTGTAAACTATGATTGAGGATTTCTGGAAAAATTAGCAATTCACAATTCAGGGTAACATCACTTGCCCAATTTATAGAAACCACATGATGTTGCCACAAGAAGAGGAAAACCTTATATGAGGTTTTACGTATGCTTTTTAGTGCACAGATATACTTTGGGTGTTTTTTTTCAGGCTTTTTTTGGGTTTTAAAAAAGTTAATACTTTAGGAATTGGGAATTGGAGATAATATCAGCGTCTTCTTCTAGATGCTAATTGCATTGCAGGTATGACAAAAGCTTAGAAAACTCTCACATGGCAATTTCAGGACC
Organism: Lactuca saligna; assembly: GCF_052625555.1. NCBI lineage: Eukaryota > Viridiplantae > Streptophyta > Magnoliopsida > Asterales > Asteraceae > Lactuca > Lactuca saligna. Next base: position 62,671,743 of record NC_136417.1, on the reverse strand, counting down.
AAGTTTGTTCAATTTGCCCTTGGTATCATCTTTTGTTGTGTGTGTGTGTGTGTTAGAGAGAGAGAGAGAGAGAGAGAGAGAGATCACTGTCGTTTATTATACCGGTGGCATGGAGAAACACACTTCGACGACCGTCGAACAAGTAGCATCGTGGGAAGAAGAAGGCGGAAACTGTTCAAAAGATTTATGAAAATATAATCAAGGGTATAATTGTCAATAACCAAATTTTTCAGTGGAAGTATAAAAACCTACATTGGAAATTTCATACCCCTTTAACAACTACCAAACTATTACTGAAACTTTATTACCAGGTTAATCATAATATGATAACCGTTTATTCCTTTATTGCATTAAACTCAAGATTAAATCAGAATTAATTCCAACACTCTCCCCCTTAATCCTGATTTGTGTCGTGCAGATCCTTAACTCCCAACATGTTTTGCATTTCAACAAATTTCACTCGTGGGAGTGCTTTAGTCAAAATATCTGTCTTTTGTTCTTCTCCACTTATGTGCCCAACGCAGATTAGGCCTTTCTCAACACATTCTCTAATGAAATGGTACCGGGTGTCGATATGTTTACTTCAGCCATGGAAGACAAGATTTTTCTTTAGCTCAATTGCAGACTTGTTGTCCACTAGCAACTTGATTTTTCCTGCTTCCTTGATGGTTAAATCCTTCAACAAACTTTTCAACAATAGTGCTTGGCAAGCCGCTATAGTCGCAACCATAAATTCAGATTCACAAGAGAATATAGCTACTGTACGTTGTTTCTGGGAACACCATGTGACCAAGTTACCAGAGAAGTAAAATTTTGTTCCTGTAGTATGTTTCCCATCATCCTGATCCATGTTGTGACTGCTATTGCTGTACCCAATCAACTTTCCATCTCCACCTGGTCTATACACCAATCCATGATAAATTGTGCCCTTTATATATCTCAAAATCTGCTTTACAGCTTTGAGATGACTGACTCTTGGTGTTTCCATATATCTGCTGACCACTCCAGCTGAATACGCAAGATCTGGTATCGTATGTATTAGATATCGTAAGCTTCCAATAAGACACCAATATTCAGTGGCGTTTGCTAATTAATCTCCTCCATCTTTTGTTAAGGACAACTTTGGTTCCATGGGGCACTTTGATTCATTGCAGCCATCCATCCCGAAGAGTTTTAAAATTTTCTTTGCATACCCAGCTTGACCAATTGCAATCACATTTTTACTTTGTTGCACTTCGATGCCTAGGTAATAAGAAAGCTCCCCCAGATCACTCATATCGAACATCTTCCGCATCCTGTTCTTGAACTCACTTTTCTTTTCTTGACTTGAGCCTGTAACGATTAAATCATCAACATATATTCCGACTATAAGCATGAACTTCGACTTTTTAAGCCTGTACACTGCTTGTTCTTGAGGACATCTTTGGAATCCTAAATCTTTGAGTGCCCGGTCAAGCCGGATGTTCCATGCCCTTGGTGCCTGTCGCAGCCCATAAAGGGATTTGTTTAGACGGTAGACGAAGTGTTCCTTCCCTTTAATCACAAAGTCGTCCGGTTGGGACACGTATACTTCTTGCAACTCGTCGTTCAAGAAAGTTGATTTTACATCTAAGTGATGAACTCTCCATCCCTCTTTAGCTACTAAAGCTAGTAACATCCGGATGGTTTCCAAATGTGCTACCGGCGCAAAGACCTTTTCAATGTCTACTCCTTTCTCCTTTCCGTTGTATATAGCCCTTCGCGACTAATCGAGCCTTATGTTTTATAATATTTCCATCTGTATCCCTTTTTAGTTTAAATACCCACTTTAATCCTATTGGTTTTTGCCCTTTTAGAAGATAGGATATTCTCCAGGTTCAATTCTTATTAATTGAATCAAGTTCCGTCTTCATCGCTTCTAGCCAAGCTTGATCAATTGCTGCTTTTATGTAAGTGGTTGGTTCTTCATCAATAAGTAGTAATTCTTCTGGTTCAAGTTCGATTGGATCTGTTTCATCATAGAGTTCAGATAAGCTTCGAAAACCTCGATTGGATGTGTGATCATATGTTAAAGAGTTGACATCAACATCTTCATCTGTCATTGGATTTTCTGCGTTTGATGGTTGTGTTTCTAGGCTTGACGATGCACTGATCTAGGGACGAGCAGTTTGTCCCAAATCCCGATCCCGGACCGGTACTGTAGCGGAACCGATACCGAACCGTACCGAATTTAAAAATACGGGACGGCACTTAGTACTCCAAATACATGAAATTCGGGAATCGGTATCGCCGGTATCGATAGTAGTACCGAGTACCGGTACCATTCCTAGTACCGGTACCAGTGATGTTAATTACGTTCGGTACTCAGGATTAACTTTTGATCAAATTCGGTATTCGGGAAATCGGGAATAGGACGGGTCGGTACCAGTTCCGTCCCACGCTCATCCCTACACTGATATGAGGCTAGTTATTGGTGAAGTGGAATTAGCTGGTTGTGAATTATATGTGTCGAACAAGGGAGTAGGGCTTCCGGCTATTTCATGGATTGGACTAGGTATTTGGGATCCCTCTTCAGTGCTTGTTTTAAAAAAAGTTTCAAACCAAGCCTGGTTTTGATGTGGGCTCCTTCTCTTGGTCTGCAGTCCAATCCTATTTTCTATTTTCTTCAAAATTAACATCACATAATACCACCAATTTTTTCTCTTTAGGGTTATACATCTGATACGCCTTGCTACCTGGTTCCACCCCTAGGTACACCATCGACACGCTTCTATCACTTAGTTCCGTGGTTTGATTTTTCGGCTCTTTCACTTTTCCGACACAACCAAACACCTTCACGTGCTGAAGTGTGTGTTTCTTTCCTTTCCACCCTTCGTATGGGGTCATGACGTCTTTCACCCCCTTCATTGGAACCCTATTAATTATGTGGACAACATGTCAAACTGCCTCCCCTAAAAACATATCTGGTACACACATACTTTTCAACAAAGATCTTGTAGCTTCAAGAATGGTGCGATTGCATCGTTCAGCCACCCCGTTATGTTGAAGGCAATAAGGACATGTTAATTGTCGCTCGATGCCTTCTTGTTCACAAAAATTGACATATTGGTGGGAGGTAAATTCCCCTCCTCGATTAGTGCACATACCCTTAAGCTTAAAGTGACTCTTGTTTTTCACATGTACTTTGAATCATTTGAAGGTTGCAAAAGCCTCATCCTTCATTTTGATTATATAAACCCACATATATTGTTAACAGTCATCAACAATCAACATGAGATATTTATTACCTACTATTGTTGTTGGATTGATTGGGCCACATAAATTTGTATGCACCAGTTCAAGTGGTTTGCTCGCACGCCACTGAGCTTCTTTCGGGAAGGGCTATCTGGTTTGTCTCGTAACCAGATACCATTCACATACTTGTGTTGGATGTCTTATGCTTGGTATACCTCGCACCAAATCTCTTCATACTCTAGACTCTTTAATTTGAAAGTTTATGTGGCCTAACCTGGCATGCCACAACCAAGCTGTGTCTTCAGGGCTTGCTAAGAGATTCACGGGTTGAGAGGCGTGAGGTACTATTTTATACAACTGGTTCTTGTATCTTTGCACTTTCATCATCAGTCGACTGCCTTCATCATGTATTCTCAAGTACTCATTCAACATTTCAAATTTGTACCCGATTTCAGTCATTTGTCCCATACTTAAGATATTACTTTGTAGTGTTGGGATGAAATACACATTAGTAATGAGTTGTTGCTCACCATTTTTGAACTCCAACAAAATTGAACCCATACCCGCGATTTGAAGACTAGACCCATCAAAACCGCACCTGCCCGGTAATGCTTTCATCAAGTTCTGCAAAGAAATTGCGTACCCCGGTCATATGGTTGCTTGCCCCGTTATCTAGATAGCATATATCTTCACCATTCTCATTCTTTTCCTCGTTCTATTTTGGAAAGACCTTCTCTTCATTGAGTAGTACCATGTTAGTTGCATTCTCGCCACATAGAGTTAGAAGCAACGCAGGTTCCTCCTCATGTGTTAAGTATGCTTCATCGCCATTCTTCTTAGGAGCCTTGCACTCGGACGTGTAATGGCAATACTCGTCACAGTTAAAGCATCTTATATGGTGCTTATCTCTTCCCCATTGGTGATTATTATCAGAGTCTCGAGACGAGGTGAAATTCCCATGCCTGCCTCTACCTCGTCTAGATCCTCTACCTCGACTATCATTACGCCCGCCTCTATCGCGACAGTATAATCCATGTCCTCTTCCACCCGATGAGTGTTGGATTAGTGTCTAAGTCCATAACTATTTTGGTATGTACTTGACCCGATGGTGCATGGTCCTTTTGGGTTACCTTCACCAAAGCAACTTGATAGGATGAATTATGGAGAGAAAGGATTAAATATGATTTATTAATATATTATGGGAATAATATATTAAAGGACAAATCATATTGTTTAATTAATATTAGTCAATAATTAATTAGTAATTAGTTTTGTAACTAAAAGAGATTAATTAAACTTAAGGGACTGGAATTGTAATTATAAGATAATTGCAATTTGGGCCATGGATTGCCTTGTATTAAGGGATGGACGAATTCTAATGGGAAACCCATAAGGAAATCGTCCATGGGCTTGATAAAAGAAGTCTATGGGTTGCTTAGGGCTTAAGCATCCAAATTAGGGTTTCCTTGTTAGATAACCCTAATAGCCCAACTATATAAAGACCCCTTAAGGCTCAAAAACGTGGCTAAGCTTCTTGTTAGGGTTTCTACACGTTTTTGGTAGCCTCCATCCTCTCTCCTCTTCATCCTCTTGCTTATGGTGTTTGTAAGCCATTAGAGGAGTGACACTTGTGACTCTAAGCCTTCCAAAGTCAATACAAGGAGGAATTGGGATTGTTATTGCTACATAACAATCAAGGTATGATCTTAAACCTAATTACATGTTAATATGATTACTTGCATGCTAGAATAAGGGTTTATAGTCTTGGATTCAAAGCATGTACAATAGAGAAACCTAGATCCAAGCATTAGGGTTTGTATGAGCACATAGGATGTCTTATGACCAAAACCAATCAATGAGGAACTTCCTCCTGTTGCTTTCTGACTCAACGACTGGCCATCTATATTAGCGAGCAACAAGCTCCCCTCATTGCTCGCATTCCCGCTACGAAGTTTCAACCGATCTTCATAAGCTTTGAGTCGGCCGATGGCCTCTTCAAATGGCATGGTATCTGTACCAAAATTTTGTTCAATAGATGCCACGAACCGAAGAAACTTGTCCAGAACTGAGTCAAGAAGTTTTCGAACAAGTGTGCCGTCTTCAAATGTGGCGCCTAGACTGCTATACTTTGCTACTATACCACTGAATTTTCCAGCAAAGTCATCTATTGTTTCCCCCGCTTTCATCCGTAAAGCTTCAAATTCACTCTTTAATGTGTGCAATCTCGCCTTTTGTACCCGTTCGGCTGCAAGGTACCTCACTTTTAATGCTTCCCAGATCTCCCCTGCAGTCTTTTTCTTTGCTACTTGAAGTAGCACATCTTCTGGTACCGCTTGGAAGATGAAGACATATGCTGACTAGTTTTTCTTTTCATCCACTTCCACTCAGTTTGGTGGGTCGATAGATTCCCAAATTCCCCTGGGCATCCATAATTGCCTCCATCTTTATACTCCATGTCGTATAGTTCGTAGACATCAACATCGGGATTTGGAATGGCACTCCAACGTTCTCTCTTTGACTAGGTAACGACATGGTTTTGTAGCAGATATATTTGGGCATGAACCGTGAGGCTCTGATACCAAGTATTAGAAATCAAAAACAGACGATCAAAGCCTGCATAGGCTTACACAGGGATGATAATGTATGCAATAAAGTGTTACTGAATCTTCTTTTTTCTCATCAAACAAGTTACAAACGTTTGCAATTTATAGACTGCGGCATTTAAAACTAAAATAAAGTGCTTTAACAACGACAAAACTATAACTGAAAATTACCAGGTTAATCATAATATGATAACCGTTTATTCCTTTATTGAATTAAACTCAAGATTAAATCAGAATTAATTGCAACATAATCAGCCTTTTTCTGCATTTTAGAAACAGGAGACAGATGAAGGAGAGAGTGTAAATGTGTAATAGCTCCCATTTTGCAATTTAGGTAGCATCAGTACATCTTATCCATCCATTGATAGCATGCAGCATCGTATCCAATTCTAGTTGCCAACCCTGTATACGATATGTATCTGATTTCTTACCAGAGGAGACCTTCATATCTACTGAATACAACACAAGAGAGGGAGCACATTTAGGTCCCTAGATTTCATTAATTTCCCAAAACGTGTAAAAACATCACATGAATATGTAATTTCCTGAATCTTTTGACTTCAAATCTTTTTAAATACATCACGTGAATCTGTAATATCCCCAAATTTCTAACTAAAAGAAACCATCTTAGAAGCAAAAAGAAAAGAGCTGGTGATAGCTAGATTTGGTTTGATCATGTAACATAATTTTGTTTTAATTCGACAAATTTTGGTGATTTGTTTGTTTTGAGTTCACCGTTCATTATTTTAACATAATATTGGCGAAGTAACATCACAGCCGGTTAATACATAATGTGTATTTTTAAAATATAAAAATAAACTTTATATTAATTAAAAATTGGTTGAACAGTTTCAATGTTTTTACAAAATGATCAAAATTCCTAATAATGAGGTTAGAAATACAAATCATTATACATGGTTCAATTTAAGACTCACTCTTATGTTGAACTCCAAAAGTAAATATCATTAACTGGTCTTTTACCAAGGGCATGTGTTAGATATTCTAAAAAAAAGTGTTTTACTTTTTTTTTTATTAATTCAAGCATAATATCAACCGTTTGTTGCGTAATCAAGATCTAAATTACACAAGCTCAACAAAACATACACCAGGCTAGAACAAGAAAGAAAAAAAAAACTACAAACTCACAAAATGGGCAAAAGTGTCATTAACGAGTTGAAGCCTACAAATAAGAAGGCGAAACACAAAAACCAACAACCAAATTTCAAGATAATGACTACGAACAGTAACAACACAACCATAAGTTAACCTGCTACACTGTAGCAAATAACTGAATCCGATGAGAAGTCTAGTCTATTTTTTCTTGTTGAAATCCCAAATCATATGAAAGCTATAGAATGATAGGGCACACTGCATATAAGCAGTTTTATAATTCATAAAGAATCAAGGGAATGAACCGGAGAGTAAACTCCACCAAACTACGAATCATAAGACACTTTTGTTAACAAATAACAGGAATAATCTTTAAAGCATTTTCCAATCTATGAAACACAAAATAGATGGTTAAGATAATATGACAGAATCAATAAAACTGGGTTTAAAACATAGTTTTAAACAAAAACCAAGAAATTTAGCAGACAATGATGTGCTCATTAGCTTCTCTTCAAGATCATCTATGGCGTTTTATTCCCATGACCCATCATATTCAAATTGCTTAGCTGACAGACAAAGAAAGAATAGTGTGAGGGAAAACAGTATTTACAATATAGAGAAAAAGCACATAGAGAAGTTAATTCCAAATACATTGTCACAGTAAACAAGCCCTAGGTGAGCACAATTCTGTATTAACAAAACTACATGACCAAAAGGACCCGTTTGTTATGAATGACAAGGCACAACAAAACAAATTTTTATATTTTGTCCCATTCCAAAAGGTTGAACATTGTGCAACAGGGACTCTCTCTGGATTTCTCATATGTGCAAAAGACTGTCATGCCCTCCTCATCCTCATCACGAAAATAATTCTAGAAAGCTTCTTGAGTCCACAGTCATGTCCCTTCAATGAAATGCAGCGGAAAGAGAAAAGTTGATATGCAAAGTTGCTGTAACATAATAACGCAATTTTGCTGAAAGGAAAAATTGGTATAACACGGTTGTTGTAAGGCAATATTGCTGTAAGAGGTCGTTAAGGTTGGAAACAGTTATGACTTCACAACTGCAAATAACCTCTTAAAACCATAATTTTCGTCATCCTTATCAATTTTCTTGATTTTTTTGGGATATATATATATATATATATATATATATATATATATATATATATATATATATATATATATATATACTCCATACTTTGACATTTACGAATGTGAGAACAACTCGAAAACATGATTCTAATGAATGCCTTATTTCTTGTGGCTAACAAACAAAGGATTTTGTTATTCGATTATCTTGAAAAAATATTTGTGGATCTCAAACATAGGCAGCAAATAGTTTTCAAGCAATGTGATATCACAATAATTGTCCAAGAAAATTCCTTCTTTTAATCTAAAACACATTTTTTTAGAACTTACCCACCACCGACATCTTCAACCAATAAAAATGCCCCCGAGGTAATCCTAGTGTCATATTGATTTCAAGATGCCCAACAAAACCTCCACCATGTATTTTGCTAATAAGTAATTCCCGAAGAATTTGTTCCCTTTTCTCTTCGTTTAAGAGCACTAATTTGGAGTGTGAAGATCTGTTCACAAGCAATGCTTCACCAATTCAGGCTTATCTTGCGAATCTTCTGGCACTAAAGAAGCTTTAATATCCTTAGTTTCATATAACTCGATGACTTGGCTGTTTGGGCACTTAGATTGGTCATATCCTTATCCCTTTCACTTGAAACACTTTAGTTTGCCATATTTGTTGCAACCTTTTCATCTTTGGCTTTTGAAATAGAAGTGGGTTGTTTTGTCTCAATGGAAGATGTTGGTTTCACAAATGAGCTACTAGAACATTCCTTAATCGACGTATATTTCCTCGTCAAGGTAGCTACTTATCAAGACCAAAAATAAACCGAGCCATGGTGTGTTAACAGATTCAGAATTTGAGGAAAACAAAAGTGGGTAGAAGGGAATGTGGGAAGCACTAACGAATTCTATATTGGGCTACAAACCCAATCCCACACTGGTAAAATAAGAAACTAGATGCTAGCATATATAGCAATAGGTAATCCCTTCTATCACCAACTGGTTTTAGAAAATGGAACCTCATTGTTCTTCTATGTTGACCATGGTTGGACTAGTACGTAGCGATCCTAAAAAGTGGCATCAGAGTTACGGTCAAAGTCGGGATGACGTGGCATACACAGGTGGGATAATCCCAGTAATTCACAGTCCAACAAAGTTGATCTTGAAGCCTTGTATCGAAAGTCTTCCAGATGGACCAAGTCATGTGAGCGTGTCCCGAGAGTATCAGCAGCATGAACCGAGAGTATCAGCAATATGAAAAAGGATTGGATGTGATGAACAGTCGTTGAGGGGAGGCTGAGGGCGAAACTTGGGTTTGTGGGGGTGCAAACCCATTCCCACATTGGTAAAATAAGAAACTAGATGCTAGCATATAAGGCAATGAGGAATCCCTTTTTTTTTTTATCACTAATTGGTTTTAGAAAATGGAACCTAATTGTTTTTCTATGTTCAAGATGATTGGGCTAGTAGTGATCCTAACATTCTATACAAGCAAAGTCACAAAAAATGACATAAAGATCATTTTGTAGTCTCCCACCTAAAATTAGAATTAACAACACATTGGGATAAGGATATTGACTAACGTTCTAAATTAGAAAGAGGTCCGCCTTACATGTTCTCCATCTTTCTATAGGGAAGGAAATACTTGAGCAGGATGAACTAGGTAAAAGAAACAAGTAACTACGAGACTAAAAAAACAGAAACCAAAAATACTATACTCTTTTGACTTCTCTAAACATAAATTCCTATAAACCATAATTTAATAGCATTGAACATGGAAACCATATAGACTAGACTCTATAACATCCCTAAAGATTAAACTCTCTTTTGACTTCTCTAAACATTAAATTCCTATGAACCACAATTTAATAGCATTGAACATGGAAACCATATAGACTAGACTCTATAACATCCCTAAAGATTAAACTCCCATGGACCGAGAGTTAAATAGAATTGGACATGGATTTTGATTTTCCTGTCATACAAATGAACCTCATAGGGAAGTAAAAGAAAAGTCCCATGAACACACAAAGCCTCTAAGGCCTTATCCATCTTTTTAATGAATCTCTGTGCATCAAAAGTCCATTTTACGATTAATACATGCACTATATCTTGATTTTGACGGTGGGCTTGGCTTTTAAGAGGCTTATAGCTAATAAATGCAAAGAAGCTTACAAACAGAAAATTAAGATGCAAATGAATTTTGTGAAATATAGACTAAAACAACCCATATGGTCTCAACACTCAAGAGTTCATTGAATGATCTACTTTTACAAAGATCGTCATATAGATAGTGAGAATCAAGTGATTTACCTTTCAAGATTCCCCACCTCACATGAACTGGTACTAACATGACAAAGTTTTGGTACCTAGACATATGTATGTAGATAAAATCAGAGGTGCAATTACAATCTGAAATCACTGTCATATGGAAAATGATCTTCTCTTCTAATGTTGATGATCACAAGTATAACAAAGATGATACACAATTTCATATAAGATTATAATAATCCGGCATAATTAATGCAATAGGACACGATAAATGAAAACCAAAAAAGAAAACATAATTAGAACCCACCTTGCGACTCTCGGTGATGCTTATTTCCTGCTGCCTTTTGTCCTGTTTCTTGAGTACATGAGGAGATACAAGGCTTGGTATGTAATACTTTAAATCTATCAATTGCTGCACAACTTCAGCGTTAATCGTGCGGTTAGGCCCCACAAGCTCCCATGACTGCTTCACATTGTACTTATTCATCCCCCGCACTTTGAGGGGAAACATTTGTCCATGCAATACACACATAGTCCCCAAAAACGTTGCCCGTTGACAAGTTTGTGGGATTTCCTCAAATTTATCATCAGACAAATCAAAGGAAAGAATTACATGTTTCTTATTATTAGCTATACCATGAGAAACAACCCAATGAAGTGCCCCATTGTAAAGGACACCAACCCTAGTGATAAAACTGTAGTTGACTTCTCCTATTACTTCCCAGATGTTGGACTCTAAACTAAACTTTAGGAAACAGGTAAGATTACTGCCTTTTCTAAACCCTAATACCACCTTGTAATCAACATTGGATGAATCGTAACCAAAACCATAAATCAAAGGTCCGGCCTGATCAAGGATTTCGGGCTTTTTCAGTTTATTCACCTCTCTGGTTTCAGGATTGATAACTGAAAATTCAGTACGAGAGGGAGAAACACATATTAAACCATTGGAAGAACCAAGTAGATGACGCGTGCGACGTACAAAATAGAGGTTATCAGCATCAGATAAATGCTCCCAATTACACTGTGGTGTAGCAGACATTGCAATTCTTCTGTTTCCCATTTTGTCATATTCACGATCACGTCGATAACTGTTTTCGAGATGGGCTTTGATGAAATCAGGATCAGAGATCACATCTTTCCATGACTTTGAAACGCTCCTGTAACGGATCAGATCGCTCACCTCTGATCTTATCAGTATTTGTTCAATCATTTCATCCGGCAGCTGTGCCATTGAAACCCTAGAATTGGAAACAGCGTTTCGAGAGGGTGGGGTGCAGGCATTGTTTTATACTACATTTATTACTAGACAATCATAAAATCACAAATTAAGTTACCCGAAATTTTACTGAAAAGTTTAGAGAAATTACCTTTAGCGATGTGCCTTATTCAAAATTTACCACATATGATTGTGGCTTTAATAAATTTCAAGATATTAACGTACACACCAGCTCGATTCACAATGGGATTGGGTGGAGCTGCTGGAATCTAAGATAACTATTAAGACATGATCAAATGCAGGTGACCCAAAAAGGAAGAGGGGGATGAAGGAAGCAAAGTATCTGTTATTTTTTTTTTTTTTTTTGCTTACTTCACAGGAAGTTAGTTCTTATCTAAATAAACAAATTGTTTTCATTAGAGCAGTTTCAAACAATTTTATATCTAGCTTGTTTCTGTGGTTTCTTCTGGGATGAACGCAGAAACTCAATTAACAGCCATTGTACCTGCTACCGCTTGATCTATAATATAATATAATATAAATTACATTCAATTTTGTGAAATTCCATTAGAAACAATTCTACTCAAAGTTAATTAAATCGCAAAATAACAAAACTTCAAACACAACCCTGTGAAATCAATTCTATGATCAAAACAAACCTAATCCATATTTACAATTAACCATATAAATACTCCAAAAAAAATTTAAAAATATGCACTCATTCCGCACGATTTTGCACAATAACTAAGTCAATCCAGCGCTGATACAAAATTCAGCTACGATTTTAAGTTCATACACAAATTTCCAACGATTAATAATGTTTTTTACATAATAACGAGAGAAAAGTATCCAACTAGAATTTGAGGGGAAGGGATCTTGCCGGCTACCAGAGGGAGAGATGAGAGGATGATGCATGCGTTAGCGGATTCAATTCCGATTGATAGCCGTTTCAAAAATTGAGCTTAATAAAGGCTTCCAAATGGTTTATAATTAAAGCATAAACCCTGCAAAAGGGAATTTACAAGATATAAAATCTACCATGGCCAACTCGTACAATTAATAATTTAATAATATAGAAACAATTAGTAATGTTTTCACTAAATCTAGTTGAAACAGTAGATATATAGATATTTATAAAAAAAAAAAAAAAAAAAAAAAAGTAATAATTATATAGAAGCCATTTTCTCACCGAAATTTTGAAGCTAATATCAACCTAAGGTCTGTTTGTTTAGTGTTTATCGTACTAGCAGTTAGACCGTTTGATTTGTTAAAATTTCACGTTTTACTTGCTTCACAGACACGGTCTTAACCAATAACCTAAAAAAATATTGCTGACAGAGTAAGTTGGAAAATAATGTCCTTTGTGCCCTGATCACAAATCACACCTCATCTGATTAGATGCTCTCCTTTGTTGCTTGTTGACGTATCTCACCCGGAGTAACGTCAAAAGATAACGGGGCCTTCAACTCAGGAACGACCGATCAAAAACTCACTACCTAACAAGAGCTGGGAGCAAAATATCTTCCATTAGACTCCGCGTTCTAGCATCGGCGATCTGACCTCGGGATTGGCCCCCTTTTAGGAGAGAAACTCTCGCTCCAAATAAGACAAAAGAGTACCAATCACACCTTGGCGACATATGTAGCGCTCTAGTTTCACACCAATAGAAAATAGCCACCCGCGGAAAACGAACTACCAATCAAAGGCCGGCCTGTCCTCACATGCCTTAAAAGGTACACTACAAGAATAACCTCCTATAGAGACGAGATATATAGGGACGACATATGTCGTCGCAATAGTTACCCTATAGGGACGACATGTCGTTGCCATAGAGTTGACTAATTATTTTTTACTTTTGAAGATACTTCGACGACCTCTCGTCTCAACATGTTAGGCGGGAACGAAAGTGAGTATAGCGTGTTCTTGAAACACCTATGGGGACGACATATCGCTCCAATAAATAACAAAAAAATAAAAAATAACATATTTTTTAAATCCTTTGACGAAAATAAAGGTAGGACGTCGTTTGGGGGATAGCTATAGGGACGACTTGTTGTCCTCATAGCTCTCTAAACCCAAAATTAGAACAGCCCCTGTTTATGCATGCAAGCTCAATAATCAATCATCGTTCTCTCTCGATCGATCAGTCAAAGATTCTCTCTTGACGACTTCCTCACCTCCCATTACCGGCAAATCTTCTTCCTCTCTCCACTGATCCTCATGCTAGTTGCCGAAGACCACCGATGATTACCTTCAACACCGACGATTCCAACTACCGGCTTCCTTTTCATTTCCGGTTACGAATTCTAACAATTACAAGCCCCACTCCAGCAACCTAGGTTAGTAATTCTCGGTTAGAAACTGGAATTGGGGTTTATGTTAGCAATTATGTGTTTGAAACTGAAATTGTGAGTTTCTATGGTTTCATAGCTCTCACAGAAATCATCGATGGAAAGGAATGTGGAACACCGTCGTGAATGGCCTTACCGGAGCTGGCGGAGGTATCGTTGCTTAAATCATCATGTATCCCCTCCAATCGGTACTTAATTCTTCCCTTTTACTCTCTCTGTCTACTTCCTATTCGTCTCGTGGTACACTTATTCAAATGCTTCATGTTTATCTTCTTCTTTTCATCATAAACCTGTTTTTCCTTCTATGATCACAGTCCAATAATCAAGTAATTTTTATTTAGTCTAATAATCAAGTAATCTTCATTGGTAATCTTCATATCTCCTTATGCACCTCCCAAATTACTGTCAGAGTAGCCTTGAATACCAAATTCCATACGATGTTGTTCGAGCGATATATGAAAGGATCCTCTTTGTTGCTATTAAGTGTTGTTTACTTAAACAGTTACATGAACTTTAATACAAGACCAAATGTATACGCCTCCTTTACATTCACACTTATCCATTGCAACACCCTTGAATTCACAGATAAGTTGTATTGAATATGTAAATCTGGATCATGTCCTCTACATTCAAACTTATTAACATAATAATTTCAATCCCTTGTCTTTTCACAATAGGTTATAAGAAGTGAAGGTCTTTGAGAATACAGAATATCAATATATGGAAGAAAGCTAAGTGGGTGGGACAATTTAGCAGGTTGGATCGTAAATAATGAGTTATACAGTGAGAATGTTGTGTGGTTGATTCATGTGATGTCTTACTATAATACATATACCAATTTTCTCTATTTTATAGGAACCAAATCTTTATACTTTGATATTAACTAACTAAAATTTATTTGCCTACTTGTGTTGTTCAGCTACAATTCTAACAATTCTGGATAATGTCTTCCTTCCACTCATTGAGGTAACATCCCCAGTTACATGTAGTCTTGAAACAAGTAACCTAACACCATTCAAAATTAACATGTCACATACTTTGAATTTGATTTATTTTTATTTAATGTAATGTTTTAAGTTTTAACATTCTTATAAATACAATACAGGTTGTAGGATTGGATTATGTCTATTATTTTTATGCCAATCTTTATACCCTAAATAAGCTTCGTGAATCAATGGGCATGATAAAAATTAGATTATGTCCTCATTATGGGGAGGTATGTGTCAAAAAGACGTAAATACCCTCATCTTCATCCTCATCTTAATTGGAAATAACATTTTTGCTTGTATTGTTGTGATGAGGCGGGTGATATTGACCACTTAGCTGCCTCATTTCTTACAACTCACAACATTGCACACAGAATTAATCTCAGAAAATTTCTTGTCCTTCAATATCTATACTACTTTGCCCAGGTAACAACTAACAACTAACAAATCCCTTTTTCCTGTTCAATATTTGTTGTTGTTGTTATTATTATTATTATTATTATTATTATTATTATTATTATTATTATTATTTGGTTAGATTGGGCTTGCAATGTCTCCTTTAAGCAGAAGAGAAGATTCTAGAAACAAAGAAAGAAGCTCTTCATTGCATGATAAGTTGCATGAACTTGATTCTTTGAAGCCTAATCCCTATGGGAGATTGCAAGCGGTTGGTAGTCTTAAATCTTAACATATCCGTGTTTAATTTTTTTAACATCATGACTTTTTAAGTCAAGGTTTTTAGGATGAACATGTATTTTTAGTAGGTGCAAAAGCGAAACTTGTTGTTGTAGGATGAAAAGCATTTACTATATATTACTATCTCTCGAGATGACATGTTGTTTTTATAGTTGTATCTATGGAGACGACTTGTTGTCTTTATGGACGCACCTATAGAGACGACATGTCGTCTCTATGGAGACGACTTGTTGTCTTTATGGACGCACCTATAGAGACGACATGTCGTCTCTATAGATTTATGCATGGAGACTGGCATCATGTAGCGACGAACCAAAAAAGGACGACATGCCATCTCTAAAGGCTACCTATTGCGACGGTATTTCTAGCGACGGAAAAAAAGATCTATTGCGATGGGGCTATGGTGACGAGAGCTATAGGGACGACATGTCGTCCCAGAAACCTATGGGGACGACTTTTGGAACCTATAGAGACGACATTTGTCGTCCCTATAGGTCCCGTTTCTTGTAGTGGTAGAAGATACTATCGGGAATCTGTTCCCCTAACCGCATGTATAAAAATGTCCATACTCCCTCAAGGGAAGGGATCGACTCAAAATATCTCAGTCTCATACTCTCTATACAATACCTTCTATCAAAGGAATCCACTGACTTGACCATCGGAGCTTCGTTCTGGGATCATCTCCCGGATGATGGTTGACGATCTTGTTTTTTTTGTTGTGGCTTTCAGGCTTGTCTTTCTCACCACTCAAGCAGACGGAGTTAAGTCGGAGACATATCACTAAAATTGGCGCCATCTGTGGGACTCGAACCCACGATCGGGTAGGAAACTGAATCGCTTTGGAAAACTTTTTGGAAGACGGAGCGACACCTGTGTTCGGAGATGTCATAGTCTTGTAACAAAGGTGATAATAGGAAGGAACAGAAAGAAAGAAGCAATATCGAAGAAGAGAAGAAGCAAATGATAAAAGGAAAGCAGATCGAATAAGGAAGGTTTTAAACGTAGGTGGGAAACCCGAACAGTTACAATGATGGAATCGCCGACTCAGACGATTTCATCACATCAACAAGCATCAAAAACCACAATCAATGAACATGTGTCTAGGCCTAAAGCTAGAATGATCTCGCTAGCCTGAGCAAACGTTGACGTCCACTAGCCTAGGGGACTTGTTGATGTATCTCACCCGGAGTAGCGTCAAAGGATAACAGGGTTGTAACACCTTGTTTTGAATCGTTTCCATTTCGGGTTGGTGATCAACGACCGGGTATTAGCAAGCTTAGGACCCTTGAAGAATTGAGATTTGTAATCTTTTAGGCTTGGATGATGTAATTTGGATGATCCGGATTTTTGGTTTGTGTTTTGGATTAATATGTCAGCTCGAGCTTTTATGGGAATTGGATATATGTTTGGGATATTGTAAACAAAGGTATGAGCTGATTAAGCATAGAGCTTCTTGTTACCTTTTCATGGATATAAGGATCGTCAGAATCGGATGGATAATGAGGAAGTGATGGCCTTCGGGGTATATTGGGTTTAAGGTTAAGCAGTACGCGGAGCATACATATGTGTACGCATGGCGTAATAGTTCTAAAGCCAATGGCGGACGGTACAATGGTGTACGCGGGTCGTTTTGACGCGAGGAAGGATCACGCCTTCGGGATCGTATACGGGGCGTACGTGCATCTTATTGAATACATTAATTTTTATGTTGTACCCTATATAAGCTCATTAAGTCTTTAGGGCTAGCCTCTTTACCAGCCTCCAATTCCTCAAAACCCTAGAGATCATCCTTTAGCCTTCATGATGGTATTTTGAGCTCATGGTATACATTTTGGTGTGTTTTGGTACATATCCAAGAAGTAGAAGATTGGTGCAAGGTATCCAATTCTTGTTGCCAACCCTATACATGACATGTCACTACTACAAAACATGACATAGGACTCACCATATAAGACCCAGTTTATGAAAAAACAAAAAAAAAAAAGGGGGGGGGGGGGGGGGGGGGACATATTATGGAAAAAATGGGATATATAAAGGGGAGAGTTATATGACCCGGTTTAAGATGAGGAATCAGGATATATGAGTGAACTAAACAACCCGGTTTCTAATGATATAGTCGGCTCTTTTAGCTGTAAAGTTATAAAACCCAGTTTTCCAAATGAAACCGTGTTCTATATCTTTGGGTCGTGATTGTGAGGTAAAATTTTGGATATCCTACCATGAAAATTCAATATCCCACCAACAATTTTGGGGGCCCGCCATGAAAATTCAATATCCCGCCAACAATTTTGGGGGCCGTGATCAAATCAAGTTGTTTTTTGTGACATGCAAACACTTTTATATTAATGGCAATAATGATTCGTTATTTAGCATGTCTACATTAACACATTTTGCTAACTAGAGCATATTTTTTTTATTGAATATATGTTTTCGATGTAAGTCTTAATTGTGTTGGTGGTTAATTGTAACGTAATGTAATTTTAGATGTAAGCCCTCTTAGCTATTTTCACAATAAAAATATTTAAAAGAAATCAGCTTTCCTTAAATGACCCGGTAATTATAAAGGAACTGTATAGATGTAATAGTTATATAACACGGTTTTGAGAATTGGAACCGGGTTTTATCTCCTTATATAACTCGGTTTTGTATGGTAGAACCGTGTCCAAATCACCTTGTGTGCCCATGTTTTGTATACTCCAATATCTTTATATATATATATATATATATATATATATATATATATATATATATATATATATATATATATATCCCGATTGTTAAAAAAAAAACGCATCCTTTTTAGTATGATAGGACCCAGGTTTTAATTCTTTTTCCACATAGGACTCGGCGACAATAGGACCCGGTTGAAAACCGGGTTATTTAATGGATATAACTGGGTTCTATAAGCCTTTGTGTAGTAGTGTATCTGATAGGGATGAACAGTTTTTCCCAAATCCCGATCCCGTACCGGTACCGGTACCGTACTAGAACCAGTACCAAACCGTACCGAATTTAAAAATATGGGACGATACCGGTGATGTTAATTCAGTTTGGTACTCGGGATTAATTTTTGAACAAATTCAGTTTTCGGGAAATCGGGAACGGTACAGATCGGTACCGGTTCCGTCCCACGCTCATCCCTAGTATCTGATTTCTTACCAGAGGATACCTTCGTAGATAGGAGACCTTCATATCTAACCAGAAAATACCTTCATAGATAGGAGACCTTCAAAAGTATGATTCTAATGAATGCTTTATATCTTGTGGCTAAGAAACATAGAATTTTGTTATTAGATTATCTTGCAAAAATATTTGTGTATCCCAAACATAGGCAGTAAATAGTTTTCAAGAAAAGTGATATCACAATAACTATCCAAGAAAATTCCTTCTTTTAATCTACAACAAATTTTTCGACAATTTACCCACCACCAGCATCTCGGATCAATAAACATGTATGTGAGGTAATCCTAGTGTCATATTGATTTCAACATGCCCAACAAAAACTCCACCATGTATTTTTCTAATAAGTAATTCCCGGAGAATTTGTTCCCTTTTCTCTTCGTTTAAGAGAACTGATTTGGAGTGTGAAGATCTGTTCACAGGCAATGCTTCACCAACAATACTTTTGGTGTAAACCAATTCAAGCTCCTTTTGCGAACCTTCTAGCACCAAAGAACCTTTATTATCCTTAGTTTCATGTAACTCGATGGCTTGGCTGTTTCGGCACTGAGATTGGCGATATCTTTATCCCTTGCACTTGGAACACTTTAGTTTGCCATATGTGTTGCAGCCTCTTCATCTTTGGCTTTTGAAATAGAAGTGGCTTGTTTTGTTTCCATGGAAGATGTTGGTGTCACAAATGAGCTACTAGAACATTCCTTAATTGAATTATATCCCCTCGACAAGGTTGCTACTTCCATATCAAGACCAAAAATAAACCGAGCCATGTTGTGTTCACAGTTTCATAATTTGAGGAAAATAAAAGTGGGCGAGAAGGGAATGTGCAAAGCACTAACCAATTCTATGTTGGCTACAAACCTAATCCCACACTTGTAAAATAAGAAACTAGACGCTAGCATGTAAGGCAATAAGTAATCCCTTCTATCACCAACAAAGTTGATCCTTAAGCCTAGTATTGAAAGTCTCCCAGATGGCCCAATTCAGGTGAGTGTGTCCCGAGAGTATTAGAGGCATGAACCGAGAGTATCAGCATTATGAAAAACGATTGGATCTGATGAACAATTATTGAGGGGAGGCCAAGGGCGGAACTTGGGTTTGAGGGGATGATTGTTGGGGTGCAAACCATTGGTAAAATAAGAAACTAGATGCAAACACATAAGGCAATGAGTAATCCCTTTTTATCACCAATTGGTTTTAGAAAATGGATCCTCGTTTTTCTATGTTGAAAATGGAACCTCATTGTTTCTCTATGTTGAACATGGTTGGACTAGTAGCGATCCTAACATTATATAAAAGCAAAGTCACGAAAAATGACATAAAGATCATTTGGTAGTCTTCCACCTAAACTTAGAATTAACAACACATTGGGATAAGGATATTGACTAACATTCTAAATTAGAAAGAGTTCCACCTTACATGTTCTCCATCTTTCTATATGGAAGGAAATACTTGATCAAGATAAACTAGGTAAAAGAAACAAATAACTATGATACTAAAAAAACATAGAAATTTTGACTTCTCTAAACACAAAATTCCTATGAACCACAATTTAATAGCATTGAAAAGGGAAACCATATAGACTAGAATCTTGAACATCCCTAAAGATTAAATTCCCGTGGACAAAGAGCTAAATAGAATTGGACATGGATTTTGATTTTCATGTCATACAAATGAACCTCATAGGGAAGTAAAAGAAAATTCCCATCAACACACGAAGCGTCTAAGTCCTTATCCATCTTTTCATCGAATCTTCGTGCATGAAAAGTCCATGTTACGATTAAAACATGGACTATATCATGATTTTGATGGTGGGTTTGGCTTTTAAGAGGCTTATAGCTAATAAATGCAAAGAATCTTACAAACAACAAATTAAGATGCAAATGAATTTTGTGAAATATAGACTACAACCCATATGGTCTCAACTCTCAAGATTTCATTGAATGATCTACTTTTATAAAGATCGTCATATAGATAGTGAGAATCAAGTGATTTATTGTAATTATCTTTTTCTTTATTTTCTACATTCTTTCTATTATATTATATATACTTAATAAATTATCCTCCACATGCGTAGTGCATTTACCCAACCATACATAACATAAGGCAGCCAACGTACCTTTATTGTATTTTGGACTACCTGTTAGAGCATAATCCGTTTAACAAGTGTATTCAAAGATTACATTTCATTACTAAAAATAAGATAAATATTATGGGAATGAAATTTTAACATTCCAAGTCTAAACCCAAAAAAATAGAAAGATAACTACAATTCAAAAAAAAAAAAAAAAACGCTAATGATTATGGTGTTCAAATAATAGAATATACAAGATCAACAATATTATTCGAAGAACGACATGGACAAAGCGAGATTACAAAACTCGAAAACAAAAAATACAAAGACAGTATTTTATCTAAATATGATGGTATGTGACTTTATTTGGTTGAACAACATTCCAGATTTAAAAGTTAAACAAAGAAAATCAAATGAAACACATGCATAATATAAGATACAAGAATTAGAAACCACAGGAATTGCTTTAAAGATATGGTGTTCATAAATGAACATGATAATTTGGTGAAGGAGCAGCCCTCACACAACTATATTTGCAAGACCAACAATTCTGACAATCAAATCAAGATATTCCCTCATGAGATCTCATCTTGTCCAAACAACTGTCTAGCTTTTTTTAGAACAACAAACGCACACACACATTAAATCGGCCTTTAGATCTACACCTTTTGTCCAACATGGGACTTGAATCTTCAACGACATAGGGGGGCGGCATCTTTCCAACACACAGAGAGGCTACAAGCCTTTGGTTCGTGAGTTCCCTAGCTAACACCAAAACCTGAAAGTTTCTAGTCCAACAGAACATTGGCAAGCTAGCTTGAAATATCACCTTCCCAAAATACAGAACTAAGGAACATCAATACAATACACTGGTTGTTTTCTTAATGTTTAATCTATTAGAAATCAAAAAGAGATGATCAAAGCCTGCATAGGCTTACACAGGGATGATAATGTATGCAAGAAAGTGTTACTGAATCTTCTTATTTTTTCTCATCAAACAAGTTACAAACGTTTGCAATTTATAGACTCTGCTACATTTAAAACTAAAATAAAGTTCTTTAACAACGGGTAATGATATTTTCTCTTAAGATTTTTATACTTCCACTGAAAAAATATTGTAATGACAATTATGTCCCTAATTTCAATTTATAGATAATTAAGAGAGAATGTTTCTTTGTTTCTAAAAATATGCGAGTCCAACAGATCTTCTGTCATTCTGTGCTCGTACAGGTAAGTGAACTGGGCAATCGAAAGAATACTTTGCTTCTAAAAATTTGTTTGAAATGATAACAATGTAACAAGTTTCTAATCAGTTTCTCTCTGCAAATGCCTCTTGTGAACTTCATCATTTTCCGTGCTCTAGCAATTAATTTCACGGTTGAATTGTAAACTATGATTGAGGATTTCTGGAAAAATTAGCAATTCACAATTCAGGGTAACATCACTTGCCCAATTTACAGAAACCACATGATGTTGCCACAAGAAGAGGAAAACCTGATATGAGGTTTTATGTATGCTTTTTAGTGCACAGATATACTTTGGGTGTTTTTTTTCAGGCTTTTTTTGGGTTTTAAATAAATTAATACTTTAGGAATTGGGAATTGGAGATAATATCAGCGTCTTCTTCTAGATGCTAATTGCATTGCAGGTATGACAAAAGCTTAGAAAACTCTCACATGGCAATTTCAGGACCAAGTTTGTTCAATTTGCCCTTGGTATCATCTTTTGTTGTGTGTGTGTGTGTGTTAGAGAGAGAGAGAGAGAGAGAGAGAGAGAGAGAGAGATCACTGCCGTTTATCATACCGGTGGCATGGAGAAACACACTTCGACGACCGTCGAACAAGTAGCATCGTGGGAGGAAGAAGGCGGAAACTGTTCAAAAGATTTATGAAAATATAATCAAGGGTATAATTGTCAATAACCAAATTTTTCAGTGGAAGTATAAAAACCTACATTGGAAATTTCACAACCCTTTAACAACTACCAAAACTATAACTGAAACTTTATTACCAGGTTAATCATAATATGATAACTGTTTATTCCTTTATTGCATTAAATTCAAGATTAAATCAGAATTAATTCCAACACTCTCCCCCTTAATCCTGATTTGTGTCGTGCAGATCCTTAACTCTCAACATGTTTTGCATTTCAACAAATTTCACTCGTGGGAGTGCTTTAGTCAAAATATCTGCCTTTTGTTCTTCTCCACTTATGTGCCCAACGCAGATTAGGCCTTTCTCAACACATTCTCTAATGAAATGGTACCGGGTGTCGATATGTTTACTTTTGCCATGGAAGACAAGATTTTTCATTAGCTCAATTGCAGACTAGTTGTCCACCAGCAACTTGACTTTTCCTGCTTCCTTGATGGTTAAATCCTTCAACAAACTTTTCAACCATAGTGCTTGGCAAGCCGCTGCAGTCGCAACCATAAATTCAGATTCACAAGAGGATAGAGCTACTGTACGTTGTTTCCGGGAACACCATGTGACCAAGTTACCAGAGAAGTAAAATTTGTTCCTGTAGTACGTTTCCCATCATCCTGATCCATGTTGTGACTGCTATCGCTGTACCCAATCAACTTTCCATCTCCACCTGGTCTATACACCAATCCATGATAAATTGTGCCCTTTATATATCTCAAAATCTGCTTTACAGCTTTGAGATGACTGACTCTTGGTGTTTCCATATATCTGCTGACCACTCCAGCTGAATACGCAAGATCTGGTATCGTATGTATTAGATATCGTAAGCTTCCAATAAGACACCAATATTCAGTGGCGTTTGCTAATTACTCTCCTCCAGCTTTTGTTAAGGACAACTTTGGTTCCATGGGGCACTTTGATTCATTGCAGCCATCCATCCCGAAGAGTTTTAAAATTTTCTTTGCATACCCAGCTTGACCAATTGCAATCACGTTTTTACTTTGTTGCGCTTCGATGCCTAGGTAATAAGAAAGCTCCCCCAGATCACTCATATCGAACATCTTCCGCATCCTGTTCTTGAACTCACTTTTCTTTTCTTGACTTGAGCCTGTAACGATTAAATCATCAACATATATTCCGACTATAAGCATGAACTTCGACTTTTTAAGCATGTACACTGCTTGTTCTTGAGGACATCTTTGGAATCCCAAATCTTTGAGTGCCCAGTCAAGCCGGATGTTCCATGCCCTTGGTGCCTGTCGCAGCTCATAAGGGCTTTGTTTAGACGGTAGACTAAGTGTTCCTTCCCTTTAATTAATCACAAAGCCGTCCGGTTGGGATACATATACTTCTTCTTGCAACTCGTCGTTCAAGAAAGTTGATTTTACATCGAAGTGATGAACTCTCCATCCATCCTTAGCTGCTAAAGCTAGTAACAGCCAGATGGTTTCCAAACGTGCTACCGGCGCAAAGACCATTTCAAAGTCTACCCCTTTCTGCTGTACATAGCCCTTCGCGACTAATCGGGCCTTATGTTTTATAATATTCCCATCTGCATCCCTTTTTAGTTTAAATACCCACTTTAATCCTATTGGTTTTTGCCCTTTTAGAAGATAGGATAGTCTCCAGGTTCGATTCTTATTAATTGAATCAAGTTCCGTCTTCATCGCTTCTAGCCAAGCCTTATCAATTACTGCTTCTGTGTAAGTGGTTGGTTCTTAATCAACAAGTAGTATTTCTTCTGGTTCAAGTTCGATTGGGTCTGTTTCATCATAGAGTTCAGATAAGCTTTGAAAACCTCGAGTGGATGTGTGATCATATGTTAAAGAGTTGACATCAACATCTTCATCTGTAATTGGATTTTCTGCGTTGGATGGTTGAGTTTCTAGGCTTGACGATGCACTGATCTGAGGCGAGTTATTGGTGAAGTTAATTTTGAAGAAAATAGAAAATAGGATTTGGTATCACGTGAAGTTAGTTTTGGTATCACGTGACGTTAATTTTGAAGAAAATAGAAAATAGGATTGGACTGCAGACCAAGAGAAGGAGCCCACATCAAACCATGCTTGGTTTGAAACTTTTTAAAATACAAGCACTGAAGAGGGATCCTAAATACCTAGTCCAATCCACGAAATAGTCGGAAGCCCTACTCCCTTGTTCGACACATACCACCACTCTTTTCTCTTTAGGGTTATACATCCGATACACCTAGGGATGAGCATCAGAACCGGGTACCCGCTTTTGGAACCGAAACCGCCTTGGAACTGCCGGTTCTGGAACTGGAACTGCCTTAAGCAGTTCCGGTTCCGGTTCCTAAAGTTATGGAACCGCCTTAAGCGGTTCCGGTTCCAATTCTCATTTTTTTGGAACCGCTACCCGCCGGGTACCCGCCGAAACCGGTTTATATATATATATATATATATATATATATATATATATATATATATATATATATATATATATATATATATATATATATATTGGTATTTCATATAAATATGTGTGTGTTACTTAGACCGGTTTAGAATATATTATGTCCCTTTTTGGTCCGAATTGATTCGATTTGGATCGAACTAAGTTGCGGTTTTATCGAAAAAAGTTAAAAAAGTTAATGTAACCGGGTTACCCGCTCCCGGAACCGGAACCGCCGGTTCCGGGACTGGATCCAAAAATTTAAGAACCGCCTAGACCGGTTCCGGTTCCGGTTCTAACTTTTTAGGAACCGCCGGTTCCGGTTCCGGTTCCGGTTCTCGCCAAATGAGGCGGGTACCCGCCTATGCTCATCCCTAGATACACCTTGCTACCTGGTTCCACCCCTAGGTACACCATTGACACGCTTCTATCACTTAGTTTCGTGGTTTGATTTTTCGGCTCTTTCACTTTTCGACACAACCAAACACCTTCACGTGCTGAAGTGTGGGTTTCTTTCCTATTAATTATGTGGACAACATGTCGAACTGCCTCCCCCAAAAACATATCTGGTACACACATACTTTTCAACAAAGATCTTGTAGCTTCAAGAATGGTGTGATTGCGTCGTTCATCCACCCCATTCTGTTGAGGGCAATAAGGACCTATTAATTGTCGCTCGATCCCTTCTTGTTCACAAAAATTGACATACTGGTGCGAGGTAAATTCCCCTCCTCGATCAGTGCACATACCCTTAAGCTTAAAGTGACTCTTGTTTTTCACTTGTACTTTGAATCATTTGAAGGTTGAAAAAGCCTCATCCTTCATTTTGATTATATAAACCCACATATATTGTTAACAGTCATCAACAATCAACATGAAATATCTATTACCTGCTATTGTTGGTGGATTGATCGGGCCACATAAATCTATATGCACCGGTTCAAGTGGTTTGCTTGCTCGCACGCCACAGAGCTTCTTTCGGGAAGGGCTATCAGGTTTGTTTCGCAACCAGATACCATTCACATACTTGTGTTGGATGTCTTATGCTTGGTATACCCCTTACCAAATCTCTTCGTACTATAGACTCTATAATTTGAAAGTTTGTGTGGCCTAACCTGGCATGCCACAACCAAGTTGTGTGTTCAGGGCTTGCTAAGAGATTCACGGGTTGAGAGGCGTGAAGTACTATTTTATACAACTGGTTCTTGTATCTTTGCACTTTCATCATCAGTCGACCGCCTTCATCATGTATTCTCAAGTACTCATTCAACATTTCAAATTTGTACCCGATTTCAGTCATTTGTCCCATACTTAAGATATTACTTTGTAGTGTTGGGATGAAATACACATTAGTAATGAGTTGTTGCTCACCGTTTTTGCACTCAAACAAAATTGAACCCATACCCGCGATTTGAACACTAGACCCATCAAAATCGCACCTGCCCGGTAATGTTTTCATCAAGCTCGGCAAAGAAATTACGTACCCCGGTTGCTTGCCCCGTTATCTAGATAGCATATATCTTCACCATTCTCATTCTTTGCCTTGTTCTATTTTGGAAAGAACTTCTCTTCATTGAGTAGTACCATGTTAGTTGCATTCTTGACACATATAGTTAGAAGCAACGCAGGTTCCTCCTCATGTGTTAAGTTTGCTTCATCGCCATTCTTCTTAGGAGCCTTGCACTCAGACGTGTAATGGCCATACTCGTCACAGTTAAAGCATCTTATATGGCGCTTATCTCTTCCCCATTGGTGATTATTATCAGAGTCTTGAGACGAGGTGAAATTCCCACACCCGCCTCTACCTCGTCCGGATCCTCTACCTCGACTATCATTACGCCCGCCTCTATCGCGATAGTATAATCCACGTCCTTTTCCACCCGATGAGGAACTTCCTCCTATTGCTTGCTGACTCGACGACTGGGCATCTATTTTAGCGAGCAACAAGCTCACCTCATTGCTCGAATTCCCACTAAGAAGTTTCAACCGATCTTCATAAGCTTTGAGTCGGCCGATGGCCTCTTCGAATGGCATGGTATCTGTACCAGAATACTCTTCAATAGATGCCACCAACTGAAGAAACTTGTCCGGAACTGAGTCGAGAAGTTTTCGAACAAGTGTGTCGTCTTCAAGTGTGGCACCTAGATTGCTATACTCTGCTACTATACCACTCAGTTTTCCAGAAAAGTCATCTATTGTTTCCCCCTCTTTCATCCGTAAAGCTTCAAATTCACTCTTTAATGTGTGCAATCTCGCCTTTTGTACCCGTTCGGCTACAAGGTACCTCACTTTTAATGCTTCACAGATCTCCCCTGCAGTCTTTTTCTTTGCTACTTGAAGTAGTACATCTTCTAGTACCACTTGGAAGATGAAGACATATGCTGACTTGTTTTTCATTTCATCCACCTCCACTCCGTTTGGTGGGTCGATAGATTCCCAAATTCCCTCGGCATCCATAATTGCCTCCATCTTTATACTCCATGTCGTATAGTTCGTAGACATCAACATCGGGATTTGGAATGGCACTCCACCGTTCTCTCTTTGACTAGGTAATGACATGGTTTTGTAGCGGATATATTTGGGCATGAACCGTGAGGCTCTGATACCAAGTATTAGAAATAAAAAAACAGACGATCAAAGCCTGCATAGGCTTACACAGGGATGATAATGTATGCAAGAAAGTCTTACCGAATCTTCTTATTTTTTCTCATCAAACAAGTTACAAAAGTTTGCAATTTATAGACTCTGCTGCATTTAAAACTAAAATAAAGTGCTTTAACAACTACCAAAACTATAACTGAAAATTACCAGGTTAAGCATAATGTGATAACCGTTTATTGCATTAAACTCAAGATTAAATCAGAATTAATTCCAACATAATCAGGCTTATTTTTTTCATTTTAGAGACAGGAGACAGATTGAAGGAGAGAGTGTAAATGTGTAATAGCTCCCTTTTTGCAATTTAGTATCTTTAAAGCATTTTCCAAACTATGAAACACAAAATAAATCGTTAAGATAATCTGACAGAATCAATAAAACTGGGTTTAAAACATTGCTTTAAACAAAAGCCAAGAAATTTAGCATACAATGATGTGCTCATTAGCTTCTCTTCAAGATCATCTATGGCGTTTTATTCCCATGACCCATCATATTCAAATTGCTTAGCTGACAGACAAAGAAAGAATAGTGTGAGGGAAACCGGTATTTACAATATAGAGAGAAAGCACAAAGTGAAGTTAATTCCAAATACATTGTCACGGTAAACATGCCCTAGGTGAGCACAATTCTGTATTAACAAAACTACATGACCAAAAGGACCCGTTTGTTATGAATGACAAGGAACAACAAAACAAATTTATATATTTTGTCCCATTCCAAAAGGTTGAACATTGTGCAACAGGGACTCTCTCTGGATTTCTAATATGTGCAAAAGACTGTCATGCCCTCCTCATCCTCATCATGAAAATAATTCTAGAAAGCTTCTTGAGTCCACAGTCATGTCCCTTCAAAGAAATGCAGCGTAAAGAGAAAAGTTGATATGCAAAGTTGCTGTAACATAATAACGCAATTTTGCTGTAAGGAAAAATTGGTATAACACGGTTGTTGTAAGGCAATATTACTGTAAGAGGTCGTTAATGTTGGAAACAGTTATGACTTCACAACTGCAAATAACCTCTTAAAACCATAATTTTCGTCATCCTTATCAATTTTCTTGATTTTTTTCGGATATATACATACATATATATATATATATATATATATATATATATATATATATATATATATATATATTATGTACTCCATACTTTGACATTTAGGAATGTGAGAACAACTCGAAAGTATGATTCTAAAGAATGTTTTATTTCTTGTGGCTAAGAAACAAAGGATTTTGTTATTCGATTATCTAGAAAAAATATTTGTGGATCTCAAACATAGGCAGCAAATAGTTTTCAAGCAATGTGATATCACAATAACTGTCCAAGAAAATTCCTTCTTTTAATCTAAAACACATTTTTTGAGAACTTACCCACCACCAACATCTTCGACCAATAAAAATGCCCCCGAGGTAATCCTAGTTTCATATTGATTTCAATATGCCCAACAAAACCTCCACCATGTATTTTGCTAATAAGTAATTCCCGAAGAATTTGTTCCCTTTTCTCTTCGTTTAAGAGCACTAATTTGGAGTGTGAAGATCTGTTCACAAGCAATGCTTCACCAACAATACTTTCAGTGTAAACCAATTCAGGCTCATCTTGCGAATCGTCTAGCACTAAAGAAGCTTTAATATCCTTAGTTTCACATAACTCGATGACTTGGCTGTTTGGGCACTTAGATTGGTCATATCCTTATCCCTTTCACTTGAAACACTTTAGTTTGCCATATTTGTTGCAACCTTTTCATCTTTGGCTTTTGAAATAGAAGTGGGTTGTTTTGTCTCAATGGAAGATGTTGGTTTCACGAATGAGCTACTAGAACATTCCTTAATCGACGTATATCTCCTCGTTAAGGTTGCTACTTATCAAGACCAAAAATAAATCGAGCCATGGTGTGTTAACAGATTCAGAATTTGAGGAAAACAAAAGTGGGGAGAAGGGAATGTGGAAGCACTAACTAATTCTATATTGGGCTACAAACCCAATCCCACACTGGTAAAATAAGAAACTAGACGCTAGCATATATAGCAATAGGTAATCCCTTCTATCACCAACTGGTTTTAGAAAATGAAACCTCATTGTTCTTCTATGTTGAGCGGAACTTGGGTTTGTTGGGGTGCAAACCCATTCCCACATTGGTAAAATAAGAAACTAGACGTTAGCATATAAGGCAATGAGGAATCCCTTTTTATCACCAATTGGTTTTAGAAAATGGATCCTAATTGTTTTTCTATGTTCAACATGGTTGGGCTAGTAGTGATCCTAACATTCTATACAAGCGAAGTCACAAAAAATGACATAAAGATCATTTGGTAGTCTCCCACCTAAAATTAGAATTAACAACACATTGGGATAAGGATATTGACTAACGTTCTAAATTAGAAAGAGGTCCGCCTTACATGTTCTCCATCTTTCTATAGGGAAGGAAATACTTGAGCAAGATAATCTAGGTAAAAGAAACAACTAACTACGAGACTAAAAAAACTTAGAAACCAAAAATACTATACTCTCTTAGAAACCAAAAATACTATACTCTTTTGACTTCTCTAAACATAAAATTCCTATGAACCACAATTTAATAGCATTGAACATGGAAACCATATAGACTAGACTCTATAACATCCCTAAAGATTAAACTCTCTTTTGACTTCTCTAAACATTAAATTCCTATGAACCACAATTTAATAGCATTGAACATGGAAACCGTATAGACTAGACTCTATAATTAAAATCCCATGGGCCGAGATTTAAATAGAATTGGACATGGATTTTGATTTTCCTGTCATACAAATGAACCTCATAGGGAAGTAAAAGAAAATTCCCATCAACACACAAAGCCTCTAAGGCCTTATCCACCTTTTTAATGAATCTCTGTGCATCAAAAGTCCATTTACGATTACTACATGCACTATATCTTGATTTTGATGGTGGGCTTGGCTTTCAAGAGGCTTATAGCTAATAAATGCAAAGAAGCTTACAAACAGAAAATTAAGATGCAAATGAATTTTGTGAAATATAGACTAAAACAACCCATATGGTCTCAACACTCAAGAGTTCATTGAATGATCTACTTTTACAAAGATCGTCATATAGATAGTGAGAATCAAGTGATTTACCTTTCAAGATTCCCCACCTCACATGAACTGGTACTAACATGACAAAGTTTTGGTACCTAGACATATGTATGCAGATAAAATCAGAGGTGCAAGTACAATCTGAAATCACTATGTCATATTGACAAATGAGATCTTCTCTTCTAATGTTGATGATCATGAGTATAACTAAGATGATACACAATTTCACATAAAATTATAGTAATCCAGAATAACTAATGCAATAGGACACGATAAATGAAAACCAAAAAAGAAAAAATAATTAGAACCCACCTTGCGACTCTCGGTGATGCTTATTTCCTGCTGTCTTTTGTCCTGTTTCTTGAGTACGTGAGGAGATACAAGGCTTGGTATGTAATACTTTAAATCTTTCAATTGCTGCACAACTTCAGCGTTAATCGTGCAGTTAGGCCCCACAAGCTCCCATGACTGCTTCACATTGTACTTATTCATCCCCCGCACTTTGAGGGGTAACATTTGACCATGAAATACACACATAGTCCCCAAAACGTTGCCCGTTGACAAGTTTGTGGGATTTCCTCAAATTTATCATCAGACAAATCAAAGGAAAGAATTACATATTTCTTATTATTAGCTGTACCATGAGAAACAACCCAATGAAGTGCCCCATTGTAAAGGACACCAACCCTAGTGATAAAAGTGTAGTTGATTTCTCCTATAACTTCCCAGATGTTGGACTCTAAACTAAACTTTAGGAAACAGGTAAGATTATTGCCTTTTCTAAACCCTAATACCACCTTGTAATTATCTTTGGATGAATCGTAACCAAAACCATAAATCAAAGGTCCAGCCTGATCAAGGATTTCGGGCTTTTTCAGTTTATTCACCTCTCTGGTTTCAGGATTGATAACTGAAAATTCAGTACGAGAGGGAGAAACACATACTAAACCATTGGAAGAACCAAGTAGATGACGCGTGCGACGTACAAAATAGAGGTTATCAGCATCAGATAAATGCTCCCAATTACACTGTGGTGTAGCAGACATAGCAATTCTTCTGTTTCCCATTTTGCCATATTCACGATCACGGCGATAACTGTTTTCGAGATGGGCTTTGATGAAATCAGGATCAGAGATCACATCTTTCCATGACTTTGAAACGCTCCTGTAACGGATCAGATCACTCACCTCTGATCTTATCAGTATTTGTTCAATCATTTCATCCAGCAGCTGTGCCATTGAAACCCTAGAATTGGAAACCGCGTTTCGAGAGGGTGGGGTGCAGGCATTGTTTTATACTACATTTATTACTAGACAATCATAAAATCACAAATTAAGTTACCCGAAATTTTACTGAAAAGTTTAGAGAAATTACCTTTAGCGATGTGCCTTATTCAAAATTTACCACATATGATTGTGGCTTTAATAAATTTCAAGATATTAACGTACACACCAGCTCGATTCACAATGGGATTGGGTGGAGCTGCTGGAATCTGAGATAACTATTAAGACATAATCAAATGCAGGTGACCCGAATAGGAAGAGGGAGAGGAAGGAAGCAAAGTATGTGTTATTTTTTTTGCTTACTTCATAGGAAGTTAGTTCTTATCTAAATAAACAAACTGTTTTCATTAGAGCAGTTTCAAACAATTTTATATCTAGCTTGTTTCTGTGGTTTCTTCTGGGATGAACGCAGAAACTCAATTAACAGGCATTCTACCTACTGCCGCTTGATCTGTAATATAATATAATATAAATTACATTCAATTTTGTGAAATTCCATTAGAAACAATTCTACTCGTAGTTAATCAAACATTAAAGTAACAAAACTTCAAACACAACCTTGTGAAATCAATTCTATGATCAAAACAAACCTAATTCATATTACCAATTAACCATATAAATACTCCAAAAAAAAAAAATTAAATATGCACACTCATCACACACAAATTTGCACCATAACTAAGTAAATCTAGCACTGATACCAAATTTAGCTACCATATAAAGTTCATACACAAATTTCCAACGATTAATAATGCTTTTTAGTAAATCATGAAAGAAAAGTATCCATCTAGAATTTGAGAGGAAGGAAGGGATCTTGCCGGCGACAGAGAGATGAGAGGATGATGCCTGCGTTAGCGGATTCGTTCAGATTGATAGCCGTTTCAAAAATTGAGCTTAATAAAGGCTTCCAAATCGTTTATAACGCATAAACCCTCCAAAAGGGAATTTACAAGATATAAACTCTACCAAGGCCAATTTGTACAATTAATAATATAGAAACAAGGGTAAATTACACCGTTGGTCCCTCGTGCATATGCCAGAAAGCATGTTTAGTCCCTATTTCCAAAATTTAACTCGTGCAGTCCCTCGTTGTTATTTATCTTGCATGGTTAGTCCCTATGCACGTTAACTGTTAAATCCTTCCGTTTAAGCTACCCACGTGCCTTGCACGCAGGGGCATTTTCGTCTTTTCAGGGTTTGTGTCCATATTTAATGCCGTTACACCTTAAATCTTATAAAGAACACTGCAACCCTCTTTTCCTCTGTATCCTCTCGTTCGTCTCTTCCCCTCGTTCGATCGATTTCTTCCAAATACATAACAATGATCGATATTAAATGCAATTGTGGAGCCACTGCAGTGATTCGCACATCTTATAGCAAAAGAAACCCTGGGAAACTCTATTATGCTTGTACAGTAAAGGTAAGGTTAATGATTTCAATTTCGTTCTTCGTCTTCTCTAATTTTGCCCTAATTCTTCATCTACTTTAATTGGTTCAGGGACCATTATGCAAGTTCATAGGATGGGTGAATGATTATGATCAGGACTGTGATTGTATGGCGTTTAGGATGAAACTTGAAGAACAAAATCG
Source organism: Lactuca saligna (assembly GCF_052625555.1). Classification (NCBI taxonomy): domain Eukaryota; kingdom Viridiplantae; phylum Streptophyta; class Magnoliopsida; order Asterales; family Asteraceae; genus Lactuca; species Lactuca saligna. The sequence continues at coordinate 62,638,017 of NC_136417.1, read as the reverse complement.
CAAATTGAAGCTTTACCTAGTTATTAGCTGGGTTTTTTTTGTTTCAGTCCTTATATATAAAGTGTAGGTTAAGTAATGAAGTTGTTAGTATTTTGGTATGTGTATTTTGTAATGGAGACTCTTTGTAATGTTATTTGTATTAACAAAAAAATTTCAATTTTAGTTACAATATATTGTGTAATCATAATGTGGTGTTATCAGTTGGTGTTCAAATTTAATGAAAATGTGGTATTTGCAACATATGCAATATACCATTCAATACTAGCATCCAATATAACAATTAAAAAGGACAAAAACTCTAAAATATCCAAGATAACCATTGACCATTAACATAAAGGGACATCCAAAATAACAACATAGTCTTATGGCATACAAATAGTTATCCTACACAGCAACAAAGTATCAAAATACAAAACATAACAACAAAGTAATATGGCAATAAATGCCTAACAAAAACATAGTTATCCTGCATGATCATGATACCAAACTACAAATTCTCAAAGCATGGGGCTTTTTCCTTTGTTCCCAACTCCATTTTGTACACCACCACTGCTACCTGCTGCACCTTCTCCTGTTGTATTCCCTGCTGCACCTTCTCCTGTTCCATTCCCAGTCTGTGATTGTCCCTTGCAGGTCCTTCCATTATGTCCCACATTTCCACATTTTGTGCATGTTACAGATTTCCATTTTGTGGACACTCCATCATCTTCTGTTGCAGATCTTCTTCTCTTTTTTTTTGGTCTGCCAATAGGGACACGATACTTTGGTGGTATCAACTTGGTAGGACATGTGCTTTTTTCCCACAATAACCTCCCATTAATAGGTTCAACTTTGAAGACATACATTTCTTTCCATGTCTTGAGCCAATAAGTTGGGTGTACCCATGTCTCAGGTATTCCAACATTTTCATTGTTGAGCCTCATATCCCATATAGCTGCTATACTATGTTTGCAGGGTATGCCTGTCAGTTCCCACCTATTACATGAACAAGTTTGTTGGTCCATATTAACCACATACTAATTAGTACCTTCACTTGTAACCTGGTACTTCCCATTGCCACAGAACACTGCCCTACACTGTACTGCCCTTTCTTTAATTTTTTCAAGGGTCTTAGTGGCTGTAGGAGTTAATGGGCCATTAGCTTTATCAATTTCTTTTTGAACCATGACAATTTTCCTCATGATATACTCCATAATAAACTCCAAGCAACTGATAATTGGCTTATCACGACCCTTCACTATCTTGCTATTCAAACTCTCACACATATTATTCAACAAAGCATCACAATGTGCCCTCCCTAATAAAACACACTGTATTAGATTATATTTAAAAATTATACACTTATAAACATAATATTATATACCTGAGAAGTGGGATCTAGACCAGTGCTTAGGTGGAATAGAATTAAGCCAGTCATATGCTTCACTGTTAAGTTTCTTTAGTTCTTCCATGGCACTGTTGAATTGTGGTATGGTGGTACATGTTGCACATTTCCAAAGACAATCCTTGAATTCCTTGCTCCTCCATTTATGTTTCATGTTCTCATGAAGATGCCTTATGCAATATCTATGCTCTGCTGCTGGGAAAAGTTTCTCAAGTGCAGGCAATAACCCCTAAATCATCAAAAGAGTGAAGTTGCTTATTGAATTGTAAAACATGCATGTGAAAATGAATGGAGAACTTTATTTACCTTCTGTCTATCTGATATGAAAGTGAAGTTGGAGTTTGCATACAAACCAAGATCATCTCCTAAGTTAGTTTAAAACCAGGTCCATGAATTAACGTTCTCTGCTTCAACAACTGCATATGCCAAAGGGTATGTGCAATTGTTCCCATCTAAACCCTGAATTATCATGTCAAACACAGTAATAAGCAAACAATTAACTATGGTCAAACATTAATCAAATACTAAAATATGATTATGCACATACCACTGCTGTCAGGATCATACCATGGTATGGACCCTTCATGAATGCACCATCAAGCCCTAGTAAATCTCTTTTCCCTGCTGCAAATCCACTTTTCAGTGGACCAAGACAAATGTATACTCGTTCAAATACCCTGGTCTCAGATGCATAACATGGTTCACTTTGCACTTGAAGTTTGACTGTGGTGTTTGGATTTCTACTCTGCACCTCCTGTAAGTAGTCTCTTAGACATGAGTACTGAGCATCAAAATCTCCCCTAATTGATTCCAGGGCTTTCGTTTTCGCCCTATGAACTTTCATGTCTGACAATCCAAGTTGGTATTTCTTCTCAAGCATCTCACGTAATGCTCTAAGTGGTATTTCTGGGTTTGCCTCCACTGTGTCAACAATCTGTTCAGAGAGAAACTTGTAGTTACATGCCCTAATTTTCCTTGTTTGAAGGCACGTATGTTGCTTTTCATAGGTCTTAACAGTCCAGTTAATGTCTTTTTTCCACTTACTCACTAGTAGGACCCATGGGCATTTATGAATAGAACCATCTTTCACTTTCTTTTTCTTTTGACTTGGTCCCACTTTGTCATTACTTTTGCTGGTCCCACCTGTTTCTAATATCCCAAGGTTTGGTATTGTCCCTTTGCAAACGACTCTAATCCTATTTTTGTCATTCTTGATGAAGTCTAACTCCCTTCTACTCTGTATGGAATGAAGATAAATTTGTTGTTTAACTTCCTTGGCTGTGCTAAAAGTCTGGTGGATGTAAAATGGATCTTTGACAGCAGCTGCTTCATTCTTATGTGCTCTTCGTAAATCTCTTATCTTCTTCCTTTTTTTACTAGCTTCACCCTCATCTGATGAAGATGCAGATACAAATTCTTCAGTGTTTATAACCTCTAATTCTTCATCACCTTCTACTGCTTCATCTCGATCATCAGGAAAACTTCCAACCCACTCCACCTCTTTGTCAATGTTGAGGTGAAAGTTCTTCATATCAACCTCTGGATCATCTAACAAATTATCTTCATCAACTATGTAATCGCTATCTTGACTGTATTCACTATCTTCAGTGTCATCACTATCATGACTGTCTTTACTAGCTTGACTGTCTTCACCTGCTTTTTCACGATTTGGTTCATCTTGTTCCATAGGAGTCCCACCAAAAGGTTCACACCATTCAAATGTATCACCCAAACCATCAACATTAGTACATGTGCTTCCTATCATTGGTTCAGTCAAAGGGCTTTCAATTCTTGGTATATAGGCAGGGGTTGACTCAATTGTTTCACTCAATGTAACAAGGGGTTGTTCCAAGGTTGTTTCAAGTAATGTACTAGGGGGTTCGTCCATAGTTTCTACATTCTCAAAAACAGGGGCTTCTTCACTAGGACAATCCCCTGAATTTGACCATGTCAATAACAAGCTTTTACGACAAAGGGACTCAGGAATTTCGTGTATCTTTATCTTTGCAGGGTTGGGGGACATTTGATACGTATGGAGCTTGGTTTCCCAAAACTCTGTATACACTTCTATCACCTTGTGTTCATACACGTATGACCTAAAGTGGTTTATATCTTCGTCACAACCCAAAGCATACAACCCAAAATCTAAATCCCAGGTTGGTCGTTTGAAATGATAATAAATACTTTTACCTGGTTCCACACAATCAAGCAATTCCATTATCTCGTCCATATCATGCACCGAGAACAAGTCACTATCAATGCCATCAATATATTTCATCTTCCCCTTTATGTATTTGCGGCCTGGAAACTTCGTAAAAACTCCACCATAGTTCAATCGTATCGAGAACATACATGGATTGTCAGCTGCGAACCCAAAAAAAAATTACGTTTTAGGAACGTATAATGGATGATCAACTGAAAATGTAGAAAATTTTACCGTATGAGCTTTGGAGATCGTATTCCTCCCATTCTTGCCTAATCCTCCAGTTCACCATCGTAGAAAACTAGGGTTTTCTCGTGCAATGCTAAGGGTCGACGGAGGATGAAATCAGAAATGATCGGTTATCGAAGTCGCGCCATACTGGTTCATCTATACAAACCCTGAAAAGACGAAAATGCCCCTGCGTGCAAGGCACGTGGGTAGCTTAAACGGAAGGATTTAACAGTTAACGTGCATAGGGACTAACCATGCAAGATAAATAACAACGAGGGACTGCACGAGTTAAATTTTGGAAATAGGGACTAAACATGCTTTCTGGCATGTGCACGAGGGACCAACGGTGTAATTTACCCTAGAAACAATTAGTAATGTTTTTAGTAAATCCAGTTAAAACAGTAGATATGTAGATATTTATAAAAAAAGTAATAATAATATGGAAGCAATTTTCTGACTGAAATTTTGAAGCTAATATCGGGCTAAGGGCTGTTTGTTTACCACTTATCGGTCTAGTAGTCAGACTGTTTGTTTTGTTAAAATTTCACGTTTTACTTGTCAACAGATAGTTCTTAACCAATAACCTAAAAAATTAATGTTGACCGAGTAAGTTGGAAAATAATGTCCTTTGTTCCCCGATCACAAATCACGCCTCATCCACAAGTCATGCCTCATCTGATTAGATGCTCTCATTTGTTGCTTGCTGGCGTATCTCACCCGGAGTAACATCAAAGGATAATGGGGTCCTCAACTCAGGAATGACCCATCAAAAACCCACTACCCGACAAGAGTCTGGAGCAAACTATCATCCATAAGACCCCGTGTTCTAGCGTCGGTGATCTGACCTCAGGATTGGCCCCTTTAAGGATAAAAACTCCCACTCCAGATAAGACAAAGGAGTATCAGTCGCCCTAGTGCGACAGGTGTAGTGCTCGGTGATCTGCCAACTAGTAGTTTCACACCAATAGCAAATAGCCACTCGCGGAGCACAACTACCAATCGAATGCCGTCTCATCTTGCCATGCCTGGAAAAGTAGAAGATGTTGTCGAGGATCTGTTCTCCTGACTATTGGTATAAAAAATTCCCTTCTCCCCCAAGGGAAGGGATCGACTCGAAAAATCCCAGTCTCATACTCTCCATACAATACCTTTTCTCAAAGGAATCCACTGACTTGACTGTCGGAGCTTCGGTCCGGGATCACCTCCGACACTGACGATCTAGTTTTCTTTGTTGTGATTCCCAAGCTTGTCTTTCTCACCCCTCAATGAGACGGAGTTAAGTCGGAGACATATCACAATAGTTGGCGCCATCTGTGGGACTCGAACCCAGAATCGGGGAGGAAACTGAATCTCTCTTGCAGCCTGGAAAACTCTTCGGAGGACGGAGCGACACTTGCATTCAGAGATGCCATGGTCTGGTAACAAAGGGGAAACAAAAACAAAGGATAAGAAACGCAGAAGGAACAGAAAGAAAGAAGCAATATTGGAGAAGAGAAGAAACAAAGGAGAAAAAGGAAAGCATATCGAATAAGGAAGGTTTTAAATGCAGGCGGGAAACCCGAACAGTTACAATGATGAAACCGCCAACTCATATGATTCTGTCACGTCAACAGGCAACAAAAATCACCATCGATGAACACGTGTCTAGGCCTAAGGCTAGAATGACCTTGCTAGCCTGAGCAAATGCCGACGTCCACTATCCTAGGGGTCTTGTTGATGTATCTCACCCGAAGTAGCATCAAAGGATAACGGGGCCGTCAACTCAGGAGCGACCCATCAAAAACCAACTACCCGACAAGAGCCGGGAGCAAACTATCGTCCATAAGACCCCGCGTTCTAGTGTCGGCGATCTGACCTCGGGATTGGCCCCCTTTTAGGAGAGAAATTCCACTCCAGATAAGACAAAGGAGTACCGATCGGCCCAGGGCTACTCCAAGTGCAGTGCTCGGTGATCTACCAACTGGCATTTCTACACCAATAGCAAATAGCCACTTGCGAAGCACGAACTACCAATCGAAGGCTGCCTCGTCCTACCATGTCGTAAAAGGTAGAAGATATTGTTGGTGATCTGTTCCCCTGAACACATGTATAAGAAGGTTCCTTATCCCCCAAGGAAGGGGATCGACTCGAAAAATCTCAGTCTCATACTCTCCATACAATACCTTTTCTCAATGGAATATACTTACTTGACCATTAGAGATTCATTATGGGATCACCTCCAGGACAACGACTGACGATCTTGTTTTCTTTGTTGTGATTCTCAGGCTTGTCTTTCTCACCCCTCAAGGAGACGGAGTTAAGTCAAAGACATATCACAACATTGCTTAAGACATATCACACCTCTGACCACTACATCACCAGTACTCTCATTAGCCAATAACCGAAAAAAATATTGCTAACAGAGTAAGTTGGAAAATAATGTCCTTTGTGCTCTGATCACAAATCATGCTTCATCCAGAATTCATGCCTCATCTGATCGTGTATGTTGTTCATGCTCATGCAAGGTTGGATGTTCCAGAAGATTTTGCATGGCGGATTGTGATTAGTTAACACCTTTCATGGGCCTATGGGCCAATGGACTTGGTGTAGGGTTTTGAGCATTCTAACACTCCTAAGGTGTACATGCAACCCTAAATACCTTGGATCTATGTTTTCTCTATTATACATGCAAACTTTCATTTTCCAAGATATTACCCTAACTAGCATACAAAACTTTGATACTTGGGTAATAAAACAAGTTAGATAACATACCTTTTGTTGTAGCTTGTTGCTTGGAGCTTTAAGAGCTTAGCACCAATAATGTGAATGCCTCAAGTGGAATCACAAATCACCACTAACACTTGGAAAACTTGAAAGAGGACTCTTTAGCTCACAAAAATCGGCTACACTCTTGCAAAGACTCTAGGTGTCATTTTCTTGAACCAAAGGGCTTCTTATATAGTGTGGTTACATTAGGGTTACACCATGTAAACCCTAATATGCATGATTTTCCACATTCCTCATGACCCATGGGTTTTAACCTCCATGGAGTATCCATGAGTCACCACATGGGTTAAGCCCAACATAAAGAATCATGAATCATTAGCCCACATTATAAGAATGAATAATTTACATAATCAATCCCTATATATTTAATTAGTCTCTTTTGACTACAAAATTAATTCCAAATTAATTCTTGATCAATACTAATTAAATAATATGATTTCATATTAATATATTATAACTTATAATATATTAATAAATCATAGTTATCCTCTTCTCAAAAGTCCAAATTGTTCTGGTGAAGTGCAACCAAAATAGACCATGCAAAATCGGGTCAAGTACATACCAAATATAGTTATGGACTTAGACACCTTATCCAACAGTTGGCCCATTAGGGTTTTAGGTCTGATCCCTCAAGTATGAATAGGGATGCATGCTAAGTCATTTTGTATCTTGAATTCTAGAGTGTTAGGCAAATCTCTGTGAAATTGTACTTGTAACCTCTATTTGAAAGCTCTAAAATAAAGAATACTCCCATCCGACCCATGAATGTAGCTCATCTTGACCGACCCACGTAATATTGTGTCTTGTATGCTTTTAGTTTGCTTATTATCCGCTTTACTTCCTGATAGTTTACGATTTCCAAAAAAGGTCCGGGGATTTTTTTGTTCATCATATCGCCGGAAAAGAGAAGAAGGAGATAGAAGACAATTATCTGAAAAGGGTCTCACTGTAAAATCAAGTTTAGCTGGAGAAGATGACTGGAAAAATCATACTAGGCCGAAAAACTCATGTTTGGACGGAAACCACACCCGAAGCCGACAAAACCCATTATTACCCTTCATATTGGTACTTTGTGAACGATCTCAAAAAGTTCACAGGTAAATCAAAAAAAAAGTTCGATGACTAAATGTTTACAAAAATCAAAGTTCCTTAAATGTATTTATTGTCATCAATATCAACCACTCCGTCACTCATGGAATTTGTATATAAGAGCGAGAGATTGATTTGCATAAAAGTATACATATTACCTTCCAACTAATATTTTTTGAAATCTTGGTTAGAAGAGAGAAACAAACAAATTGAATTATGTGGCACTAATAAAAACACACACAAAACAAAAAAAAAAAAAAAAAAAAAAAAAAAAAAAAAAAAAAAAAAAAAGCACGGTATTTTGTGGTTTAACCACTCTAATTCAATTTGGTTTATTAAAACCATCCAAGTTTTCATATTATTTTTTCTATATCGACCGCTTTCACCATTATAGGAGGTTAAAGTAGTCAATAGAAATTAATGGTCGCCAAAGTTTAGTGGCTTAGTAATATTTAATGTCAAAGATTAGTAATATTTAGTGTCAAAGATTGGTTTAAGATTTTTCGTGAAAGTCATTCAACTTTGACAACTTTTTTTTTATGTTGTGGCCATTTTAACTTGCTACAAATTAATGGTAAGATATAAAAAATTATTCTTTACGTCCCAAATTAATAGTACATGTTTCTTTTTTGGTTTATCCCAAAATAATAGCTTACTTCTAATTATGAATATCCTTTTTACCAAAATACCCTCATCTACCATGCAACAAAATGATAGAATTAAATGCAACAAGAGCGTATAATTGTAATTTCATTTAATAAACTTAGTTGTAATTAATGTTTTCTTAATCTATGTGTTTTTTTGATTATAGACAATAATTTTGGAACAAACGGAGTATCAAACAATGATGGCCTTCATGAACCAAATTGAAGTGATGGTTAAACCACCAAAATGTCCAAAATATAGTGATTTTTATATATTTTACCCTAAATTATACAAAGAAATGCAAACAAGAAAATCGAAATGGAAAATGGGTTACATCTATTTCGGTTCAAAACAAAGGCCCCCCTAATCAAACTTGCACTAAGAAAATCATAAATTAAAGCAACTAACTAGATTTGGGCACCACATTACCATAATATTCAAGAGCGTCCTATGGCTTCAAGAAAATGGCCCTTAACTAGAATTGGGTACCGCATTCCATAAACAGCTCCACCTAGCAAGCAACTAGGCAGATAGGAAAAAGGAACTAACTAAACATCTCTCGTATCGCAACCATTAGAGAGAGAAAAAAACATCAAGCCTATTACATGAAGGACTTTCACACCAATCTATCCAATTATAAATGCCTCCATTGCTCCGACGATTTGAACCAAATGAACACCGATGATTTGATAATATCCACGGCCTTTTCAGGTGTAATATTATTTTGATTGAAGATTATTCTGTTTCTCGCTTGCCACAAACTCCAAAGCGTTCCATAACAAATACCCAACAACACCTTTTTCTTCTTTGGGCAATTTCCCCATACTGTTGCGAATTCCAACACCTCACCAGTTTTATCAAAATAAGGCAACGATATGAAACACCATATGAAGATCCACTCCCATGTAAATCTAGCAAATGAACATCCACATATTATGTGATCCGCAAATTCCTCATCCGTGTTACATTCCCCGCAAGTCACCAAATTTGTATTGATGCCACGATGATTAAGAGCCGAGGCAGATGGGATGCAATTTTGAATAGCACGCCAAACGAAGCATGATACCTTTATAGGTGTCTCTTTTAACCAAACAAATGAGCAATTGCCCGACCCACTAAAAGTTGTTTTCAACCGATGCCTACACACATCCACAACGAAGCAATCGTTTGAAGCCAAATCACACGTCCATGAGTACTCTTTGCTGGAGTTTAGCCAAGTAGACCCAATAACTTGTATAAGTCGGTTGACTTGCTGTGAAAGCGGCTGACAAGACCAAGACCAAGAGAATCCTCTGTGGTAGATTTGATTAGAGATCTTACATTTCTTTTGCGATTCCAGGGTATAAAGCTTAGTAAACCTAAGTTTGAGTGGACAATTGCCCAGCCAGTCGTCGCTCCAAAATAGAGTTTCTTCTCTATAGTTGATTGTTCTTCTAATGATTGCACTCATCGGAATATCTCGTTTGACCAACTCGCTCTTAACTCTTGCTATATTGTTCCACACACCTAATATGAAATTGTTAGACAAATTGTATGGTGGTCTAGAAGCCAAGTTGTGTATTCTTGTGATAATTAAGTTGTGTATGCTTGTGATAATTTTGTTCCATTTCGAAGACGCATAAGGCATATAATTTAAGACATTATGCCTAAAATTAACTCCCTTATGAGATCCCAAATCAACAAGACGCAACAATAACTAACTAATGTAATCGGAGGTGCATATGTATAGGTTTTAAAATGGCTTCAGTTTTTTAAAAACTTATTTTTTAGATCGGTTTCGGTTATAATCGATTCGGTTTCTTTAGTTTTTTTGTAAGTGAAACTTTAACAGTTTTTTCGGTTAAAAAACGGTTCGGTTTGATAGCTTTTAGAAAAAAGGGGAAAAAATTAGTTTCATTTATTTATAAATACCTATATCAAACCGGCGGTTTGGTTTTAACTGAACCATTGATAGAAAAACCGGTTTCGGTTTTCTTGGGTCAATTATAAGTCTTAACTTGGTTATTATGTAAATTATTGAAATTTTCTAACCTATTTTTAATATGAAGTATATCTTTTATATTTTAAAGAATTATACATAATACAAGTTAGGGCTAACCCATTTCGCTAACAAGGTGTCTAACAAAGTGTTTCTAATAAGAAACAAAAAAGATATTGCAATCAATCACAGGCATATACTAACTCGCCATTTCTACAAGATATAAAATAAAATAAAAGGGTTATAAATAATTGTGGTTTGTGATGTTATGTTACCTATGAATCAAAATGGAACCAATCATCAGATTTTTTTGGATCAAAACCAAATTATGTAATATGATTAAACTAACCTAATCAATAACTTTTTTTTTTCTAAAAATGTTTGTTATAGTTATAAAGTTTGGGAAATTTTGCCATATAAACAATTTGAATTCAAAATACTGAAAGAGGGCTATTAAAATTCAGGTGATGAATTCAAAAGTTTTGGGAGATTATAAAAAATTAATTTCAATTATAAATTTTGGGAAATTTTGGTGCGTAGGAGAACATGATTGTTGTTGAGTGGTCCCTCTGTTTTTTCGTGTTTATCTAAAAGTTTTGAAGGTCTCCTCTACTCCACTAATATCTCAGATACATGGCGTATGTAGAGTGAGCAACCACAATTGGATACATTGCTTTGTAACTTTTCTTTTCTTATGTTTTTCTTCTTTTGGAAATTTGTTTTCTATTAAATTTTCATCACATCATCATATGGAATTTTCTTTCTCCTTTATCAGTCTCTTCTTTCTTTTGTACCTTGCTAATCCTTCCATTGCTTATCACCTCCCTCAAAGCATGTGTCGTGGGCTTGTGTGCCTCTTTTTTACTTCTGTTTACAATCCAGAAAAGGCTAATTACTCATCAACAAAACAACCAAGATACTGTTTTGATGTTTCTTTGTTCTGTATTGCTAGCATATTATTTGTATGTGTATTTGTATTATTGTTTATAGTCTGGCCCAATTGTTTGACCCTTTACTGATTATTCATGTATCTTGTATATATTGAGGATATCTAATGAAATATCGATTCATGGGAAAATATAGACGATTTCATGGTATATAGCAGTATATTCTTTGGTCATTGTGTTAAACCAATTTGGATCTTTAAAAACCTGCAAGTAATTTTTAAGAACATGAGAGGAGTTGTCAACATGAAGATTGAGTTTGCAAATTTTAATAGATACCCTCATTATATACAAGATACAAGAATAATCAGTAAAGGGCCAAACACGCTTGGGCCGGACTTTAAACAATAATACAAATACATATACAAACAATACGCTAACATGTATCATCTCGGAATATGATATTTGGTGTTTTACAATATGTGGTTGGACAAGATAAGATCCCATGGGGATTATCGTGTGTGGATTGTTGAAATTGGTGGTCTCAGAAAGGTAAACCTAGTCTTCCAATTTGCATGCAACTTCATATTATTGTTTTGTTTGTCTTAGATCACCATATTATTATATCTTAACTTTTACAACTAATTATTCTAGGGAGGGAAGTTAGTTTGTATTAGCACATTATCCTCCTTTTTGGTTATTATTTCGATTATGCTTATGCTTATGCTCATTCGAGTTTTTATGAAACATTGAGCACAAAAATAAGTTGGGGGAGGCGGGGGGATATGACGCATGGCATAAGATGCACTTTTTTATTAGATAGATAGAGATAGATTAGATCGTAGTTTAATCCTTAATACATATAAATATGCATTATATGGTGTGTTTGTCAAAACTAGGAGGTAGTTGTTGCCGGTAGCGTTTTGTTAAACGTTACATGAAGTAACTTTTGGATTTGGAGTATATTGTTTAAATTAAACATTAAAAGTTTGTAGTGTCAAACAATGTTTTTTGTTCAAAACAAAGCGTTTTGTCAGACGTAGAAGCTAGAAGCTTTCAAACGCTTCGTGCTGATAGAATAATAGAAACGGGAAATCTCCAACAAAGTCCTAAAATTTTGGTCCGGTTTATGTTTTAGTCCTAAACTAATTTTTGTTTGCGAAAAAGTCCAAAAAATCATCAAAAGTTTGCATTTTCACCCTTTTTTACTTGTTGAAACCGGTAACAAATTAATTTGGAACTATTTCATAAATTGACCCATAGGACTTTTCTGCAAAATATATATATATATATATATATATATATATATATATATATATATATATATATGGGCTTTTCTGCAAACAAAAACCTTATTATTATTATTATTATTATTATTATTATTATTATTATTATTATCATTACAAATAAGTATACTATTTTTTAATTTTGTTATTATTAATATTGTTAATAATACATATAAATACAATTAAATTTAAAAAATATTAAAGACATTTTATAAATGTGAAGATTGAGCAGATGGTAATGCTTTAAGCATTGAAATCATTAATGTCTGTTTGTATATTCTAAATTTGTATATGGTCATTTCACATTTGTTATTATTCTTTTTAATTCAGAATATTAATATTTAACAATTTAAAAGAAGCTACTGGTTTTTCAAATTGTTTACAAATAGTGAGTGTGTGATATGCATGTATGTCTTGTGTGTAAGTATTTAAATTACCAACATGTGTGTTGCTCTTTTTCATTACTTGATCCTTGTGGGTTTTTTGGAAACGTAGCAGATATTGTGTGATAAAGCAAAACAAGTCATATTACTTTCTATTAAACAAGATATTTTAATTAATATTTTCTAATTTTGATATGGTCCACCAATGTAAATATTTATTGTGGATATGTTGGATTTGAAAAGAAATCATTCTACCTTAAGAAATTTTATATACAAAATGAAAAATCCTTTTATCTTAAACTATTTATACACAATTTTACAAATATGCAACTTCTTTTAAATTGTGAAGTGTTAATATTTTGAATTGAATGTGAAATGATCATATACAAAGTGAGGACATACAAGCAATATTCATGATTTCAATGCTTAAAGCATTACCATCACCACAACCTTCATCTTTAAATATTTTCTTTAATATTTTTTTAAGTGTATATGTACTATTAAAAATATTAATAATAATAAATTTAAAAATTAGTATACTTGTTTATATTTTTAATATAATAATAATAATAATAATAATAATAATAATAATGATGATGATGATGATGATGATGATGATGATGATGATGATGATGATGATGATGATGATAATAATAATAATAATAATAATAATAATAATAATAATAATAATAATAATAATAATAAGGTTTTTGTTCGTAGAAAAGTCTTAATATTTTTTTTGCAGAAAAGTCCCAATATTTTGGGTCATTTTGTGAAATAGACCAAATATTTTGGATCAGTTTATGAAATAGTTCCAAATTAATTTGTTGATGGTTTCAACCAGTCAAAAAGGGTCAAAATGCATACTTTTGCCAGTTTTTAGGACTTTTTCGTAAACAAAATTTAGTTTATGACTAAAACGTAAACCGGACCAAAATTTTAGGACTTTATTGGAGATTTCCCTAATAGAAACCAACGAAAGTTTGCTTAAAAAATGTCTATTTTTATTTGGATTATTAAATTAAATGGCTTATTCTACACATCAACTTAGGGGTCATTTGTTTATGCTTCTAATTAGGTCCAATACAGGATCCGGTCCAAAAAAGGTAGATCAGGATGTTAGATTTCGTTTTTGCAATTAAGGACTCGGTCCAAGAAAAAACCTGATTCGGTCCTTCCCTCTCAATCTCTGGACCAGAACTATGTCATATATGCAGATTCGTTTTTACCCTACGTACATTGATAACCTCCATAGAGAAGGCAGCGATCGCTGAAGCAATAGCAGGACCTATCAACAGGTTCTTCCTTCGTTCTGGTTTATTCTTCGTTTTTTTGTTCTTATTGATAACCTACGTACAACAGAAAACGCAGCCTTCTTCATTATGAATTTTTTTATTGTTTGTTGATTTCTTCCCCCACTCGTTCCTTATGTTTTTGGCTGCGAAATATATGATTTCGTATTGGGATTTCATTTTAATTTGTATATATGTGAATATGTATATCTGTCTTTTCATGGCAAAAAAAACATATTAAATGGCATGTACAGTGGTTCCCTTTATTTAGTTTTTATGGGCAGCACATTATGATTGCGCTCGCCTACATAGAATTTCTCGAAAAGTGAACCATAAAAACAAAAATTGGGATTGTTTTTGATGGGTAATTTTAGCTTGAAAAATTGACCCATCAGTAGTAGTTGTAGTTTGGTTGCATTGGTTGTGAAACAACGTAAAGGTACATGCACAAACTAAAGGAATTGATTCTGTTATTAAATGCAGAAATAGACTCAAGAGTTAGAGGAATTAATTGAGAAAATTCCTAACAAGAATAATGGCCAAAATGATTGTCTTCTTTATTGCTTCAAGTCGTGTGGCCCTTTGGGAGAAAAACAAATACAAGATACCAACATATTGGTGTATATGTGTATATAATGTTGGTGATTTTAGTGTCACCATGTCATTTTATGTAATCGGGATGAGATTAAAGTCCATTTAATTCTGTAATGATGAGACACCCAATTCCCTCCTAATATAATGTTAGGAGTTGAATTCAATGTGGAAAGCCCATAATTATAGATTGGAACACATGAAGTATTCATCCCATGTATATGTTCGGTTCTGCAAGTTAGCCAGGTTGAAGTTTAAGTTCTTAATAATGCCTTTGACAAATGTATGTGTAAATACATGGAAAGGAGTTACATATGTGATTGTGAAGTGTAACCGCATTCCAAGAGGTTATGGACTTGACCTTGATACGATCATGAGAGAACTGGGACACACGACTTTATAATAATGTCAGGTTGTATTTTGCTAGAAATTCAATAAACTAGTATGTATTTTACTTTATGGTATTCAAATGGGTTTATGGGTTCAATTCTTAGAACACTTTGGTTCTCTAGTATTTGAAAATGTATGATACTAAGTGGAAATTCAATTGTTTCGATATTTTCATTATGTACTAGTTTGTTCAAGGGTTACACTAAAATGGGGGAGGATTGTTGAAGATTTTTGAGTCATCATGTCATTTTATGTAACTGGAATTAACATGTGAGCTAAAGGGCTTCATAATTTGTATTCTAATATATGGCCGGGTTTGTGTGCAGTGCACTCATGTATATGATCAAATTAGAAGTCGGTTCGACGGTACGTCATGGATCCGGGGGCAACGCCCCTGGGTCCGAGATTTCCAAAGGGGCAGCGCCCCTGGTGGGGAAAATCATTAGTTTTAGTAACCCTAAATTCTCATTAAAATCCAGATTACCCTGATTTTCTTCCAAAGCAACTCATGACGGCCCAACCCTAATAAAACCCTAATCTCATATATTATATATACAGTTCTTCTTTCTCAGAAGAAACACGTGAAATTAGCTCTCGTTTTCTTCAAACTTTCACATAATCTTTATAGCAATTTGGCTTACGATTTCTGTTCCTAGTATCGTAAGTGTCCACTTGGATTATTCTAGACTGAATTTCTTGCAACCCATGCATATGGTAGAAATATCAGTTCGGAAAGTGTTCTCACAATCCAAGTTGGTATCCAGATCTCCACCACAAACCCTAAATTTATAACATATATTTGTGTATATATATATATATATGTAACATGTTTAGCATTCATTTATTCCTTAGACATGGCAGAAACGAAAAGTAGAACTAGTTGGTAATCAACTTTATTTGTGTAACCAAATTGCTAATCAATTATTTTTAAATATTGAACGTTAAATATCTATGCAAATTATTATGTTGTCTATTATTTGTATTCGGATTTTGTATTACAACTTGTATTTGGATTTTAAATGATGAACGTTAATTTGTTTTACCTAGCACAACATAAGGGTAATACAATCATTTTTCATCATTCACCACAGCCAATCAAATAAATAATCAAACAGCATAAACTCAGTCAAATGTGGACACAGTTAGAACTTCTAACACAATCAGCTTCTAACCTAGTCAGGTTTAACCCAATTAGCAACTATCAAATGACTCCTAAACAATATTGACTAAATCAAATATATAATCAAACAAGTTCTTCTATTCTGGTCCAGAATTTAATACAATGGATTATTGCAAAGTGCCAACGTATTTTGGCTCCCTTGAAAAATAATTAAATAATAATAATAATAAAATATGAAGAAAATGATTTATTAGATGATAAATTAACAAACTTTGAAGACTACTATATATTACTAACAAAAAAATAAAATTCACATGATAACTTGACATACTTGGAAGATACATGCATAAATATTAATTAATCTCAGATTTATACACACAAATAAGATTTTGGTTTAGTGAATCCATACATTATGAGAATTCCAACTCTATAATCCTTAGCAACATTTTAAGACCAGACTTTATAGTTTCCCTGTTTGATTTTGAATTGCATCCTGAGTTTAAATGTATTTATTGTCATCATTCATCAATATCAACTACTCAACACTAATGGAATTTGTATACAAGAGGGACATATTGATTGGCATAAAAGTATACATATTACCTTCCAACTAATACTTTTTAAAATCTTGGTTAGAACATAGAAGCAAACAAATTTTCTTGAACTATGTGGCAATAATATACAATACATAATAGGGAGGTTAATGGCATTTTATTTGAGCGAGTGTGTCCATACTCTAATTCAATTTGGTTCATCAAACCATCCAAGTTTGATATTATTTTTTCTATACTACCACTTTGACCCGCTATAGCAAGTTAAAGTGGTCATATTTCTCGGTCATATTAGAAATAGTTGTCAAAGTTTAGTGGCTTTAACGTAATATTTAGTGTCAAATATTAGTCTAAAAATTTTCATAATAGCCATTCAACCTTGACAACGTATATATCGTGACGTTCTAACTTGTTATAAGATGTCAAAATTAATGGTAAACATTGAAAAAATTATCAAACATTGATGGATTTTGTGAACCAAACTAAACCGGTTGTTAAACCGACAATATGACTAAAACATAGTGATTTTTATAGTTTTTTTGCCTTAAATTATACAAGGAAATGCAAACAAGAAAATCACAAAAATAAGTTACATCATTTTTCAGTTCAAACCAAAAGACCCCCCCCCCCCCCCAATATATATATATATATATATATATATATATATATATATATATATATATATATATATATATATATATATATATATATATATATATATATATATATATAACTCTTACACTAAGAAAATAAGAAAATAAAACAATTAACCAGATTTGGACACCATAATATTCAAGAGTGTCATATGCAAGCCCGACCTAATATCCGGGCGAGATGGGTTATGGCCCAGGGCAACAAATATTTAGGACTCATATGGCTTCAAAAAAAATGGAATTTAACATGCCAAATTTCATATGGTGGATTTAATGTTAGATAGGGGAAGAAGTACATTTTTTACATGATAAGGCAAAGTGGATGTAACATCCTGTTTCGAATTGTTCCCATTTTGAATTAGTGATCAAGGATTAAGTGCTATCAATCTAGGGATACCTAAGGGGTCGGGTTTCGGACCTAGTTGGAGTTGGATAATGTGCCTTGGATTGCTCGGGTATTCAGTTTGAGATTTTGGATCAAAGGGGTATTTTGGTAATTTGTCATCCCAGGTCTTTATGGGAAGTGGATTTTGGTTCGGGACATTTTATGGAAGGAAAGAATTGATATTAGTGTTTAGCGTATCGATACCTTTCTATGGATATATGAATGGTTAGAATCGTAGTTGTATCGAGTAAGTTATAGCCTTCGGAAGAATTAGGGTTTTAGGAAAAGCCCTAGATTGTGAGGCATACCAAGGGGTACGGAGGGCGTACTGAAGAGAAAGAACTACGTGAGGCGTAGCTGGAGGAACACGTACAGTATATATGAGGATCGGATCGGGGTGTACGGTCTCGTACGCGGGGCGTACGAGAAGGTACGCTCGGCGTACGAGGGCCATATTGAAAACCCTAATCTTTGAGTTGTACCCTATATAAGCATAATGTTGAGACTCCTTCTTCATTCTAAGTCAGCCCCCACCCTCTAAAACCACAGAACTCATCTCGAATCATTCATGGTGGTATTTTGAGCTTATGGAGTCCATTTTTGGAGTGTTTGGCCCATTTCCAAGAAGGTGGGGTTTGATGCAAAGATGGGGATCAAAGAGAAGCTTATGGATCTGGCTTTTGTGACTAATTTTCAGGTTGATGAAGGTATAAAGCTTTGAACTTGATCATTGGTATCTTAGATCTACCATTTATGGGTTTTTGTTCATTTTGGTCCCAAGTATGAGATCTAGTGGTCTTGATTTCATTCCAGGAGCTTTGAGTTTCCACTCTTAGTGTTTCTGAGGTTCAAGGTCCATAAAGTTGGCACCTTTAGAGTTTAAGACCATTTATGTTGGATTTTGAGCCATTTTCATGAAAGTAGAATGTTATTTTATCTTGATGGGGGTATAAATAGTCACTAAGTCAGTGACATTATGGGTTTAGACGTTAGTTGAGGCTTAGATCTGTGGTTAGGAGTTGTTGGACCAAGCATTAAGAGCTTAATGTGGATTTGGCTTAATGGAGTAGTACGTTGGGTGTATAAGTCTGTACACGCAGCATACAAGCCAAACAGCCTGTACGATTAGCATACAACTGAGTACGCCCTGCGTACTCAGTCAGATGGAGTTATGAGTATTGGGCTTCGGTGTGGGCCAGCTGTTTGTCTTAGGCCCTGTTGGGCCATCAGGTTTTGGGCTTTCGGATAAGGCCTATTGGACAGGTTTGGGCCCAATTAGGAAAAAGTGGGCCACAGATGGGCTATAACTGGGCCTCAATGATTATGAGATATTGGACCATTGGATTGCCAAGTGTTTGTACCAAAATAAATGGTTGGTCCTTAAGGTAAGACCATGTATGGGCTTGGACCCAATTTGAAAAAATGGACCATATGTTGGGCCTTGGTTGATTATTAGGCTTTTAGGCCTTCAGAGTGTGAGTTTGGACCTTAGTTTTGAACCAAGCTAGGTTAGGGGTAAAATGGTCCATTTACCCCAAGTATAGATTTATGGTTATGTATTGAAACCTAAATGGTTAATTGGGTTTTGTTTTCATGATTGACAATACGAGGATGGCACTCGGTGTAAGACCTTTAGGGATTTCCAGGGCATCCTTACAGGGGCATAACCGAGTTTGTATCCGCAGGTCGCGCCCATGCACGAGTTCGACGTTTTTGGTCTACGGAACCAAGATTTGCACCCCCCCCCCCTGCGCGCGGGTAGGAATTGTAGCATAACCATAGACACAAGCTTCTAAGTCTTCCATTAAATGAAGCTTATAAACCTTGTTGAGTTTGGTCTCTCTACCAATGTGGGACTCACTCCCACATTCCTCTCTTTTGCTAAACTTATTCTCAAATACCCATCTTTGAGTATCGATATCTCATTCACTTATACTCTATTTTTGATATATAATATATCGTTTCGAAGTCCTCATGGAGGAGAACACAAACTCACTTAGAGTTCGTTATATATACAACATATGTATATATTTATATATGTCCAAAGTTAGTAAAAAATATAAATATTTATACTAAATTTCCAACAATTTTTATATGAAGTATATCTTTTATATTTTAAAAATTATACATAATTATCGTTTTTTTATGTTATATTACCTACTTTGTTAAAATTTTGAATCAAAATCAAACCAATCACCAAATTTTGTGTTGGGTTTTGAGCAATCTAACACTTCCTAAGTGTGCATGCAACCCTAATAAACCTTGGATTTATGTTTGTCTAAATACATGCAAAATAATAATTTTCCAAGGTTTATAACCTATCTAACATGGCATGGGGAACATTTCAACATAAAAGAGTTAGAAGAGATTACATACCTTTTGGTGAGTTTGGTTCTAAGGAGTTTGAGGGCCAAGCACCAATAGTGTGAATGCCTCAAATGGAATCACAAAACACCACAAACTCTTGGAAAACTTTGAGAGAGTATACACACCTGTATAAAATCGGCCACACACAAGCACACACACACTAGTTCACTAGTTTCCTCTTAGGCTCCATTTCATGCTCCATAAGCATGCTTATATAGTGTGCATGGTTAGGGTGAAACCCTAATAACCCATGTCTTTTCCTTTCCAATGATCCATGGGTTAAAAGCTCCATGGATCATCCATGGACTTCCACATAAGCCTAGCCCATTAACAAATGAGTATTAGCCCACACTATATAAAACAAATAGCCCATAATCTAATTAGTCTTCCTTTTAATCTCTAAATTAATTCATAATTAATTTAAGACTAAAACTAATTAAATAACGTAACTTCATATTAATATATTATAACTCATAATATATTAATAAATATATGTGTATAACTCTCATAAAATTATCCATAATAGTTTGGATGAGATGCAACCCAAATGGACCATGCCGGTCGGGTCAAGTATATACCAAATAAGTTATGGACTTAGACACCTTATCCAACAGACTCCCACTTGGATAAGTCTAATAGCTGTATTTGCCTATAACTTCAGGAACCAACCAACAATCGCAGCTCTCGAAAACTCCCTCGAACTATGAAGACTCTGTTGAACTATGAAGCGCCATTTTAGATAAGTGATCACATAATCCTCTGTTCTCATGATATCAGCCGGACAAACACATGGAACTATGTCTTGCTTATTGTCTAGCAGTTGTTTCTCGATTTTCCGATTTGTTTGACGAAGAACTTCACTGAACACATCGGTTTAGTTCTGACCAGGCCTGGTACATGGGTCAACACAAAATCATCGAGGGGCCCAGATATCGCTTCTATTTCTAGAAGGAACAGATAAACTTCGACTGATATGCTTGTTCTACTACTTATTGAATTGTACACAAAGGCACATTTTATAACATCAAGTTACTGATGCGTTTACGTGCAATCAATGCACACCCAACTCATAGGTAATAACTCATATCTCTAGGTTTGAAGATTTATATGATATTATCGTCTCACGATCACTCGAGATAAATTCCATGAAGTGATACAAGTGAGCGTGGGTTTATACCAACACTCATAACTTATGAGTACTCATGAATGTTGCAGCAACCATTGTCATGTCTAAACACCTTTAAGGCATCTACAAACCCAATTCATGACAATCTTGATTCATACCTACTTCCGACGTATGACCGATTGTGGAGGTTTAAATAAATTAATTATTCTGGAAGTCAAAACATGCAAAACTGAAACAATAGTAAATAATTGACAATGATAGTAACACTTTACTCATAAATAAATCACAAATTTTATTCATCAGCAAACGTCGATTACATTTTACAAGTTTCAGGAAAACTATCTAATCTGTAAAACTAATATCGTCCCTCAGCCCGATGCGTCTCGCATGCTGAAAATGCTTAACCCTCGTCAGTCCCTTCGTAAGGGGATCTGCAGGATTCTCATCCGACGATATCCTCCTTGTCACAAGGAGTCCTTCTTCAATCTTGTGTCTTATGAAGTGATATTTTCTGTCAATGTGTCAAGATCTACCATGATTTCTTGGTTCCTTGGCTAAGGTAACCGCACTATTGTTGTCACAGAAAATCTCTATAGGTTCCTTAATGGCTGGTACAACTCCAAGGTCTCCGATGAAGTTCTTTAGCCATATCGCCTCCTTCACTGCTTCACTCGTTGCTATATACTCTAATTCACAAGTCGAATCAGCCACCGTCTCCTGTTTGGAACTCTTCCAAGAAATTGCCCCTCCATTTAAGGTAAAGATCCAGCCCGACTGAGAGCAGAAATTATCCCTATCAGTCTGAAAACCAACATCACTATACCCTAATACTCTCAAGTCATCACTGCCACCAAGGGTAAGGATCCAATCTTTATTCCTCCGCAGGTACTTGAGAATGTTCTTTACCGCTGTCCAATGAGCCTTGCCAGGGTTCCCCTGATACCTGCTGACCATGCTCAAAGCAAATATCACATCAGGACGGTACAAGTCATAGCATACATGATCGAGCCAACTGCGGAAGCATACGGTAATTGGCTCATCTCAGCTATCTCTGCCTCTGTACTCGGACTCTGAGTCTTACTCAGTTTGGTATTGCTTTGGATCGGTAAGTCTCCTTTCTTGGAATTCTCCATGTTGAACCTTTTCAACACCTTATCCAAGTAAATACTCTGACTAAGTCCAATTAGTCTTATACTCCTTTCTCTTAATATCCTTATCCCTAGGATATAGGTGGCCTCCCCTAGGTCCTTCATAGCAAAGCACTTCCCAAGCCAGGACTTAACCTCCTGCAAGGTTGGGATGTCATTTCCTATGAGTAGTATGTCATCCACATACAGTACCAAGAAGCTAACTATACTCCCACTAGCTCTGACATACACGCAAGACTCATCTTCGCTTCTCGAGAAGCCAAACTCTTTTACCTTCTCATCAAAACAAAGATTCTAGCTACGAGATGCTTGTTTTAATCCATAAATGGATTTCTCAAGCTTGCATACTCTATTGGGGTACTCTGCACTGACAAAACCCTCTGGCTGATTCATGTACACATCCTCAGCCAACTTTCCGTTAAGGAAAGCGGTTTTGACATCCATTTGCCATATTTCATAATCATGAAATGCTGCAATGGCTAACATAACCCTAATAGACTTAATCTTTGCTACCGGCGAGAAGGTTTCATCATAATCAATACCTTGAGTTTGAGTAAAACCCTTCGCAACCAGTCGAGCCTTATAAGTATGCACTTTTCCTTCCATGTCTGTCTTCTTCTTGAAGATCCATTTGCACCCGACTGTTTTACGGCCTGGTACATTGTCAACCAAGTTCCAAACTTGATTGTCATACATGGACTATATAGCCTCCTTCCATTTAGCAGACTCTGGATCTGCCATGGCTTCCTTAACACTGCTAGGTTCATCTAAATTCACCAATGTACTATCACTGATGAACGTATCACCTTCCGTAGTAATATGAAAACCATAATAAAATGAAGGTGTGTTCCTAACCCGTGTAGAACGCCTTGGAGGTACAGACTCGTCAGCTGGATCAACAGGAGTTTCCTCCTCAGGTTGATTGCTAGTGTCTAAGGTTCCTTCACCAATTGATTCTTGAATTTCTTCAAGATCAATCTGCCTCCCACTGTCTCCTTGGCTTATAAATTCTTTCTCGTGAAAGATCCCTCTTCATGCTACAAAGACCACATTCTCACTGGGTCTGTAGAACAGGTAACCGAAGGATTTCTGTGGGTAGCCGATGAAAATACACCTTTAACTTCGGGGTTCAAGCTTATCATGAGTTTCACGCCTCACGAAAGCTTCGCAACCCCAAATTTTGATGTGGTCCAAATTGGGAACCTTCCCAGTCCACATCTCATGAGGTGTTTTGGTAACCTTCTTTGTAGGGACTAGATTAAGGATATGGGCGATAGTCTCTAAGGCATACCCCCAAAAAAATATTGGTAACGAAACTCGACTCATCATAGAGCGAACCATGTCTAAAAAAGTTCGATTACGCCTCTCAGCTACACCATTCAGTTGTGGTGTCCTGGGAGGAGTCAATTGTGAGACAATCCCACACTCCTTAAGATAGTCAAGGAACTCGGTACTAAGATACTCACCACCTCGATCGGATCGAAGCATCTTAATGTTCCTGCCCAATTGATTTTCTACTTCCTGTTTGAATTCCTTAAACCTTTCAAAGGTTTCTGACTTATGTTTGATTAAGTAGACATACCCATATCTACTAAAATCATCAATAAAAGTCACATAATACCGATTAGCATCCCTTGTGGTGGTTTTGAATGGTCCACATACATCAGTATGTATTAGGTCCAACAAACCCTCACCCCTCTCATAATTTCCAGTGAAGGGTGATTTTGTCATCTTTCCAAGTAGACAAGATTCACAATTATCATCCGATTTAAGGTCAAATGATTCCAAGACTCCACTCTTTTGGAGTTGGCCTATGCGTTTCTTGTTTACATGTCCAAGACGACAATGCCACAATGATGCTTTATCTAGGCTAGTAGAAGAATTAATATACAACACATTATTTCCTAAGTTGTCTACAGTCGACACAGTTTCATACACACCATCACAAGGTAATGCTTTAAAATAAAACACATTATTAAAGAAAGCATTAATACCACCACATCCATTATCAAACGAAAAGGTAAAACCTTGTTTGTACAAAGCATGAAAAGAAATAATATTCCTCGCCATTTCAGACGAGTACACACATTTATTCAAATCTAATTTTAACCCATTATTAAGCAACAAGGTATAAACTTCAATCTTGGAAACAGGTGAAGCCTTCCTATTCCCCATGATCAAGTTTATCTTCCCGTGCTCCACATTCTCACTTCTTCTTAGGCCCTGCAAATCAGAACATATGTGAATACCACATCCTGTATCAAGCACCCAAGAGTTAGAATATGTTGAGTAATTAGACAATATAGTGTAAATACCTGCATGGGTGGGTTTCACTTTCCCATCCTTTAGATCCTGCAAGTACTTAGGGCAGTTTCGCTTCCAGTGTGCCTTTTCATGGCAATAAAAGCATTCAGCATCCTTGGGAATGGCAGAAGGAGTGACAGAACCGCTCTTGGTCTTTGATGAGGAGCCTTCAAGTGACTTTCCCTTGGTACCCTTCGAAGGGTGCTTCCTCTTTTTCCCTTTGCCTTGCCCAATAGCCAAAACAGGGGTAGATGTTGGAGTAGGAGTAGTAGAGGTAACAACCGCCTTACCCTTAAGCCCGGATTCCGCGGTCTTCAAGAGTCCTTGAAGCTTGCTGAGGGTAACTTCTTCCTTGTTCATATGATATGTCATTCGAAAATGATCATAACAAGAAGGCAATGAGTGCAAAATGATGTCAATTGCCAACTCCTCAGGGATGTTAACATTCAGCTTCAGCAAACGGTCCACATACCTTTGCATCTTTTGCATGTGGCCCGTGACGGATTCACCGTCCTTCATGCGGGTAGTTATTATGGAGGAGATTATTTCATACCGCTCCTGACGAGCTCTCTGATGGTACCTTTCCATCAGGTCTTGGTGCATCTCAAAAGGGTAGAAATCTTCATATGACTTTTGGAGCTCGGCTGTCATCGTGGCCATCATGATACATGCCACCTTAGTAGCATCTCTCTCATGAGTCCTGAATTCAGCGATCTCCTCAGGAGTAGCAGTAGACTCATCAAGTTCTTTTAACTCCTTATCGAGGACATATTCCTTGTCCTCATAACGAGTAACCATCCTGATGTTCCTAATCCAATCCATGAAGTTGGAACCATCAAAGATGACCCTCCCACAAAGATTCATGAGAGAGAAAGAACCAGTTGGGTTAGAGCCTGAAGCATTAGTGTTGGAAGACATCTGAAAGAAGATAGTGAGTTTAGATTAGATATTTAGGATCCTTAATAAGACACCCAAATGTAATATTAAGGCTAGGATCCAATCACAATATATTACACTTAGAAGAGGGATGCCGTAATCTAAGTAATAATATATTTGAAAGGTAGGTGAATGACGATTCACCAATTTCCACCATGAAAACGAAATGATTTATTAGGTTTAATTGGATTTGAAATTCCTAGATTCTTTTGCGATTCATTGAACTTTTCAATGGCATGTTTCAATCTCGATTGTGCCCTTCAAGTTTTGTGATTGGGATGCCGAGGATCACAAAACAAGGTGTGAATAACCATGCTAATTCACTTGGTACCCTTAATATTATCACCTAATCAATGTTTCGGTTAACCACACATGCTCCATTGATCTATGACAAACATTAAGTCACCCTTCGTGATCCTTACTAGTCCTAGTTAGTGTGCCGATTAACCACACACGCTCCACCAACGACTTGGTAAGGTACAAAGTGTGAATTCCATGGACTAGCACCATGTTCACATTTTTCCTAAAATAACTAAGATTGGTAATTAAAAGAGTTTAGTTACTTTATAATATTCATTATACTTTTAATGAGGATTTAAAGTCATTGTTCTACCCGTTCGGCTAACGACCCTCCACCGATCAAGCAAGCGGTGGGTGAGAGTATACACCCATTAAGTCGCCATTTTGTAGGCAACAACCTTATACCCACCTTATAGACCGGCTTCGTGAATGAGGCCTACTAACGGTAAAACGACTTATTCTTTTACATATATATAATAATTAACCATTAATGTTATAAATAGTATAAGGGTTGAATTTTAACTATTAAAACTCTAAGGGTTGGAATTAAAGTTTATTAAAGTGTGTGAAACTTTACAAATTCCAGAACTTGAGGGCAAGTTTTGTAACTTTGCAAAACTCTTCATTTCATAACTTATGAATTAAAGGTTCATAAAAATGAAGACTCTTCATTTTCATGTAACTTATGTGTTTTAAGTGTGTGTTAAATAAGAGTGACCTTTGGAAATCCATAACTTGAGGACAAATTATGGACTCCATTAAAACACATAAATGATCAAGAATTAATCCTAAACAATTCAGCAAATAATTCCTATCATTTTTTAAATTCATAAGAACATGAACATGATCATCTAAAATTCAAGAATTATATGAACACATAAAATCATGGAATTTTGATATATATGCTATTGTAAATGGATTAGAACAACCATTACACCAACTAAAATAAGTTTTATAACACCAAAACAGTTTAGGGTAATGTTCCTAGTCCATTTCCAGCAGCAAAAGTCGAAAAACTGCACTCTTCGATCCTACTCGTCAAGTGCATGAACTTACTCGTCGAGTAGGTTGAAGTTTGCCTTGGACTCGTCGAGTCCTCCCCATGGACTCGGCGAGTCCACCATGCAGACAGCAACGATTTCGACTTTTTTCACTATTTTGCATCAAGTATCAAACAAGCAAGCCTAGGCTCTGATACCACTGTTGGGTTTTGAGCAATCTAACACTTCCTAAGTGTGCATGCAACCCTAATAAACCTTGGATCTATGTTTGTCTAAATACATGCAAAATAATAATTTTCCAAGGTTTATAACCTATCTAACATGGCATGGGGAACATTTCAACATAAAAGAGTTAGAAGAGATTACATACCTTTTGGTGAGTTTGGTTCTAAGGAGTTTGAGGGCCAAGCACCAATAGTGTGAATGCCTCAAATGGAATCATAAAACACCACAAACTCTTGGAAAACTTTGAGAGAGTATACACACCTGTATAAAATCGGCCACACACAAGCACACACACACTAGTTCACTAGTTTCCTCTTAGGCTCCATTTCATGCTCCATAAGCATGCTTATATAGTGTGCATGGTTAGGGTGAAACCCTAATAACCCATGTCTTTTCCTTGCCAAGGATCCATGGGTTAAAAGCTCCATGGATCATCCATGGACTTCCACATAAGCCTAGCCCATTAACAAATGAGTATTAGCCCACACTATATAAAACAAATAGCCCATAATCTAATTAGTCTTCCTTTTAATCTCTAAATTAATTCATAATTAATTTAAGACTAAAACTAATTAAATAACGTAACTTCATATTAATATATTATAACTCATAATATATTAATAAACATATGTGTATAACTCTCATAAAATTATCCATAATAGTTTGGATGAGATGCAACCCAAATGGACCATGCCGGTCGGGTCAAGTATATACCAAATAAGTTATGGACTTAGACACCTTATCCAACATTTTGTTGGATCAAAACCAAATTCCCTATTATAATAAATAAGAGCATTTTTGCCACGTGGCAATCTCTTAGACCCCCCCCCCCCCCCAATTGTTTTTTCCCGCTCATATCATCTAACTTAATTCCTCATACTACCATTTCACTCTTTATTCTCGGCAAATACGTTATCCTTTTTATTTCCTGCAAGTTCTTTAAAAATGGAATGTCAACAAACAATATTCAATGTTCAATAATCTTCAATATCTTCAATATGTAATGTAATTACTTTTATTTCCTATAACTTTTTTTAAAACAGAAAGCCAATAAACAATACTCAATCTCCCCAATATACATTTGTTAACGTAATTTATGTAAAGTTTTAATAACATGATATCATATTCGAATATATATCTTGGTTAGATATTTTGATTACTTCACAATTCCCTTCATCCTTTCATGCACATATAACGAAAAGCAGCAGGAGCACAAGAAAAATCACAGCAAAGTTGGCATACGTTCTGCGATTAGGTATGCTTAAATTTTCTCACCTCTTTTGCATGTTTATAGTGAATTGCTATAAAACTATTTCTAGTGTAATTGTGCTTCTCTTTCGATTCGGATTCATTCAAGCATTGTTAATCTGATTGAAAGTTATGTATTTTTAGCGGAAATTCTAACATGTAACTGACTAACTTCATTGATGCCAATGATTTTTATTCGAAACATTAAAGGGGCATAACCATCATTTTAATTTCTCAAATATGCTGTATTTTTTTTCTGTTAATCAATCTGAAAGTTTGTTATCTTATTTATCCAACTACCAGTTTTAATTCAGAAAATTGCTTATTGATGTCAATGATTTTTATTCAAAACATTACAGCGGCATAACCGTCGCTTTAATTTCTCGGATCTCCTGTGTTTTTTTTTCTTTTTATCAGGCTGAAAGACTATTTTTTTATTTATCCAACTTTCAATTTTAATTAACAAAATTGCTTGCCATTTTGAATGATTTCAGTTTAGTTACCATTAAATTTATTATCAATATTTAATTCAGAAAATTGCTTATTGATGCCGATGATTTTTATTCAAAACATTACAGGGGCATAACCGTCATTTTAATTTCTCGGATTTGCTGTGTTTTTTTCTTTTTATCAGGCTGAAAGTTTATTATTTGATTTATCCAACTTTCAATTTTAATTAAGAAAATTGCTTGCCATTTTGCATTATTGTAGTTTAGTTACCATTAAATTTGTTATCAATATTGAATTGTAACATTTTATTAGACTAAAAAAATTTAAGTTTTGTTTACCAAACGACAAAACAAAAAATTTAATGCCAATTAAGATGACCAAAATACTTTTTTCGAAAAATGACCAAAATTACCATTTTAGCCAAACAACAAAACAGAACTTAAATTGTCAAAATGATCAAAACGGTCCAAGTAAGTTCTTTTGTACCTATAATGCCATGTTTAGACGTCTAAAACACGCTTTTTTCTCATGTTTTACTTGATTGAAATGACCAACACATACACAACATTTGTTGCATTATAGCAATGTGAAAGATTGTTATTAGATTTATCCAACTTTCAGATTTGGTTCAGATAACTGTTTGCTATTTTGCATGATGTGAGTTTTGCTACGATTAAATTTGTACCTTCATTAATGGAATCAGTAATAGGGATAATTTATTTGCTGTAAATTTCAATAAAACCATTACAGGGGCATAATCGTTGTTTTAATTTCTCATATTGCTGGGTTTTTCTGTTTATCAACATGAAATATTGTTAACTTTAAATAGGTTGATGATATGATTATAAATCAACATCATGTAAATATTGTAGAAAATCATGATTACTAAATGGGAAACCTATTCGTTTATATTGCAGTGGTATATTCGTCATCACTTATTAAATTTTTTAGTCTTTTATTGCCTGCACAACTTATAATCATTAACAATATACTTTTCTTATTCTAATTTTATGTTTCTTTCTCTATTTTCTCAAACTTCTGTTTTGGTATTCTGTCTTTTATTCACAAACTTGCAACAAAAAAACAAGGCAAAAATTGGTGTTGACTTAGGGTCATATTCACCATTTACTGGCATTAGGTACAAAATACAACCAAAAATGGTAAAATGGTTTTTTTTTTACAATCAAAATGGCATAAAGTTCAATGGAATATATACTTAACTTTCAATTTGAATATGTTTTCGATTGTTTGCAGGAAATTAATATAGGTAATAAAGTATATCTCAAAAACATTGACCAGATTGATGATGATTCACATATCAAAGTGCATGTGGTTAAGATGTGGATCGAAATTTATAAAAATTTTAATGTTGTTTATAAGGAAGTTTTTTGCAATTTATAACAACTTTTTGTAGCATCTTTTACTCATTTTTAGCAAATCACACTTCATCCATCATGTTAATTTATTTATTTATTTATAATTACATATTGTATTTTTTTAATGTTAATTTCATTAAAGACATCTTTTGTTTATTTTAAATCAAATCAATTTCGTTATTTTTTTATTTTTATTTGTCTTTACTCAAACAAAGTGATACATTATATAAAGTAATGACTTTTATAAAATATGTGGATTTACATTTGTAATTAAATGCTTGAAGTTTACAAATTTACTAAAAATAGAGAATATATCCTAAGAAAAACACCACCGTTGAAGGGATTTCAAGTTTATGGCGAGTAAACCTAAAAAAGAAACACATAACGCAGTAAATTAATGTAAGTTTTAAAAGAAAAAAAAAACAGATGAAAATAACAATTTCTATTAATCTAGCAAATTAACACCATAAACGATTAAGAATGAGTAAAAAGGTAGGGTTTTAAAAATCTACATTAAATACTTACCATTTTATCATGTAATTAAATACTTACAAATAAAAAATTATTAAAAAATACAATATAAGTTTTCTAAATAAATGATATATAATTTATTACATAATTAAATTTTAGATTCTATTTAACATTAATATCTATGGGTTCCACAGGATTTACCTAGTTATATAATATGATTAAACCAAACCAATCAATCAATAACTTTTTTTTTCTAAAATGTTTGTAATAATTAGAAAGTTTGGGAAATTCCGTCATATAATTAAACGATTTGAATTCAAAAGACTGAAAGAGGGTAATTACAATTTACGTGATGAATTTAAAAGATTTGGGAAATCACAAAAAAGTTATTTCAATTAGAGATTTTTGGGAAATTTTGGAACGTAGGATCACATGATTCTTCATTCTTGTAGCGTGGTCCCTCTGTTTTGTTGTGTTTATCTAAAAGATTTGAAGGTCTCCTCTAGCGTATGCAGGGTGAGCAACCATAATTGGATACATTGCTTTGTACTTCTGCTTATGTTTTTCTTCTTTTGGAATTTTGTTATCAATAAATTCTGATGTCTTGTTTCTCCTTCATCATTCTCTTTTTTCTTTAATACCTTATTAATCCTTCCATTGCTTATCACCTACCTCAACGCCTGTATCTTGGGCTCGTGTGTCTCTTTGTTTCTTCTGCTTATAACCCAGAAAAGGCTAATTACTCATCAACAAAACAACCAACATAATGTTTTGATGTTTCTTTGTTCTGTATAATCTGGGAAGATGATATTTGGTGTTTTACAATGTGTGGGTGGACAAGATGAGATCCCATGTGGATCATCATGCGTGGATTGTTGGAATTGGTGGTCTCGCTAGTCTTCCACTTTACTTGCAACTTCATATTGTTTTTTCTTAAATCAAACCAATATTTATAGAATATATGACATGTCTTCACTTTAACATATCACCATATTATTATATCTTAACTTTTACACCTACATGTATTCTACGGAGGGAGGTTGGTTTGGATTTCCATATTATCCTCCTCTTTGCTCATTATTTTCGATTATGCTTATGCATATGGTCATTCTATTTTCTTTGTATAACCTTCAAAACATGAACTTTTTTCATTAGAGTCCAACATGTGAATCTAGATATTCGAGTACTAGTTTCTTACAAATATTCATTTGATTTAAGTACAGAAATTGTTATAAAAAAATGTCTCGCTAGCAGTTACAAAAAACAAAACACTTGGTTTCATGGGGCATGACCTTGTACCACTTACACAACACAAAAGTTTCATGGGTCACACACTGACACTACTAAGAAATTAGCAAGAGTTAAACATGTTCAAGTATCATTGCAGATCTTATTGCTGCTGGAGACCATTCTGGGGGAGAAAATTTGACATAACCAATCAAACAGCACCAGCATGCGGATGCGGCCAAGACATGGATGTTCCTGGCTGAACAAAATCAGACACATCGGATATATGTCTGAAGTGCCACGGGTCTGAACCACATGATGCAGCCCAATCTTCTGGCCCAACAACAGCGTGTAACTTGTCATTTGTTTGATTAATTCTTAGAATGCATATGTTTATGACTTTATCTAGTGTTTTAGGTCCATGTTTCCCATTATCTTCGTATTTTCCAGTTGCATTTAGGGTTTGCTGCATATTTATATTGCTGTAAAACATTTGGTTGTTACATTAACACATTCCAATATCTGATTTCGGTCCAAATAGGACCAATCTGATGAGGACCGGTCGGGTTCCACTAGGCTCAACCAGTTAATATAGTTCGTGCATTTTTTTAACAAAACCGGTCCCATTTGTAGCATTAATATACTGTTGTAATTTCATTTCTTTGGTAACCATTAGTGTGGTTGTGTGGTGTGTGTACATGTAGCACCTTATCCAACTCAAAAATAATATAATATTAGTTTTTTTAAATAAAATTTTGTTTAATACATTTTGTAAAAATAAAAAAAACTAATAAATTTGTTTATTAATAAAATTATTTTTTAGTAGATTGGTTTAATTTTGGTTTCTGAATCAAAAATAAGTGAACGAAGGTTGCTATTTCTTGGATTTCATGTGCGTATCGGTGTGTGTGTGTGATGTTTAAAAAGTATTTGACAAAATGACGTCCCACACTGGAAAATGGAAGTAAAAAATAAATAGGGGCAAATTGCAAATAAATGGAAGTATTATGCTATAATATGCAAACAATAGGAATGTACTTTTTTTGATTTTTGTATTATAGTATCATCCTATTTTCATTTCTTTCTATTATAACATAACAATTTCAATCTTTTTTCTTATTAAGGCATTGTATTTTGATCTTTTTTTTCTAATTGTAGCAGTCAGAATTGTTTTGTATTTCGATGATATTGCACAATTGGGTAGATTTTCATAAACCAAATGCTGTAATAGGAAGAAAGAAAGTAGGATGGTGTTATAAAACAAATAACAAACAACATAAGCTCATAGGTGTATATGTATCCATTTGTGTATGTGCATGTATGTTCTATTTGTGTATGCGCATGTATAGTGTGTAACTATGTGTGTATATGTGTAACTATGTGTGTATATGTGTATGTGTCTGTGTGTAAATGAGTGTATATGTGCCACATCAATTAATAAACAATTTTGAGTTAGTAATTTATTTTGTCATTTTCAATAATGTGATCCCTTTTAAACATATTAGGTTCGGTAAAATTAACCACATTCTAATGTTCTTGATGAGGGTTAGTTGTTTGCAATCTTTCATCCAACCTAAAGGAGTGACACCAAACGAATTTTACAAACGGTCATGTATCATACAAGATGGAAGCGATAAAAGCTAGCTAGCAAACGAATAAGAAAAACCCAAAACATGAGAAAATTTTAATATAATATTTTCAGTTTCGCAAATATTTAATCTAGTATTTTTATACATGAGACTAGCAACCTACAGTACTCATTACAATAGTATTAAATTAGCAACCTACACTCATTACAATATTAAATGACAAGATTCATAATTCGGTCAAAATAA
This sequence comes from Lactuca saligna, assembly GCF_052625555.1. Classification (NCBI taxonomy): domain Eukaryota; kingdom Viridiplantae; phylum Streptophyta; class Magnoliopsida; order Asterales; family Asteraceae; genus Lactuca; species Lactuca saligna. The sequence continues at coordinate 62,604,172 of NC_136417.1, read as the reverse complement.
CCTACACAAATATTGATCATAAACAGAAGAACATACACAGTTATAAATAAGGTTATTACTACTTTTCTTCTACGGAATAAAAAACGATAATCTATAATAAAGTCAAACTATGGAACTAAAATATATTTTACACTTCCTCATATTTATATATAAAAAAAAAAAAAAAAAAAAAAAAAAAAAAAAAAAAAAAAACTATATTATATAATTCCAAATTGAAGAATATGTGACTTGAATTTCGCCATCTTTCCACGTTCTCTTTTAGAATTTGGAGTATAGAAAGACTTGGAAATTTTGAGAATCGTGTTGTTTTGTATTAAAGTATTTTTGTGGTACTCTGAATCTTATTTAATCGGATAAGACTCAGAGAGACAAGAACAAAGAGTGTTTTGATGATATGATTTCGTATATACCAGAAAATAAGACCAAAAAGCGATTTTAAGATCTCTGTCTGAAAACTGTCATATGACAGTTTCAAACTGTCACCAACCACCAATAACGGTCATAAAAACGAGTATTTGCATAAAAGTCAAAACTGGGTCACAAACCACCAAAAACGGTCAGCTCGACCCCAGCCAGGGGCTCTACCCCTTGGACCCCGTTCCCGGGGCACTACTCCCGGACCCCCGTTCGTTTAGGAGCTTCGATCCTAAATGGCAATGTACATTGAAACTTGATCAAACTTAAACAAGTGTGTACTCCACACCTTTCTTACTTGTTTAATATTTATCAAGATCACTTTTGGTCACCAAATTAATCTCATTACACTTAAATAACATTGATGATAACAAATCATCAACAAGTCTCCCCCATTTAAGTGTAATCTTGATTAACTTAAAATAAAACATAACAACAATAAACTTATGCATAAATGAAATGTCGTGACGATTGAATTTCACATTAGTATATTATACAATTCAAATATTCGAATATCAGAGTGTCACTAAGGATTGAACCATTTCTATCCATAGTTAATACATGAAGATAATACACACAACAGTTTACATTCTCAAAAGTTCTAACTTGACACTACATTTTACTAGCTTGTGTCTCATCTTTCAATAAGCATATCAAAGCCAAGTCCTAACTTCTTGAAGCAGCTAAACTTCATGCTCATATAGGTAGTCCTTTTATTCTTGTACCTGCAAAATGCAATTTTTCAAAAGAACTATTAAGCAATAAAATTTCAACCTCTTTTACTTGTAGTCCTGAACACATACATTGTGGTGATGATAGTAATGTGTTCCAATCTTCAAATATCAAGCTTTCCACATTGAATTCAGCATCTAATATTACACTAGATGGGAATTGGGTATCTTAATATGAAAGATTTTAGGTGGACTTTAAACCCATCTCTAAGACCGCCTTGTGCACAAGATCTCTATCTTGTTAACCTTTGGTTATATGATCGGCTAATTTCAACTGAGTTCTCAACAAACTGTAAGGGTCGAAGACATTTTGTAATGAGTCGAAGCCTATACCCTTCGTGTCCTTTGTAATATATTTACTAAGGCGTCTAAATGTTCAAAGCTTAATGTCAATGTCTTAGTATTTTTGTATACTTTCCTATTTCCTATAAATAGGGACTTTACTTAGAGTTAGATAAGAGTCGTTACAGAACTTGTCTTTTTACTCTCTGTAAAAACTTTGAAAGTATAATAGAGCTTAAACAAGATCATATTTACATCTCGTGTTCATTTCATATCGTTTTTACTCTGATTTGATTCTCATTACTCAATTATCACTTCATCAATTGGTATCAGAGCAGGAATCATAACTGCGATCTGATTTTCAGTTGAATCTATTGTTTTTGAATCGTAAAAAATGGTTCAAAAGTTTCTGCACTGTAAGATTCAGAAAATCATCATTGATCATAAGTTTTGATTTGATTATGCATTGAATTTTCTTAATCAAGTGTTTGTTTTTGAGTTTTAGTTCAATTCATTCAATCAAATACAAATTTGTTCAAGTTTTCTGAAAATTCAAATCCGTACAACAATGGCAAATTTCAACATGAACATGATGACTTCTTTCTCGCATCTGTTAGGATATTCTACTAAAATTCCAATGTTGATTCCATAATATTACGACTAATGGGTTGATAGAATGGAGGATTATCTAAATGGTTTAGATGAAGAATTGTGAAATTGCATCACTGGAACTGCTCAACTTCCATTAAATGTTCAAAACATTAGATCTTCGAATTCAACTACTGTTGTTGATGAACAATCTGTAAGAATGAAGAAAAATGAGAAACGTTGTCTGAGGGAATTGAGAGGAGCACTACCACCAGTGGTTTACAACTACGTTCGTGGTTGTAAGAATGCAAAGGAGATATGAAATACTCTCAAGGATAAATATCAAGGAAGCGAAAAGACGAAAATCAACTCTATGAAACAATGTTTGGTGGAGTTGAAGGAATTCAGACAGAAGGAGAATGAGACAATTGAGGTCTACTATGATCGCTTCAACGAGCTGATATATTGATGCAATCAATATGGAATCACAAGGTCTGCAATGGAATTCAATCTTATATTGTGATGGGACTTCGAAAAGAATGGAGGAGCGTGAGCATGATGGTGAAGAATCAGCAAAGTTTCGACACATCTTCTTTGAATGATTTGTATAATCAACTGAAAACTCACGAAAGTGAGGTTAATGAGATGGAGGAAGAGTCGAAGCTCAATCTAGGTGGTCCTTTGGCACTTGTCTCGAAAGTAACTGAAAAAGAAACAGTTGAAAGTGGTGATTCGGATACTGAAGAGGGGCTTTTAATGAATTCGGATGATGAAGCAATTGCTTTCTATTCAAACAACAAAGTTAAAAAGTTCTTTAAGAAACCGTTCAATCTGAAGTTGAGGCAGAGTGAAGGAAAAGGAAATTTTGTGACCAAGGTTGTTGGAGAGGAGAAGAAGAAGATTGAAAAGAAAGAAGTGAAAGTTGCTGAGGAGAAAAGAAAGAAGAAATTGAAAGGTGATTCAGGAGTAGACTATCACTACTGAAACGGAGCAAATCATCTTGTGAATATTTGTATGCTTCGCAAGAAAGATGAGAAGAAGAACAAGGTAAAGGATGAGGCGTATTACACAGAGAGGTTGGAAGAAGTGAGAGTGAAGGCAAAAGGTATGTCTTTGGTGGCAAAAGGCGAACAGGAAGAAGATGGTACTTATCAGATCTGGTCTTCGGGCTCAGATGATGATGAAATGCGTAATCTGACGCATGGTGCCATGTATGCGAAGTTCGAAGATGATTCTGATGAAGAGGTCACAAGAAGATGCTTCGTATCCAAATCAACTGACAAGTCTCCAATGACTACGAAGGTACGTTCTATTCTTGAATCTTTCATTATTCCTTTAAATGCATATAATTCTGAAATTGTTGCATTTGATGATATTGTTGCTTACTTCGATTCAATTGTTGTGTCTTCTAGTAACGAAGCTAAGAAACTTAGCAATTGTTAGAGACACAAAACAAGCTAGATTCAATAATAATTAAGATAGAGTGTTTAGAAATGCAAATCACAAACATCAAGTGTGATAGAGATTCTCTTTCAAGTGATGTAAAACTCTTATTAGCACAAAGAAATATCTACTATAACTCTACAAAAAGGCTCTATGGAAAACTTACACCTTTGCATCATTCAAGTGACATTAGCAAATAACAACATAGAAAGTTATTACCTTTTCTAACTTTTGAGAGAGATAAGGTTGATAACATTTCTTATGATTGTGAGAATACAATTATTGAATTTGATAAAATTCCAGATGATAGATATGCATATGGTATCGTAAAAATTGATGAATGTCTTGATTTGTATGAATTAGTTGCTATAGTGAATGATACCTTGACCAGAAATGAACAAATCAAAATTTTGAAAAAGAGTGAGAATTCAACATTTGACTTACAAACTAGTTTTGTTAATATTGAAGATGATTCTAATAATATTAGTGAAATCAGTGAGTTTGAGGATGTTGATTGTTCTTAGTTATCTATCATTAAGGTCACATCAAAATCTAAGGGAAATTTTTTTTAAGGATTTGAATGTTAAGATTGACACTGACAAACCTTCAACTTCGAAAGTTTGTGATCATGATTTGGTTGATGTTCGAGATAGTCAAACAAATGACAGTGATGATGAAAATGATGAAGAAGTTCAAAAGGAACTTACTTTCAACAAAGGTTCGAAAGAAACTAAAATTCCACAAATAGTCGTTGATCAAGTGTATGGAGACACTGACAAATTCGAAAAGGTGTTGTCTGAAAAAGGTGCTCACTATTTGGAAACCAACACCGTGGTTTATCCGAATTTCAAGTGTACTGGTGATGTAATATTCCTGAATTAAGTCTTTGTTACTACTGAGAATGTTGAGAACGTATAACCAGAGCTCAAGCAATTAGTTCAAGAAGACAACAAGAAAACAACAGACGAAGGATTCTTTTCAAACCAAAGCACTGTCGAAAATAATCTAACAAAGAAATCGTATATTTTTCAAAGACAAAAACCGCAACGAAAATGGGTTGAAAAATCTAAAGTTGTGAAAGAGGTTTTAAAACAAGAAGTTGTGAAAGAAGAACATTTTGTCAAATTAAATGCAAAGGAATTCAAAGACCAAATTGACAAATTTTAGAAAGATAATAAAATCTCAAAAAGGAAAGCACGAAAGAAGATTTTCTGGTAAACCATTGAGTCACGAAAGACACAAAATGATTTGAAATTGAAAACATCTAAAGACACAAAAACTCAATTTGTTAAGAAAAAGACTATGTTTTCATCATCTTATCCAACACTCATAGGGCTTGTTTTGGTGAAATAGCTTCTAATATGGCAACCTAGTTTCATATCTCCAAAGGAATAACATAAAGCAGGATAGATAGGACTCTCTGGACCTCTTAAGGTCCAGATATGAGAAGAATTCCACCTTGGGACATCATATGCTTCGAATTCAAGCTAAAGAAGGCATAAGAAAACCCTAGATTCAAGACGGTGATTCTAAAACAAAAGATGTTACAAAAAAATCAACAGACAAAGGCAAGCTGATTGTTGTTGAAAAATCTAAGGAGGAGAAGAAAGTAGAGGCCGAAGCTGAGATTGAAAATTTGAGAGTAGTTCAAAGCATAATGACGCAAAGGTTGAGTGATCCTCCTATTTTGAACAAAGGATATCTTGCCAAATATTATAACTATGAGACGATTGAAACAAAGGTGGCGTATAATCACATGTATGCATTTGAGAAGAAACCGAAACAGAGTTATGTGGTTTCGAATGCAGACATGAGCTAGCTTGACTTCCCAATTAATGAGATGATGTTTTTGATGCCACGGTTCAAAATTTCGGATAAATTCAAGAGCGAAGATGACTAAAACTACATGAAGCTTCGTTTTCATGCGGTTCTTACAAAAGCTCCAGAGGAAATATGGTCATTGATCAAAATTAAGAAAGTGATTAGCATCAAAATGAACGTTTTATTCGAAGATATGATGCAGAATGTGAGATTTTTTGTTGCAAGGGCGAATGGTCAGAATTGTGATTTTATAGTTACAGATTTTTCTATCATGAACTTGTATAACCTTATACAAGTTGCTCTTCTCTTAAAAGACAAAAATTCTTCATACCTTCGAGAAACTGATCCTTAAGTTTTTCGGCTAGGAGTTGCACACATCAAGATTTTCTTGGAGAATTATTATGAGTGTTTGGCACTTACAAATGTGGAGCTACCTACTGTGAAGGGGTTAGAAGTTAAAGTACCCATGGAACCGACCAAGTCTCAACAAGAGTTAAAGAAATATGTTGATGGGTAAATTTGATTAAAACTATTCGGGATGGTTTTTGCTGGAAAAGATAAAGCTAGAAAGACCAAGAGATTTTTGTTACAAGCCTGTGAAATCGAAAGATATACAACGTCCCAATATACAAACTTCATTGTTCATATGAATAATTGCAAGAAAAATAATGAAGGGGATAAGAAGGAGATTAAGAAGATTATATCTTGGTACACGGAATTTCGAAGGGTAATGATGTATGCCATCCAGATTCTCACAACCTGAGAGAATTCGACTTCATTCCAAAGGGGGAGATTGTAAGGGTCGAAAACATTTTGTAATGAGTCGAAGCCTATACCCTTCGTGTACTTTTGTTAGGGGTGTCAAACCCAAAAAATAAAGGGGTACAAATGACTCCAAAAACATGGTACTTTGCACTAAAAATGTAATACAAAGTAAGCAGGTTCGATCCACAGTGACATGGGATAATTAGTCTATACCTCTTTGCGCAAGGTACTATGGTCACCAATAGTAAAGAGGGGGGGTTTAGAATTCAATGACTAATCAACCAAATTAAAAACACACGTAATTAGCTAAATAAGTGAATTAAATTCAGATTTTGTAAGGACACCAACTTCATGTAGGACAACTTAGCAATGTGACTCAAAAATGACAAGACATATTTTTCATTCTATCTAAGTTGGTACTTGAAAGTGTTAACAAGCTCTAACACTTTCTATTCACCACATTAATCAATCAAAACAAGCTCTTTGATTAATCCTAACCTTACTAACCTAATCTAAACAAGCTCTTAGAATTAGATTAAAAGATTGCATTAAGCTTATTGTGAATGTTTCCAACAACACCCAATACTCCTCACAAGCTCGAGAGCGTAAGAATGTGTGAAAAGATTTACACTAAAATTCATAAGAAATCAATTTAATGCTTGTTACCTAGTTCAATTCACAAAACAATTATGGATTTTGCATAATGAATAACTTGAATGACCTAACCCTAATTTAAATGACCAATAAGAATCATTATTAGAATCAAACATTCGATTGAAGTAAAATCAGTTTCACTAGATAGAAATTAAACACAAACATCACGTCATATGATTTGATTCACAACTAAAAAGTCAAAACATGAAATTGGAGGAATTAGGGTTCTAGCCACACATGGCTAGAACAAGATTAACAAGTTTAAAAGAAGAAATTAAGTGCTAAAGTGCTTACAAAGAAGAAATTAAAATGTTTCCAAATGATTAATGGACAAACCCTTGCTAAAACCTTCGAATTCTCCTCTCCAAAAGTGCTCTGGTATGTTCTGCCCTCCCCCAAAATGAACCAATTCCCGACATATGAAAAACGAAAAAAAAAAAAATTGCCAAAAGGTAGTTTTTAAGTCGAACACGGCCCGTGTTAAAATAGAGTAAATCAACACGGGTCGTGTTGACTGAAAACATAGCCATCGATCCTCGATTCCAGCTCCAAAGTACGATGCTCAAAAGTGTTCATCTCGACCAAGACGCCCCGTGTCCAAATAGGCTAAATGAACATGGGTCGTGTTCAGTGAAGTCAAAGTGCCTAGAATGGTCAAACACGCCCCGTGTTGGATTTCTAGGCCAAACCCAACACGCCCCGTGTAACCCTCTGACTCCGAATCCAAACTTGATTTTCTCAATTCTTCCATTTTACGCCCGATCATCCCGCAATCTTCATCAATGCTCCCCGTCACCTCCAAAAGCGCGCTCCACCCTCCGGTTACCTGAAAGAGACATGAAAGTGTGCAAATAAGGTTGTTCTAAAGACAAACATGAATATGATAATAATGCAAGAATAATTAATTATAACTAAGCTAAATACATGCATAAAAGGGACTAAAAGTTGTGCAAAAAGGTGCACAAAATGCACCTAACAACTTTGTAATGTATTTACTAAGGCGTCTAAATGTTTGAAGCTTAATGTCAATGTCTTAGTATTTTTTGTGTACTTTCATGTTTCCTATAAATAGGGACTTTACTTAGAGTTAGATAAGAGTCTTTACAAAAATTGTCTTTTTACTCTTTGTAAAAACTTTGGAAGTATAATAGAGCTAAAACAAGATCATATTTACATCTCATAATCATTTCATATCGTTTTTACTCTGATTTGATTCTCATTACTCGATTATCACTTCATCACAAACTCAACAAATATCACACCAGTCATTATGAGCTCATGAATCATGTTATGTCGAACACCTAAGTGCCTAGACTTACCATTATACACTTGACTATATTCCTTAGCCAAAGTAGAAACACTATCACATCTGATAGATATGGTGGATATCGGTTTCGGCCATAATGGAATTTCATAAATCAAATTCCTCGACCACTCAGCTTCCTTACCAGCAGCTGACAATTCTACAAACTCAGATGTAGCGCCTGATTCTTGGTATGTAATTTAAATATAAATTTTGCACATTTACTCTGGGACTCGGCGATTTGGAGGCCGCAAGTTGTCAAGTAGAAGTTAAAATTGGACGCGGGTGGAAAAACCTACTCGCCGAGTCGGATGCCCTGACTCGACGAGTGGGCCAATCTGGATGAAACCCTAATTTTAAGGGTTTACACCCTATTTAAACGCCTTAGCACCCCCATTGTGGCCTCCCTCATCGCCTCCATTTGTCCAGAAAGCTCTAATTCAAAACCCTAACCTTGTTTGAGTGTTCTTGAGCCATTTTTGTGTATTTTTGGTGGTCGTGAAGCTTGAGAAGGAAAAAGAAGCTTGGGAGTTCAAGAGGAAGCAGGTAGATCCAGAAGTTGTGTTCCATTTCCAGCTCATTTGAAGTAAAAAGCTTCAATCTTGACTTCCCATTTGTTAGATCCTCTTTAGGGCTTGAATATTATCATTTTTGGGGCATTTTCTAAGTCAACTTCGGATTTAGAGCTTAATATAGAGTGGTGACTTCAGATCTTGAACCTAGGAAGGTTCTTATGCCATAAAGGTGCCAACTTTATTGCCATACGATCCCCACACATCTTGTAGACTCTCTTTTAGGGCCTTTTGAGATAAATGGCCCATGCATGAACGTAAAGTTTGTAACTTTACGTGTTATATGGACCTAGGAGGGTGGATCTATGTTCTGGATGCATTTAGGTTGACTGAAATTGACTATATAGTTTTGGACATAGAGGGACTCAGAAAGTCACTCATGTGACTCAACGAGTCAAGTCGTAGTTTTCCCCAAATCTCTTCTGATAACAAGCCATGTGTTGAGTTGGAAGAATACTCGGTTAGTAGGGTTCGTTTATGGACCTGAGAATCATGGAACTCAGTGAGTGCAAGAACAAACACGGCGAGTTCGAGACTATGTCCCAATGATATGAAGATGGACTCGGCGAGTCAAGGAAGAACTTAGCGAGTCCATAACTAAAGTGTCATCTTGCATGAAGATGGTGTTGGATTAATGTCTAAGTCCATAACTAAAATTGGTAAGACTTGACCCGACCCGGCATGGTCCATTTGGGTTGCATGGCATCATGCACTTGGATAGACTATAATGAGAGAAATAAGACACTTATGGTTATTAATATATTATAAGTTCTAGTATATTAATAATAAGAATAATGAGATTATTTAATTAGTATTGATCAAGAATTAATCTAGGATTAATTAAGTGATCAAAAGAAGACTAATTAAATATATGGGTTGATTGTGTAAATCATCCATACTTGTATAGCGGGCTAATGCTCCATGGATAATCAAGTTGGGCTAAAACCCATAGGATGGTCCATGGATGCTCCATGGTGTATTTGAACCCATGGATCCAAGGAAATGGAAAGTCATGACAATTAGGGCTTACCCTAATTGTAACACTATATAAAGATCTTATTCTTGACAAAATCAACCACTAGTATCATTCTAGAGAGGGCTAGCCGATTTCATGAAGTGTAGAATTCTCTCTAAGTTATTCCAAGTGCTTATGGTGTTGTGTGAACCATTTGAGGTGTCACACTTGGGGCACTAGGCACTCAAGCTTCATGAAGACAAGCACTAACAAAAGGTATGTTATTCTAACTTGTGTTATTCAAAGTTTAGTATGCTAGAATAGAACAATACCTTGGAAAGTTGATATTTGCATGTATAATAGAGAAAACATAGATCCAAGGTATTTAGGGTTGCATGTACACTTAGGAGTGTTAGAATGCTCATAACCCAACAGTGGTATCAGAGCTTAGGCTTGTTTTCTTGTTATACTTGCAAATGGAGCTAAAAAATCGAGTTTTGATGTTGTCTGTCCAGCAGACTCGCCGAGTCCATGAAGGGACTCGACGAGTCCAAGGCAAAAAGCATCCAACTTGCCGAGTTGGTTAGTGCACTCGACGAGTTGGACCCCCAGACAGCATAAAATCAACTTTTTGGCTGGAATTGGACTAGGAACATTACCCTAAGATGTTTTTGAACTTATAAACATGTTTTTGATGTGGTAATGTTCATGCTAATCCAATTTCAAAGATAATTGTCAATAGATTCATGTTTTGTATTAGTTTAAAGGTTAGACTAATTACATGAAAAAGTTTGATTTGAATTATCTTGTTCTTATGAGTTGCTTAGATTAATAGAAAAGTTGAGTGAAAAAGTTGTTTTCAATCCAAATTAATCTAAGAGTTGATTCTAAAATGTGTTTTTGTAACTTGTCCTCAATTTATATGAAAAGTCACATTTAAGTTTCATAAAACTCATAAAAGTTGGCAAAGGTTACAAAATGAAGAGTCCAGTTCTAATTAATTGGAGTTATGACTCCATAATTTGTCCTCAAAGTTATGGAGGACCAAGAGTCTCTTCATTAAATAATAAATAAATAAAAAGTGTAACCTTAATTAATTCCATATGTTATAAAATAAAGAAAAAGTTAATTCTTTTATTAGTTTAAAGTCTTCCATAACTTGTCCTCAAGTTATGGAACTTGAAGAGTTTTTGGATTAAAACTACTTTAAACACATAAGTTATGGAATTAATTAGTTTTGAATAGTTTCAAAACTTGCCCTCAAGTTTTGGAATTTGTAAAGTTTTCTCTTATGAATACTTTAATTCCAAGTTAGCCCTTAGAATTTTAAAAGTTAAAATTCAACCCTTATACTTTATAATATTATAAGTTAATTATAATAATATATATATATATATATATATATATATATATATATATATTATATATATATAAGATTAAAGTCAGTCTTACCGCTAGTACGCCTCATTCACGAAGCCGGTCTATAAGGTGGGTATAAGGTTGTTGCCTATAAAATGGCAACTTAATGGGTGTCCACTCTCACCCACCGCTTGCTTGACTGGTGGAGGGTCGTTAGCCGAACGGGTTTGACAGGACTATAATTCTCCCTTCATTAAAAGTATTAATGATAAATACTAAGTAACTAAACTCTTAATAATTCCCAATCTTAGTTACTTAGGAAAAATGTGAATAAGGTGCTAATCCATGAAATTACACTTTACACTTTGTCTAAGTCGTTAGTGGAGCGTGTGTGGTTAACCGACACACTAACTTGGACTTAACAAGGTAGGTAAAGGGTGACTTAATATTTATCATAGTATCGATGGAGCGTGTGTGGTTAACCGGCACATCGATTAAGGGGTAAACACTTAAGGGTACCAAGTAATTTGCATGGTTACTTCACACCTTGTTTTGTGATCCTCGGCATCCAGTCACAAAACCTGAAGGGCACACTCGATATTGAAACATGCCATTGAACAGTTTAATGAATCTCAAAAGATCTAGGAGTTTCAAAACCAATTAAAACCTAATAATACATTTCGTTTATCTTGGTGGAAATTGGTGAATCGTCATTCACCTACCTTCAAATTGTTTTATAGCTTGGATTACGGCATACCTCTTCTAAGTTATAAAATATTTTGTTGGGTCCTAGCCTTAATATTTCATATTGGGTGTCATATTAAGGACTTTAAGATCAACTATCTTGAATATCTCCCAAAACATGTCTGGTTTAGACATTTATGATCTTCCCAAATCTCTTGAAACAAGCTTTCCTAAATGAAGATGATGTTCCAATGGAAATCATACTTCTTTCACCTCCTCCAATTATTCTCCCTACCCCACAAGTTCTTGAAAAGTTTAAGGTCACTTGAGCCCTATTGGCAAGTAAAGGTCTTGTTGTGGTCACATCTTGGAGATGTAGTCACATATTGACAAGCCGGGAGAGTTGGGTGTCAAAATCTTGAGAAAGTTGGTGGTTCAATCACTTTCTAAGTCACATAGTGAGTTCTTTTGGAACACCTATGAAACAGACTATGACAAGACCCTTAATGATCTTATCTATTTGTTAAGATCAACTTCCTCAAAACTTGATGGACATTGATAATAGTGACATAGGAAATACAGAAAAGCATTCTCTTCCCAATGGAAAGGGATTGACCATAGTCAACTAGGTTGACCAAATGGTAAAGAGAAAAAGGCTAAGTCTGTAATAGTCCCGTGTACCATTATCAAAGGGTCCATATGTTTATATTGCCAAAGGAAGGGTCATTAGTTGCGAAGCTGCCAAATTTACCTAAGGATGTTAAAGTCAATAAGGTTGACTCTACTTCAGGTAAAGTCCACTAATCTAACTCTGTTAAGTTTCTATTCTGAGATTCCTGATACATGATGTGACTGGGTCACATGGTAATGTTTTAAGAATCAAGGAAAAGTAAAGGAACTTAAAGAAAGAATATGCTGAATCTGATCGCATAGATGGATTTCTATCGCGTAGTTTGAAAATCGGATTCTTGAGCTACTTCTTAGGAGTTATGAGATATTGCTTAGGAATAGATAACAACAAGTTTTTCATATGGATTGTGAGGATAAGTTTTTCCGCTAAGTTTTTAAAATAAAAGGAAAAAAATGATGATTTTATTTCTTTTAAAATATCCTTACAATGGCATTTGAGGAAAAATTGTTGCTTATATGATTCCATTAATAACAAGAGTGGAAATATGAAATTGATTCTTTCATTTGTGGTAATGTCTAAATTTACCAAATAAGGAAAGATTCTCATCACCCAAGTCTCAATTGGACCGGAACTTGGAATCATGCAAGTTGTATAGCATGATGAATGAGAACTTTCAAGTATTGGAAAATTAAGACTAATTACTTGTTCACATGGATGTGTGAGTCAAGTAAAGGACTAATGGATTGAGTACACATTCTTGTGCACTGGTCAAGTCCACCACAAAAGATCAATAAGATTATTCATCATAATTTACTAAAGTTCAGTAAATATGGTTATACTTACAAGCTTAAGTGTAATTCCGAGACATTGGAAAAGGTTCCAATGTAAGGCAGAGCGAATAAGAAGAATCAAATTAGGCATAAGGATAAAAGTTTCTCAAATCTGAAAAGATGGGAGAGTACTTTAGTATCAGTTTTGTGATCATCTTAATGATTAAGAAACCATATCAAAATTTGTTCTCTAAGGAAGTCTTAGTGCATTCTTATGACTAAGAAGAAGGGGTCTTGAATTGTTGAAATGGTTAAATCAAGAAGATGAGTCATACTTCGTTCCAATACAAGTCATAGAGTCATACTCCAAGATTGTAATTTGAGTGATATGTTTTTAAGAAGGTTTAAAACACATGTCAAATGTAAGAGTAAAAGTGTCCTACTCTTGTTCATTTGAAGTTGGTAAGTTGTGATGTTTTGGATAAAACAAAGACCAACTTAGGCCAACTATGTGAAGCATTTGTCTTGATAAAGAATCCACACTATCCCTTGAATATTTGACAAGTGAGTCTTATATGTCAAGAGGACAGTGGGAGTCTTAAAGGTCTTGAAAGTCTCAAGAACTAATCAAGAATAAAACCTGAGTTCTTCACTAGCACACGACTTAAGGTTTATAACCTATCGTGTTGACAGATTCTGTGCCCATTCCAATCAAAGTTGGCTTTGCATATGAGTTCTTAGAGTTCTCAATTAGTTGCACAACAACTTGGAAGCAATGGTAGGCCCTTGAGCTGCCAGGTGGCAAGAAATTAAGATTGAGTTCAGTCCATATGAGTTTGGATTTGTCATTATCCTTGTCTTGTGACTATGGTTTTGACAATTCACATGGATAAGAACACATACACCATTAAATATAAGTTTCATAAGGTTTCTCTCCGATTCATGAAAATGATGGTGAGGAAACACTTTCACTAAGTAGATTTTAGTTAGATAGCAATTGTGATATTTGCATTCTCAAAGTCGTTAGTGGAGCGTGTGTGGTTTACCGGCACACTAACCTGGACTTGTAAGAAGTGGCAAAAAGGTCTAACCATTATGATTACGGCATCCCTCTTCATAATTGTTTAGACACACAAGTGTGCTATCCAAGGGAAGGTGTATGTTTTTGATAAAGTTTTATCAAAACAATCTAGTATTAGAAATCTAAACTTTGGTAAGAAAGTCAGCTGATTTTTGAGTACATGTCAAAGCTAGTGGGAGCATAAGTGTTATGCTAATAATCATCATGTTAGTGGGAGCATGATAATTATGATAAGTATTGCAAGTTAGCAATGTTAATTATAGAAAACAAAAAGGTTTCAATTGGGAAAAGTTGTTTTGCTATAATTAAGGGAGAGGAAATTATACTTCATCTCAAATCTATAAGCTTAGATCGTGAGGTTTTAATCATTTAGTTAAGGAAATATATATGAATTTCATGTTGGAATGGCTCAACATAAGGAAATTCTGTATATGGGTCCATTATTTGCGTTCTTAAATTCGATTATGATTACGGCATCCCTTTTCATAATCTGAATTATGAGAACTTGGCAAATAGAAATGGAAATGTTATAGCAAAAGACAGGTTTAGTCTTTATGTGAGACATCATGAATCGTGTCCCATATGCTTCGGATATAGGATCGATTACATGTGCTATATTCATCCTTTCTAAAAGTTTCCAAATGCCTGGGGCATTAAGAAGGGAAAAAGGTTTAGAATTGGATATGACTAAAAGGATTAAACAATTGTTGAGGACAATTTAAGGTTTACCAAAAATTGGTGGCTCAAGGACAGTTGGAAGTATAGTGATAATTCTGGAAGGACCATATTGACATAATCTGTAAGGAGGAAACTCTTGTTCAGAAGTGATAGTCAAAATGAATCTGGAAATGTTTCAAAGTTAGAATTTTCAATCTGTTTAAGATTAGGAAACTTAATGCAAGAAGGATGTTTCTAAGGAGCTGATCTCCTTTGGAATACTCTGTAATGATTGTTGCCAAGTCTTTTTGAATTTGTGCATAATCGTTACAAGAGGATCAAAGCATATAAGTTTAGAATCTAACAGATTTCAGTAAATGACATGAATTTGGAATTCTTGCATTTGCAGTAAGGATTTGGGAGTGTGAAAAGAGAATCATTGAAGTTGTGTTCAATGGATCTAGTTCACGAAGTAAAGATCATAGACAAACATAGTATGCATACTTGGTGTATGGCATGACTAGTGTTTAGAAAACATAGTGTACATGCTTGGAGCATGGGACAACTATTGTTTTAAATTCAAGAATAAAGTTGATAGTTGAAACAGTATACAATGAATAATGTGTAATCATATGGTGATAAATAAAAGGTGTTTTATTTATGTTCATAGGTTTTGATACCATATTGGATTCAATTATTATTGTGTTTCATTTTGCATGTTTTGACTTCTGAATAAACTAGGTTATTCTTCCGGAATGACTAAGTTATTCAAACCATCCACAGTTGGTCATATGTTGGAACTAGATATGAATTAAGACTGTCATGGGTTGGCTTGTAGAGGTCTAAGGTGTTGGACAAAGGGCTATAACACTCATGAGTGCTCATAAGTTCTGAGTATTGGATTCAACCCGCGCTCATTGGAATCACTTCTTGGATTTTATCACGAGTGATCATGAGACGATAATATCTTATATTCTTCAAACCTAGAGATATGAGTTGTTACTATGAGTTAATAGTACATTGATTGCACGAAAACGCATTGGTAACTCGATGTTATAAAACGTGTCTTTGTGTATGATTCAACAAGTAGTAGAACAAGCCATATGAATCGAAGTTTATCCATTCCTTTTACCTTCAGGATAAAAGCGATATCTGTGGGCCCCTCGATAATTTGATGATGACAAATGGAAGTGCTCGGCCGAGCCAGGACTGATTTGATTTGTTCAATTAGTCAGTCGTCATAAATCAGAAATCGGGAAACAACAAATGGACAGATAGAATGATTATAATCCATGTCTCAGTCCATATGATATCTAGAATGGAGGAATATATGATCCCTTATCTAATGGACAAGTCATTGACAAAGGTCAGAGTTTATCGACAAGGTCAGAGTTCGACAGAAGCTTTTGAGAGCTACGATTGCTAGTTGGTTCTTGAAGTCATACGCAATAATAGTTTTAGACTTATCCAAGTGGGAGACTGTTGGATTAATGTCTAAGTCCATAACTAAAATTGGTAAGACTTGACCCGACCCGGCATTATCCATTTGGGTTGCATGGCATCATGCACTTGGATAGACTATAATGAGAGAAATAAGACACTTATGGTTATTAATATATTATAAGTTCTAGTATATTAATAATAAGAATAATGAGATTATTTAATTAGTATTGATCAAGAATTAATCTAGGATTAATTAAGTGATCAAAAGAAGACTAATTAAATATATGGGTTGATTGTGTAAATCATCCATACTTGTATAGCGGGCTAATGCTCCATGGATAATCAAGTTGGGCTAAAACCCATAGGATGGTCCATGGATGCTCCATGGTGTATTTGAACCCATGGATCCAAGGAAATGGAAAGTCATGACAATTAGGGCTTACCCTAATTGTAACACTATATAAAGATCTTATTCTTGACAAAATCAACCACTAGTATCATTCTAGAGAGGGCTAGCCGATTTCATGAAGTGTAGAATTCTCTCTAAGTTATTCCAAGTGCTTATGGTGTTGTGTGAACCATTTGAGGTGTCACACTTGGGGCACTAGGCACTCAAGCTTCATGAAGACAAGCACTAACAAAAGGTATGTTATTCTAACTTGTGTTATTCAAAGTTTAGTATGCTAGAATAGAACAATACCTTGGAAAGTTGATATTTGCATGTATAATAGAGAAAACATAGATCCAAGGTATTTAGGGTTGCATGTACACTTAGGAGTGTTAGAATGCTCATAACCCAATAGATGGGCTCGACGAGTCAAGGACTAAACGTCCCTTTTAACATGAAAACGGACTCGATGAGTAATGGATGAACTCGCCGAGTCACGTGCAAAGGGTCCTGACTCTGTATGATGGGCAACTCGGTGAGTTATTGGAAGACTCGACATGTAGGATCGAGCTTGTAGCAATTATTGGAGCATGGGACTCGACGAGTTGGTGGACCAACTCGACGAGTTGAGTCAACCAGATGTTAACTCTGACCAAGGTGTTGACCTTGACTTTGACTTTGACCTGAGTTGACCATGAAATAGTGATTAAGGAAGATGGTTATGTGTAGGAATTGAGAGGAGTTGATCCTGGAAACGAGGACAGTTCAGACACTTCACGACACTGAGGTGAGTTACCTTCCAGTAGAAGTGGGTCGAAGGCACCAAGGCTGGCCCACTAGTAAGAGTTATAGTAGAGATAATTGTCTTTGTGATAATTATATGGTGTATTACTGTCTGTTATGATTATGTGCTAGTATGTTATGTTGTTATGTGATAAGTGATAGGGGTAGGTTAGACCCCAGTACCGGTCGAAAGGACCGAAGGGGTAGTTAATACCCAGTTATGTTAGACGGTTTATGATATATGTACTATGATATTATGTAGTAGTAGTAGGGGTGAAATAGTCCTGGATATCAGTCGAAAGGACTGAAGGGTAGGCCAGCACCCAAATATGCTAGGCAAGATACCGGTCGACAGGACCAAAGGGGAGGCCAACACCCTAATATGCTAGGCAAACTACCGGTCGACAGGACCGAAGGGGTAGTTAATACCCAGTTATGTTATTCAGTGTGTGTTATGTATGGTATGTGTATGATTGAGGAACTCACTAAGCTTTGTGCTTATAGTTTTTAGTTTTGTTTTTAGGTACCTCTTATTTGAAGAGGAAGGAGCCGGCTCGGTAGCAGCGCATCACGCACACACACACAAGATTTCCACACTATGATGTTCTTGGGATTGTACTCTGATGATATTTTGTCTTCATGATATGATTTCATGGATTGTACTATGATGATATTTTGTCTTCGTTATATGATTTGAGACATGTGGTTGTGGTTTTGATGATTGATGTGATTTGACTATGTTTTTCTTATAAACGGTTTTCTAAATTGTTATATGAAAAATGAAATTTTTGATCTTGAAAATTAGGATGTTACAGGTTGGTATCAGAGCCTTGGTTTGAGGGATTCAGGCGTACTCTAGGGTGTATCTGGACTCAAAATAAGGTCTCAGTATGAAAAAATTTCAAAAGAAAATCATTGTTTTTTATATATAGAAAGATCTTTATAAAAAAAATAAGTTTTCTAAAGGTAAAGTAAAGAATTTCAAGAATAAACGAGGTGTGTGATGCGTGCAACCGGCCGAGCTCAAGGAAGTTTTCCCCAAGATACCCATACATGTTATGCTATGTTATGTTATGATATGATTATGAGAACTGCATGCTAGATTAGGGCTAAGGATCTAGGAAGGATGCATTTTATGCCTATTGTATGTATATAAGAACTGCAGGCTAGAATAGGGCTAATGATCAAGGAAGATGCATGTTATTCCTGTTGTATATGCTAACTAATAAACGAATACATTACATTACATATTGCGAGGACTAAATAATTTCAGAAGGTTAGGTTTATCCCTATTCCACAACTCTTGTTTGAGTCCAACCGTTGTAGGGTAGGACCTCTCATTCAAAGAATTATCTGGTCTTAGTGATATGTAATGGTATTCGCGAGTTAGTTAGGTGAAGGTAGCAGGAACTTCTTATGCAACTGATGGCGGATAGTGGGTTGGAGAGTTACCCTAGGGTAAGCCTAGGACGAGATTAGCAAAGAGTACAGCAGTAGTAGAAGGGACTTGGTGAAGTTGAAGCAATCCTTGAGGAAAGTACAGATAGATGTGGAAGGTAGTATGTGATGGGTTTTAGCCATAAGAACTTTCCTATGTGCGCATGCAAAACCCTAATGCTTGGATCTAGGCTTTCTAATTAAACATGCTTTGAATCCAAGACTTCTAATGGCTAATTAAGTTAAATAACAACATTGAAATAGATCTAGAATCATACCTTTGAGTTCCTTGTTGATCTTGTTGTCTTGGAGCTTCTAGAGTCACAAATGTCACTCCTCTAATGGCTTACAAACACCAATAGCAAGCAAGATGATTTAGGAGAGAGGAGAGAGGAGGAATTCGGCCAGAGTATCTCTACTTTAGATGGTGTGTCGAATTCCCTCACCCCTAGGGTCTATTTATACTTGCAGACTCCTTAAGGGTTACAACCTAAACCCTAATTGGATAACTTAGACTTTAAGTTGATCCATATCCTTTCCTTGATAACCCTATGGACGATTTTGGCTTATCCAAGCCCTAGAAATCGTCCATCCTATCTAGGATAAGGATTTATAGTCTAAAGTGTAACTATCAAACAATTGACAGTTTATACCCTCTTATTTAATTAATCTCTTTAAGTCACCAAATTAATTCCAATTAATCTATGACTTATATTAATCAAATAACCATATATTATTCCTTATAATATTTACTCTCTCTCAACAATTCATCCATCAAGTTGCTATGGTGAAGGCAACCCAAAAGGACCATGCACAACCGGATCAAATACTTGCCTAATATAGTTGCAGCCTTAGACACTATTCCAACAGTATGGGCCCGTAATACTGAAAGCAGATGATCCATACTCGAGTCAAAGAGGCTCGAGATAGAACCAAGGAACTTGTAAAGTGTGTAAGATCTCTCGAGATTATGTATGACCCTGACACTCATGTATTTTGTTCCAAAATGGTGATGATTATGCATCACGGAGCAGGAGGATCAGGATCAAGGTCAGGATCAGGATCAGGTTTGGGTTCGGGTTCTGAGCCAGTCGATGAAAGACTACGCGAGTTCATCGCATCGAAGATCACGAGAGGTATCCTTGAGGAGGCCCCGGTTATTTTTGGGTCGATCAAGGAAGGGATCATCGAGCTGATGGAGGATCGCCTCAGGGAGTTCAGGAGCGATATGGCATTTGGCCAGACAAGGACACACACACTATCCTTTAAGGATTTATGGGAACGTGGTGCACCAGACTTCCACGGGGTGAAAGACCCCATTGTTTCCAGATGATGGATTGCATACATGGAGTCTGCTCAGTTGACGAGCTTATGCTCGGAGGGTTCAAAGGTCTGGTATGCAACTGGATGTTTGAAAGAAAGAGCTAGAGATTAGTGGGAGTCAGTTGGTGATTCCTTGGGAGCCTCATCCATTGAGCTCATGACTTGGTCAGACTTTGTGGCCCGGTTTAGGGCGAAGTTCGCGCCAGCTGTGGAGCTCCAGCAACTGGCCAGGGAGTACTTGATATGAGATGTATGGCGGAGTCAGTAGTGGAGATTACCGCCAAGTTCCGGGAGAGGGCCTTATTTGTGCCTCAGTATGCGGGGGATGAGGAGATGTGAAAAACCCGCTATCATGACATGTTGAGAGCTGACATTCGGAAACATGTCAGCTACTCGGCATGTCCGACATTGGATAATATGATTACGAGGGCAAGGAAGAGGTGGATTGATATTGAGCACCTCAGGAAGAGGAAGGCAGAGACAAAGCAGGTTATTGGGGCTTCGAGGAAGAATCCTAAGGGGTCTGACACCAGGTTGAAGAGCCAACAGGGCCGAGGCTACTGCAGAAAGTGCGGCAAGACCCATGAGAGGGTCTGTAGATTGGGATCATCGGGCTGCTACAAGTGTGGCAAGACCAGGAACTTTAGAAAGGATTATACTGCCCCTACTCCCACATTCCAGACATCAGACCTGATTTGCTTCCATTGCAATCAGAAGGGCCGTAAAAAGTCCAATTGCCCAAGATTCACAGGAGCAGCAGTGCCAGTGGTGGCGCTAGCTCCAGCGACCCTATGGATCACCGATGGCCGGCAGGCAAGACAGAGGCTCTAGTGGTGAGGATTTGGGCCTTCCAGTTGACTACCAAGGAGACACCCGCCGCCCCCGATGTGGTGACAGGTATGTTTTCTTCTCCATATCTCTTATTATATGTTGTTATGATATTTATGTATATGTTTCATGTATTGTTTAGGATCATTCCATGTGAACAGAATCCCAGTACAGGTGTTTTTTGACTCGGGGGCTACACGATCATTTTTCTCTCTTGCCCTTAGCAAGAGGTTCTCTGAGTCTTCGGGCATATTGGATTGCCCTCTAGAGGCCGAGATTGTTGACAACCGATCAGTACGAGCTGCAGAGGTTTTCAGGGATTGTGTTTTGAGATTGTATGAGAAGCGCTACCTAGTAGACCTGGTTACCATTCTATTGCGTAGGAACAAGGTTATCATACGGATGGAATGGTTGAGCCCTAATGGGGCAGTGATCGACTGTGTGTAGCAGCTGGTACGGGTCAGGACCCCAAGTGGGGGAGAGCTGGTGATTCAGGGCGAGAGGCCACAACATGGACCAGCTTTATGCTCAGCAACGAGAGCTAGACGTTACCTCCAGTAGAGTTGTGCAGGGTATGTCGCCTATGTTATGGATACTCGAGAGGCAGGCACAGGGACCGTGAGTGACGTGCCAGTAGTATGAGAGTACCCGGGCATATTTCCAGAGGAGTTTCCTTGGATACCTCCAGAGAGATAGGTAGAGTTTAGGATTGACCTGGGCCTTGGTGCAGCTTCGATAGCCAAAGCACCATATCGGTTGGTTCCTCCTGAGATGCAGGAGTTGTCTACATAGCTGCAGGAGCTGTTAGACATGAGATTCACAAGACCGAGAAGTTCACCCTCGGGAGCCCCGATCCTATTTGTGAAGAAGAAGGACGGGTCGCATCGGATGTGTATAGATTATTGTGAGCTGAACAAGGTAACGGTGAAGAACCATTACCCACTCTCGAGGATCGACGATCTCTTCGACCAGCTTCAAGGGGCATCTTGGTTTTCCAAGATAGATTTACATTCAAGATACCATCAGATAAGGGTCAGAGACGAGGATGTACAGAAGACTATGTTCCGAACTTGCTATGGCCACTACGAGTTCGTGGTGATGGCCTTCGGGCTCACTAATGCTCCTGTCGTGTTCATGGACCTCATGAACCACGTATGCAGACCGATGCTAGATCGATATGTGATAGTTTTTATTGATGATATCTTGGTTTACTTCAAGATGCAAGAGAAGCATAAGGAGCACCTGTGAGTGGTTTTGGATACCCTGAGTAGGGAGAGCTTGTATGCCAAGTTCTTTAAGTGTGAGTTCTGGTTGTATGAGGTGTAGTTTCTTGGGCACCTTGTCAACCAAAACAGTATTTTGGTCTACCCATCCAAAGTGGAGTCCATGATGAGATGGGAGTTTCCGAAGTCTCCATTTGAGATTAGGAGTTTCTTGGGATTGGCAGGCTACGATCGGAGATTCATTCAGGGCTTCTCCAAGATAGTCGTACCTTTGACCTGGTTGACGAAGAAAGTTGTGGTCTTTCGTTGGGGGCCTGAGCAGCAGGCAATGTTCGAGACATTAGGGCAGAGGCTATGTGAGGCGCCGATCCTAGCCCTGCCCGAGGACGTAGAGGATTTTGTGGTATACTACGATGCGTCCATTTCAGGGTTGGGTGCGACACTAATGCAGATAGGGTATGTTATTGCCTATGCTTTGAGGCAGCTAAAGCCTCACGAGGCGAACTACCTGACGCATGATATGGAGCTGGGGGCAGTTGTCTTCGCCCTCAAGATTTGGCGACACTACCTCTATGGGGTCCAATGTACCATTTACACAGATCACAAGAGTTTGAGGTACTTCATGGATCATCCGATTCATAACATGAGGTAGCGTCGGTGGCTAGATATGGTGAAGGATTACGATTATGAGATCCTCTACCATCTGGGGAAGGCTAACATTGTGGCCGATGCGCTTAGTCTCAAGGCAGTCCCGGTCACAGACGTTTTCTTGAGGATGAATGTAGTGACTCCATTGTTGGAGTAAAACCGGGAGGCGCAGGTTGAGGGTTTGAAGGAGGAGTGCCAGAAATGCGAGTGGATCATAGGCCAGGTGGCCTCATTTGACTATGACAGTCGCGGGCTGCTGACTCTGCATGAGAGGGTCTGGGTTCCGTACAAGGGCGGAGTATGACAAATTTTGGTGGATAAGGCCCACAAATACAAGTTTTCTATCCATCCCAGGGCGACGAAGATGTACATATATCTTCTTCCTGATTGTTGGTGCCCCTGCATGAAGCGGTATGTAGCCTGGTACATCGAGAGGTGCCTGACCTACAGGAAGGTCAAGGCAGAGCACCAGTGGCCTCACGGAAAGACGCAACTGTTGGATATCCCTATATGGAAATGGGAAGATATTACTATGGATTTCATCACGAAGCTTCCTAGGTCCGCACAGGGAGTGGATTCGATATGGGTCATTGTGGATTGGTTGACCAAGAGCGCCCATTTCATACCGATCCAGGAGAGCATTTTGGCCGAGAAGCTAGCTGACATCTACATTTGAGAGATAGTAGTCTGACACACAGTATCAGTCTCTGTGATTTATGACAAAGACATGCGGTTCACTTCCAGATTCTAGAAGAAGTTTCACGACGAGTTGGGTTTTCGCCCGCATTTCAGCATTGTTTTTCACCCTCAGACGGATGGTCAGAGCGAGTGGACCATTCATACATTGGAGGATATGCTTCGGGATTGTGTTCTAGACTTCGGTGGTAGTTGGGATACTTACCTTCCATTGGCAGAGTTTACTACAAAAATAGCTACCATGCAAGTATTGACTGTCCTCCCTTCAAGATGTTATATGGGAGGAAGTGCAGGACCCCGATATGTTGGGGTGAGGTTGGACAGAGGGTCATGAGGAGTACCAAAGTGGTGCTCAAAACAACAGAGAGGATCCAGCAGGCCTGGAGCAGGCTTCAATCTGCTCAGAGTCGACAGAAAATTTATGTTGACAAGCGCCATTCGGACCTGGAGTTCTAGGTCAGGGATATGGTCCACCTGAAGGTGTCACATTGGAAAGGTGTCATCCGATTCAGTAAGCGGGGCAAGTTGGGCCCCATGTACATTGGACCCTTCCGTACTAAGATGATGGATTTGGTAGGAGCGTGTACCCTGACATTTCGAGAGTTCATAGCTTGTGAAGCATCAGATTATCATGGGGCTAGGGACCCTATTGCTAGCAGCGGTGGTTGGCTGATGTTGCCAACACTTTTCGGATGAGCCGGTGTCCCGAGGGCAACAAGGTCAAACTCGCCTCCTGTCTTATGAAGGATAGAGCGCGAGATTGGTGGGAGGAGGTTGGCCATGCCTTGGGGGATGAGCCCGCGTTGGCACGGGAGTTCCAGGATCTTCAACAGACGACTGAGACTGTGGCAGAGATCACCACCAAGTTTAGGGATAGGGCCCTTCTCGTTCCCCAATATGTGGCGGACAAGGAGATGAAGAAATCTTGATATCACGAGATGTTGAAGAGTGACATCAGGCAGTTTGTGAGTAGGTGCAGTTGCAAAACGTTGGATAATATCATTGCACGGGCTAGAGAAAGGGAGATCGATCTGGAGCAGATCCGGAAGAGGAAGCCGGATGATATTCAGGTAGCCACAGGTTCGGGAAAAACGTCCAATATGTCAGATACGAGATCGAGGGACTATCAGAGCCACAACCGATGCAGGAAGTGTGGCAGGACGCACGAGGGCACGTGTAGGAGTGGTAGTGGTAGTGATTATGGCTGCTTCAAGTGCGGTCGGACTGGTCATTTTAGCAGAGATTGTACTGCTACCACCACTTAGGGGTCAGATCTGATCTGTTTCCATTACAGTCAGTGGTGCCACAAGAAGGCCCAGTGCCCGAGTTTGCTTCCGGCAGGACAGGTGATAGCACCAGCCCCTGCCACTTTAAGGATCATTGATGGTCGTCAGGGCCGAGCGGAGGCGCCTACGGTAAGGAGTAGGGCTTTCCAGTTATCTACAGTGGAGCCTCAAGCAGCACCGGATGTTGGAGGTGCGTATCTTTTACTTTCTTGTCAACTTTTATTCATGAATTTATGGTTATGGTACTGCATCGATGTCAGTAATTATATATGTTGGAATATTATATTACCTGCTTGTAATTGAGTTATATGCCATTTGCATGCTATGGACGATAGGATAGTAGGTCAGAGATGTCTACCTTAAGCGCAAGTTCTCAGGATGCAGTCGTTGTAGCAAATGCAATTGGGGATTGAAAGGTGCTCAGTTAGTTGGCAAGATTAGTTCAGGTCTAGTAAAGGGTTAGTTGGAACCCCAGTAGAGGTAGACGTTTGATATGTGCATATTTAATGTGTATTAAGTATAGTTTTTTATTCATATATTAGCTAAATTATCGCATATTATGGACAAAAGGTACTTAAAAGTGTTAAATTATGTTTTTCAGTCCAAAGATGAAGCTCAGAAGCAAAATGAAGCAGGAGAAGCGGTTAGGAGCTCGAGAATGGAATGAAGAAGAAAAACACTAAAAAAGGCATCCACTCGTCGAGTCATATAGCCTACTCGACGAGTCCGGTCGAGGAATCAGAAGGATAATGACTCGGAATTCCAGATAGTTATCGCAATACGAGGAATGTGAGAGGGACTCGACGAGTCACCACTTGACTCGACGAGTCGGATCGCTTATTTAAAGATAACTCCACAGATCGATTAGAGGGAATTCTGGGACGATTCAAAAGTGTTTTGCTGCGATTAAGAAGCCAGAAGAACCCTAGAAGTCGACAAAGAAAGCTAGAATTCAATTCCGGGAGTAATTAAGGCACAATTTCGTCATTCTACGTATTCTTTTGTTTTATCAATATGATTAAGCAACTTGACTTTGTTTGTTTGTTATTATTTACTTTAACTATGAACTAAAATCTTTAGACTTCTGTTTGGGGATACAAAGTTGACAATATGGTTTGATTGATTGGTAGGATTAATTCCTAGTTGGTGAATTTTTGTTATTTTAGCTTGCTAAAGAACCTTGTGTATGAATAATAATTAATTTTCTGTTAATAGGAAGATAATTGATTAGCATGAACATCTATTGATTATTGACCTCATATGATATGTGACCACTATACTATATGTCTAGGATTAATGAATATGAAACTAGAATTAATAAGAAAATTGAGTAAATTCATGTGCAAGCTTGTAAGATGACCATCAAACAATAGGTTAATTAAGAATAATAAATTAATTAGCTATTGCAAGTCTAACTTAACCCGAATAATTAATCTAGTAAATATAATTAAATTAAGCAATTGGCCACTGTTTGAGTTAGTTTATTTGCTAAGGATTAGGGTAGTGAACATGAACCTAATCACTTGAATCGGTAACCAACGAAAGAATTAATCCATTGCACTATTACCTTAAAATCAACCATAGAGTTAACCGAGTTGAACTAAATAGAAGTTCCTTTCCAATTATTGAATCTAGTTAAGTCGTTATTTTCTAGTCTTAAATTAGTTATAGTTAGTAAGTTTCTAGTCTTGTAAAACTAGAGAAAAACCCTTATTCCTTAATCAACTTAGATAGAATTAGTTTTTAATTTAATTTGTCGTTCCCTGTGTTCGATACCCTGCTTATTTAGCTATACCACAATTGATAGGTTCACTGCCTTTTGTGTGTTATTTGATAATTAAAGTAGGTTTAAAACTAAGTGAGTTTTAAACACATCAAGTTTTTGGCGCCGTTGCCGGGGAAGGGTTCTAAAATTAGCATTAAAATTCTAATTCAATCGATCCTTTGTGTAAATTCTAATTCAATCAATCCTTACACAAAGTTAATTTCTGTTTAATTTCTGTTTTTTTTTAGGTTAAAAAAAAAAAAAAAAAAAAAAAAACTGGTTTTACCTTGGACTCGCCGAGTGCAATCGCCCAGACTCGGCGAGTACGACGCTGAATCAGATTTAATTTTTTGTTCTTTTTTACGCGTTTTTTGTTTTGTTTGCAGTTGGTTCATGACCCGAGGATCTGATACGCCTCTGGTTCCCCCTCTTGAAAATCCGGAAACCGCATTAAGAAGAAACAAAGGCAAAACCGTTGGAGAATCCGCTTCTTCAAAGAACTCACCATTCAAAAACCTCAAATATGTTTTTAGCAAGAAAAGGAGCAGCAAATCAGGAGCATCCAGTGCATCGTTGACAATCGAAGACCCGATTCAAAAAGACACTGAGTACGAGACCGAGGAAGAAAACGAGCCCACATACGAGCACACATCCGAGTTTGAAGACGATTTAGCCATTGTTATGGCTAATATTGACGAAATCCCCATGGGGGAATGGAAGAAGAGGATGCGTGATGACACCAGCCCAGGACTTGTGCAACCCGCAATTCCCGCTACCGCTACTTTTGAACTAAAGGGTCATATTCTCGCTCAACTCAAGGAGATCCCTTTTCACGGGAGAGATCATGAAGACGCCTATAAGCACTTGGATGAAGTAAATGATGTGGCAGATTACTTCAATGTACCCAATGTGCCTCGCGAGATCCAGCTTCTTCGCATGCTTCCTGTCACATTTAAAGGAGCTGCAAAAGATTGGTTAAAGTCATTCCCTCCCGGATCGGTCACCACATGGGCCAAGATGAAAGAAGAGCTCATTGACCATTTTTGCCCACCCTCCAAGATAGCCAAGCTAAAGAAAGCCATTGCCAACTTCGAGCAACAACCCGGAGAATCTCTTTATGAAGCTTGGGAAAGGTACAAGAGCCTACTTAGAAATTGCCCACACCATGACCTTAATAGCCAACAAGAGGTCACCATCTTTTATGATGGAGTTAATGTCACCACGAGGCAACTACTTGATTCACAAGGCCCGCTCACCAGAAAGCCACCTCCGGAAATAAAGGAATTAATTGAAGAATTCTCCAAGCATTCTAGAGAATACCACAATCCGAGGAATGAAGTGAGTCGTGGAGCAGTGAACTCGGTGAACGATAGCATGACGGCGGTAATAGTTAAACTCGATAGCCTAGACCGACGAATGACGAAAATGGATCAAACAATCCATGCTATTAGGGTAGGATGTGAAAATTGTGGCGGTCCCCACCTCACCAAGGATTGTGATCGAGACGAAAACGGAAATAAAAATGCTCAAGTATTTTATTCCAGTGGCGATAGATACGATGAAGATTGGAGGAAACCGAAGAAGGAATGGCTCCCATATGAAGAATATAAAAAGGCTAAGGAGGAGAAATACAAACAAAGGGAGAGGGGATTCTATCAAAAGGAAGAGTCGGTGACGGAAAAGAAGGCCAGTTTAGAAGATATGCTTACAAGATTCATAACCGCGTCCGAGAAAAGACACAATGATCATGATGTAGCAATGCAAGAAACCAGAAACATGTTGAGGAATCAGCAAGCATCCATTCTCAACATTGAGAAACAGCTGGGACAGCTTGCACATCAAGTGAATGAAAGAAGACCGGGCCAACTTCCGAGCAACACCGAACCCAATCCAAGAATGGAGAACGTAAGCGTAATAACCTCCAGCAGTGAAGAAAAATTTATAGAAGCATTAAGGATCTCCAAGAAGAAGGAAGAAAAGGTAGAAGAATCGGAGCCAGCAAAACCCGACCCGACTCGCCGAGTCACTCCATTGGACTCGACGAGTCCATGCGAAATTGAAAAACCTATCAGTTCTTCGAAACCTTATAAGCCTCCACTGCCATACCCAACCAAAGCCATGCCTGCAGAAAAAGTAGAAGCATACAGAACCTTCATGAATCATGTTAACGCTCTACAAGTTAATGCGCCATTTGTGGAAACAATACTTCAAACGCCTAAATACTTCAACTTGCTTAAGGGCCTTTTTGCTGCTAAGAAGGATTTGGCTGAAGTCGCAGAAGTATTGATGAGTGAGCTACCTAAAAAGAAGGGTGATCCTGGAAATATTGTGATTCCGTGCCAATTTGGTAATGAGGTCTTCACCCGAGCATTAGCTAACTCGGGGGAAAGCATCAATATGATGCCTGTTTCATTCTTTAAGAAATTGAATTTACCAGAACCAAAACCGGTGAATATGAGGATCTATTTGGCGGACAAGACAATAATCCATCCAAAAGGCGTTTGTGAAGATCTCCTTATAAAAGTTGACAAGTTTATTTTCCCAGTAGACTTCGTGGTAGTTGATATGGAAGAAGACCCCGAAATTCCAATTATTTTTGGGAGATCCTTCTTGAACACCGCGTGTGCTTTAATTGATATATGTGAGTCTACATTGACATTAAGAGTGGGTGATGAGGCTGCGACGTTTAAAGCTATTCCAGAAATCAAGCAAGAAGAAGAAAAGATTGAAGAAGTCTCAATGATCCAATTGAATGATGAGATATTAGAAAAAGAGCTTGCACGTTTGCTAAAAGAAGACCCAAGCAAGTTTGTGATACACTCTGAAGAAGAAGGAGATGTTAACAAGGACTTGGATGGATTAGAAAAGCTACTGGAAGGAGCCCACTCAGAAAAAACCCAAGATTTTATGGAATTCGTTCCGACTCGCCGAGTCACTTTAGTGGACTCGACGAGTCCAGTCGATTTGGGCAAACACTTGGCCGACTTAGATCTGCTTGTTACTAGTCCTTCACATACCTTGGATTTCAATAATATACATCATTCTTTAGAAGAACAAACAGCAGAAGGAGGAAAGGGAAGGAAAGTTCAATACACCAATGTAGCATGTCTTGATACGGTTCATCTTGAAGATGGGTTAAGCACTGGAAAGGACGAAGAGATAACGGAAAGGAGGGAGGAAGCTGATCACCTATTCACTACTAAACCTAAAGCACGGATCATCATGTAATGTGAAGTAATTAAATTTAAAAAGAAGGAGGTTCAAGAGAAGGTGAAAAAGAAGGGGGTAAAGAAGAAAAAGAGAAAAAGGGAAGCCCAAGCAGCTGAAGATGAGGCTGTAAAAAGGAAAAGAGATGCATTAAAAAGGGCTTACAAGAAAAAGATCCACGCTGACAAGACCAAGTACAAATCACAAAAAGTTAGGCGTGCATTCCCGATGCTCGAAGATGACGAAACGTAGATGGGAAGGAGTCTAGCTAATGACTCCTCAAAAAGAAGCGCTTGGCGGGAGGCAACCCGTTATATAGTGTTTGCTTTCTTTTACTTGTTAGTTTTTTTTATTTATTTATTTATTTTCCCTTCGTTTTTTTTCAATCTTAATCTTCCAAATCATCGGACATATCTGCTTGAGAGTGTGCATAGGCTAATTGTGGGGTGAAATGATTTACAATAAACAGCAAAATTTTGAAAATTATGAATTTTTTTTTAAGAGACTCGCCGAGTCTGACCACGACTCGACGAGTCCCTAGGGATTTCAGAAAAAAACATGACTTCGCGACCAGACTCGCCGAGTCTGACCACGACTCGACGAGTCGGTATTATTTACAGAAAAAAAAATATTTCGAAATTACTTTTACATTGGGTAACTAGGGTTTTAACCCTAAGAATCAGTTTTCACAACCACACTCGTCGGGTGCCGTCATTCTCATTCTCTCTCAAGCATTCATCATTCTTCTTCAAGTTTCATTCAAATTTCTCAAGCCCAATCCAAAAAGAAATCATGTTCAGAAGGGGACAAAGTTCAAGTGGCAACCAAGGGGAGTTTTCATGGCTAAACTTCCCACAAATCGAGTCCGCTTCGACAATGCGGAAATGGAAGAATAAGCTATCTGATATCAAGAAGAAGGAGGTTTATGTGCCAAACAGGATAGATTGAGAGTGGCTGCAAAGTGTTCGATATGAGGAGGAATTAGCTCCTTACCTTTTAAAGGAGTTCCAACATGAAGGCGAAACAATGGTCTGTGACGGGTGGAGTCGGGTCTTCCGTATTCAAGAGCCGATTTATTTGGAGCTTTGTTTGGAGTTTTTCTCCATGGTATATTTTACCGGGGGAGTGGATGTTTATCACCCGGCCAGCTTTAGTTTTTGTCTTGGGGGCGAGTTTCTTCATTGCTCCGTGGTGGATCTTGCATGTCGATTAGGGATCTACGATCAGCCCTTGGTTTCAACAAACATCTTTTGGGCCTTTTTGGCACAAACTCATATGGTGTTTCCCGAGGGAGTTACTAGTACGGGCTGGTGGAATACTATTGGTAATAAAGTTTATATCCCAAAGTCTGCACAGGAAGGGAGCATTCGATCCCCAACACATCGCCTCATACACCGCCTTATTTTATCCACCATCAATCAAAGAAAAGATGATGACAAGGTTTCCAACCTTGACGTCTTCTATTTATGGAGCATAATTACACCCGGCGTCTTTTGCAACATTCCTTGGTGTCTAGCTTCATATCTTTCGGAGGGTGCGGTCAAAGATCGCAAAACCTCCCGAATTAATGGTGGGATGTTTGTCACCCGATTGGCTAACTCATTCGGGTTGATGAACCGCGGTGCATGGAACTTCATGACATTGATCCCTACACCTCCGTTCAATCCCATTCTTTTCCGACGAGCAAGGATAATTGAAGATTATGGTGGTGGCCATTATGCCATCCCGAATGATGACCCCGTTGTTGGTCCCAAAGCACCGGGAAGGAGGGTAAGATCAAGAAGACAGCGGGATGTGGAGGACGAGCCGTTGGTGATTCCGGTCGAGAATGAAGACGTACCAATGGATTGGTATAATGTGGAGATGAGACGGGTGCAGGATCAAATGGCGCGGGGGTTGAATTTTAGCAACCAATCTCATATCCGACTTTTTGACCACTTCAATATCCCACATATTGATGGTGGAAATTACCCATTTATTCCATCTTGGGATGAGGTGATTGGTGCGAGACGAAGTGGTGCCGGAGGGAGTGGAGCCGCCGCGGATGATGACGAGGACGAAGATTGATTTTTGTGTTTTAATCAAACAATTTTTATTTTTCTGTTTTGTTTTTATTCTTATTTGGTGTGTATGACTTGTTCAAGATTTTATTGTGTTTAATGGTTGTATGCATTAGTTATTTTTCAGGATTGGATTAGGATTGCTTGCTTAGGAAGCGTTTAGAGTTATAGCGAATGGATGTTATCACGAGTGAAAGCGAGTCAAGGAAGCGGAACCTTAACGTCAAAGTGTCGAGTCCGGTCCTTAGGGGTATGAGCAATTGAGTCTAAACGTGCCGAAGAGTTAGAGAAGTTTTTAGAGGCTGAAACAGTTGCAAAATACAAATTTTTTTTCGTTTAGTGGCCTACTCGTCGAGTGCACTTAACTGACTCGACGAGTCGCCTTGTATTTCCACATATTCTGAGAAGGCGCGCTGGTACTCGACGAGTCGACCATATGACTCGACGAGTCATTCATTTTTAATACCGGCGGACTGCTGATTTGATGCTGATACTTGTACCACTTGCTCACTTATTCTTCCATATCCATTCCTGAAGATCTTACACCGATTTCCACGTATTTGGAGCGACCCACACGACACGAGACACCCAAGGCATGGATGAGATGTTACCATGTCTAAAGTTAATTGAAGTTGGAGCTTACATGAAAGTGATCAACCTATCCACTGCTATCCCAGGGGAGTTTGTTCCATTTCCCTCTTTAGTTTCTTTTTATGTTTTTATGCATAATATGCAATGAGGGCATTGCATCACATAAGTGTGGGGTAGGGGGTTGGTTACATAATAGTCAATTTTATAGTCAATTTTAAAAATTTTGCATACCAAAAGTATTACTTAGGACTTAATTTAGAGGATTTTGGTAAAGTAAATTAGGATTCCATGTTAGAATTGTGTTGATAATTGCATGAAGACCCAAATGTTTAGTTGAGCCTATATACGTTCTAGTGCATTTGTGGCTTCCTTATTTCAGTGAAATCATGAGACAAAAACACAACCTTGCTCAGCCTGAGGGATGCAATATGTTTAGTAGCCTAAACCTGAAATGTATCCAGGAAAATTTTTATCGTTAGCCAATAAAGGTTGAGATTGAGCGCCCCTGCTTAAGCATGTAGGGATTTGAGTGACAAAAGTGAGGTATACATGTAAAAAAAAGAGAGAATTACAAGAAAAGTTGTAAGAATTTTGGAGTAAATGAAGTGAAGATCTAAAGATCAAAATTCCAAGAAATCCAAAAAAGTTGAAGATACCAAAAATCAAACAATAAGGTGGTGAATTCAAAGATATCAAAGATCAAATGTCAAGAAATTGAAGAATTCAAAGAATTCCATAATGGTATCGAAAAGTTGTAATTCTAAAATATGTATGCTTGGGTTGCTCAATTAAAAATACCTTGAGGGTAAAGAGGTTTTCTGAGGATGGATTCGGAGGGTTGCATAAAATGAGCATAGTTCGGGGTGAGTGGGCGAATGTTTATGAGGATTGTGAGTATTTTGGAGTATGGGGGTTCTTTAGGACGAATTTTAGACACAAATGCATGCGTTGCGGTCTTGGCATAATGGCTGGGTTAGATTGGAGTTGTCATACATAATTCTAATGTGTTAAAATTCAGTTTTGCTTGGGGGCAAGCGAAAGTCAAGTGTGGGGTATTTTGATATGTGCATATTTAGTGTGTATTAAGTATAGTTTTTTATTCATATATTAGCTAAATTATCGCATATTATGGACAAAAGGTACTTAAAAGTGTTAAATTATGTTTTTCAGTCCAAAGATGAAGCTCAGAAGCAAAAGGAAGCAGGAGAAGCGGTTAGGAGCTCGAGAATGGAATGAAGAAGAAAAACACTAAAAAAGGCATCCACTCGTCGAGTCATATAGCCTACTCGACGAGTCCGGTCGAGGAATCAGAAGGATAATGACTCGGAATTCCAGATAGTTATTGCAATACGGGGAATGTGAGAGGGACTCGACGAGTCACCACTTGACTCGACGAGTCGGATCGCTTATTTAAAGATAACTGCACAGATCGATTAGAGGGAATTCTGGGATGATTCAGAAGTGTTTTGCTGCGATTAAGAAGCCAGAAGAACCCTAGAAGTCGACAAAGAAAGCTAGAATTCAATTCCGGGAGTAATTAAGGCACAATTTCGTCATTCTACGTATTCTTTTGTTTTATCAATATGATTAAGCAACTTGACTTTGTTTGTTTGTTATTATTTACTTTAACTATGAACTAAAATCTTTAGACTTCTGTTTGGGGATACAAAGTTGACAATATGGTTTGATTGATTGGTAGGATTAATTCCTAGTTGGTGAATTTTTGTTATTTTAGCTTGCTAAAGAACCTTGTGTATGAATAATAATTAATTTTCTGTTAATAGGAAGATAATTGATTAGCATGAACATCTATTGATTATTGACCTCATATGATATGTGACCACTATACTATATGTCTAGGATTAATGAATATGAAACTAGAATTAATAAGAAAATTGAGTAAATTCATGTGCAAGCTTGTAAGATGACCATCAAACAATAGGTTAATTAAGAATAATAAATTAATTAGCTATTGCAAGTCTAACTTAACCCGAATAATTAATCTAGTAAATATAATTAAATTAAGCAATTGGCCACTGTTTGAGTTAGTTTATTTGCTAAGGATTAGGGTAGTGAACATGAACCTAATCACTTGAATCGGTAACCAACGAAAGAATTAATCCATTGCACTATTACCTTAAAATCAACCATAGAGTTAACCGAGTTGAACTAAATAGAAGTTCCTTTCCAATTATTGAATCTAGTTAAGTCGTTATTTTCTAGTCTTAAATTAGTTATAGTTAGTAAGTTTCTAGTCTTGTAAAACTAGAGAAAAACCCTTATTCCTTAATCAACTTAGATAGAATTAGTTTTTAATTTAATTTGTCGTTCCCTGTGTTCGATACCCTGCTTATTTAGCTATACCACAATTGATAGGTTCACTGCCTTTTGTGTGTTATTTGATAATTAAAGTAGGTTTAAAACTAAGTGAGTTTTACACACATAAACGTTGTTGACAGCAGACCAACCCTTTAGATGACATGAAGGATGGGGAATCGTTTACAAACTGGGAGTTGTAAGGAATTAGCCTGTATAGCCCTAGAGAGGTGAGACGTTAAGAAAGGCCGTTACATGATACAGTTGGGTGAGACCCGTGGGCGAGGCCTGTATATTAGTATCAGTATAGGTGAGACCTGAGAGCAGGATTTGCTTGGTAGTATGGTTGGTTGAGGCTCGTGCAACAGTAGTTAGGCAAGTGAATCTAGAGGGATAAACCACTCTAGGTTTTCACTGAGTGAGACCCGTGGGTGAGGCCCGTGAGATTATGGTAGTGCAGGTGAGACCTGGTAGGGACCTTAGGGTCAAGTCATGGGATCGAGGATCCCAGGTCTTGTAGCGCCAGAGTGGCAGAGTAGATAGAGCAGTTATAGATAGCAGAAGTATTCAGTGTGTACTGGCAGTAGTGACCAGCATTGGGAGTAGCTGGAGTAATGTATATCGTGAAGGGTATGTCCTTCACAATGATAAATATGGTGGCTAGTTATGGAAGGTTGCCTTGGGAAGGCCAGAGAACGCACAAGGAAAAAAGGGGGGGTGAACCCCTAGGATGTCCAACAAAAGTACTCGGGGAGTACCGGAAGGATTATCAGTTGAATAAGTTGGGTTCTCAGGATTGACGGGATTATAGTGCACTCGAGGTTATTATCTGCAAGGACTAGTTTTAGCCAGAATGACCAGGAAGAAGGCCATCGGAGGCGGTCCTCTGAGGATTGGGTTGAGCAAGTGAAGCGAGTATCGGGCAGGAAGGTTGTGAGTAGATTGCAGAATAGTTGGCCATAGCGGACTTTGAGGATGAAGTCTAGTTTAAGTGGGGGAGAGTTGTAACGCCCTGTTCTAAATTATTCGATTATGGTCTAGTTTAAGTGGACTTTGTGGTGCGTGTATATCCTACACCGAACTCCATACAAATAGTGATGCCAGATCTTGAGGGCGAACACTACCGCTTCCAATTCCAGATCATGAGTGGGATACCTCGACTCATGAGGCTTAAGCTGGCTCGATGCATATGCTATCACATGCCCCCTCTGCATAAGCACCGCTCCCAACCCGGATATTGATGCATCACCATATACCACGAAACCCTCCATCCCTTCCGGAAGGGCTAACACCGGGGCTTCGCATAATCTCTGGCGAAGTGTCTCAAACGAGGTCTGTTGCTCTGGACCCCAAGAAAATGCAACACCCTTCTGGGTCAACTTGGTGATGGCACGGCGATCTTGGAGAAATCTCTGATAAATCTCCGATAGTAGTTTGCCAACCCTAAGAAACTCCTGATCTCGGAAGGTGACCTCGGCACTTCCCAACTTATCACAGTCTCAACCTTGGCCGGATCGACCAATATCCCCTGCTGGTTAACGAGATGCCCTAGGAACTGGACCTCCCGTAACCAAAAATCACACTTGGAGAATTTGGCGTAAAGCCTCTCCGATCTCAGAACTCCGAGGATTTCCCTCAAATGCTCCCCATGCTGCTCTCGGGATTTCGAATATACCAATATATCATCGATGAAAACAATCACCGATCGATCCAACATCAGTCTGCACACTCTGTTCATGAGATCCATGAACACGGCTGGTGCATTGGTGAGCCCAAAAGGCATCACCACGAACTCGTAATGTCCATAACGAGTTCTGAACGTTGTCTTCTGGATATCTTCATCCCGAACCCTCATCTGATGATAACCCGACCTCAAGTCTATCTTGGAGAACCAAGACTCTCCCTGCAACTGATCGAACAAATCGTCGATCCTCGGTAACGGATAACGGTTCTTGACCATCAGCTTGTTCAACTCCCGGTAATCAATACACATCCGGTGTGAACCATCCTTCTTCTTGACAAAAAGGATCGGCGCTCCCTAAGGTGAGCTACTCGGTCTAATAAACCCCTTTCCCAAATGCTCCTGAAGCTGCGAGGATAACTCCTGCATCTCGGACGGTGCAAGGCGATAGGGTGCCTTGGTAATAGGTGCCGCCCTTGACACCAAGTCGATACGAAACTCCACCTGTCTCTCGGGAGGCACACCCGAAAACTCCTCGGGGAAAACGTCAGGGAACTCCCGCACAATTAGGACCTCATCAATCGAACTTGGCCTCCCAGCGGTCACTCGTGTGTCCATCACATAGGCCACAAATCCCATACAACACTATTGTAAACTCTGCCTCGCCCTAGCAGCCGAACAAAATGCTGACTCAGGACGGGTACCCTCACCGTACACCGTAAGTACTTCCCCACTAGGATCTCGTATCGTCACCAATTGATGCTCGCAATCTATAACAACTCCAAATCGACTCAACCAATCCATGCCCCCTATAACACACACGTCCCCCATCGCAATCGGGACCAGATCTATCGGGAACTCCACACCGAAAATCTCAAGGATACATCCTCGAATCACATATGTGGCATACACTGCTTGCTCGTTAGCTATAGAAACTCGCAGAGGTCGACTCATGGCCTCTCGAAAAATACTGAAGGCTAACGACACAAAAGACTGACTCGCTCCCGAGTCAAATAACACTAAGGCAAGCACAAAATTCACAAGAAAAGTACCTACGCATAACATAATATAAGCATAATATCTCAGACTTAAATAAATAGAGAGAGAAGAATACATACCGGCCACAACGTCGGGTGCTGTGCGGACCTCCTCCGCTGTCAACTGGAAAGCTCTCCCGTGAGCCTTCGGAGCCAAGCCTTTACCGATCGAACCTCGGTAACCCTAGCAGCAGGTGCAGATCCCTATGCTGACCCCTGATGCAACTGCGGACACTCGGCCTTCCGATGGCCAGTCTGGTTGCAATGAAAGCAAACCATAAATCCCTTGGGTCAATCCTTGGCGATATGACCCTCCTTGCCACATTTGTAGCAAGCACCCGTCGACAAGCTCCCTCATGACCCTTGCCGCACTTCCCACAAGTTCATCCCTTCTGGCCTCCAGTCCTTGAATCAGCGGGCTTGGCCCGCTTGGCTGCCGGCTGAGATTGAGCCGGCCGCCGATCCATCATCTGGGACTCAGCCTCCTCCCTGGCCTGAGTCTCCAACTCAATCTCCCACTTCCGGGCATTTACCTGTAGCTCAGAAAATGTATGGTACGTCGAGTTCGACACGAACTCTCGGATGTCCCTCCTCAGAATGCCCAAATACCAGCTCATCCGTGCCTGCTCCGTCGACACCTGCTCAGGGCAGAACATCGCCCTCTCACGGAACTTCCGGGTAACCACAGTAACCGAATCATTACCCTGCTTGATGGTCCAGAACTCCTGAACCAACCGTTACCACTCCACCGTGGGAACATACTCATCCCTGAACATGGTGGTGAACCTCTCCCAGATCACCTCAGAAATCTCTGCCAGAGTGAAACTCGTCGTCACGAACTTCCACCAATCCTTCGCTCCCAAGCAAAGCTGGTTCAAAGCGAACCGCACCCTCAAGTGTTCTGGACAAGAACACGTATGGAAACATCCCACAATGCCAGATATCCACTTCATCGCCGCAATCGGGTCCTGCGTCCCATCGAACTCTGGTGGCTTCGTGTTGCTGAACTCCCGAAACAATAACGAGTCACCTCCCTGAGGTCTGGCAGCAGCAATAGCTACAGTAGCTGCAGCCACAGTCACTGTTGCATACCGCTCATCAAAGGTCTCAATCAGTGTGGTCTTGATGTCGCCAAACATCTCTGGAATCTCAGCCCGGATGGCAGCAGCCACCTCCTCATGAATCAATCGACGGATCTCCTCGTCACTGACCCCACTGCTCTCAGGTGCGTGTCGTGTCCCAACCATGATGCCTCTGAATACAACATAAAAATATCAGAGACTCGATCGAGCATACTCACACTCGATAACACAACCCTACTCGTCCTCAAATACCCAAAGGATTCTTACTTGGGCTGCTCACTGATCTGGTGTCTTCAGTAGTACGAGCCCTATACTACTGACCACACCACATCAGCATTCACCCCAAGTCCTCCTCCTTGGATCCCGGATTGCAAGTACTCTATTCTCGCTATGCATTGGCTACCTACTTGCTCTCAAGGCATCTCATAGTAGCAGGATTCTCCTAGGCTACGGCATCACAAATCAGGCTACTCTAGTCCTAATATGAATACCTAGCCTACTCTAGCATGCATAGCATAACATAGCATATCTCATAACACATATTGTAAGGGTATTTTGGGGATTCACCGTTCGGGCGTTGGCTGACCGTACACACTGCTTTGCTCCGTTTGTTTCAAAACTCTTTGCTCTTTTTAAAAAAATTAGTTTTTATTGTTGAAAATTTCTCAAACCCTCAGTTTGAGTTCAGATATGCCCAAAGGTGCATCCGAGTCCCTCAAACCAAGGCTCTAATACCAACTTGTAACAACGTAATTTTTCAAAACAATTTTTCATTTCTTTAAAACATAATTTCATTCAAAACAAACCATAAAAATCCATTGTAACATAGTCATAATACAAAACATGTCAAATCCCAAGATCAAATATATCCTAATCCGCCTGCGTGTGTGTGTACGAGTCATGTCGGCGCCTTCCCATAGTCCTTGCTAGTACCTAAAACACATAACACAACAATTGTAAGCATAAATGCTTAGTGAGTTCCCCAATATACCACTTACACACATACGCCCTTCCAAGCCATGACCTTCCGATCCATGTGTCTCAGGGGACTTCCATCCCGACCTGGTAAACCTTCCGATCTCACCCGTGTCGACCTTCCGGTCCATAACTCCCTGACCTTCCGGTCTACATCATAATGCCTTCCGGCCCATAACATAATGCCTTTCAGCCCATATCAAACATAGCATACATATCGCATACAAAACATGCAACTTAACATACAGTGCATATATCTTATAGCATACCAGACCTTTTGGTCACACATAGGTACCCTTCCAGGTACAGTATAGTGAGAAGACTCACCTCGTATGATGTCTAAGCCTCACGTGCTTGATATTTCTGAATCTCGTAACCTCAACCTAGCCTCGCCTAATCACATCAAATAATCATTCTAAATCATTAACGGCTCTCAAGGCTATACTATATTCCTTCTAAAATTCCACAGAATGGTAAAAGACCATTTTACCCCTCCCTGACCCAAAAGTCCACATGTTGACTAAAACCCTAAAAGTCAACAAAAGTCAACAACAAGCAGTACGCGGGGCGTACCATCTCCTGTACGCGGGGCGTACTCTTGCACTCCAGAAACGGGGTGTGCAACCCCTTAAGCGGCGCGTACTGGGATTACACCCAATTTCTTTGTTCATCACATTCAAGTCTTAAACGGTTAATACTTGCATCCAAACTTCGGATATGCCTCCTCTAATATGTCTTAATCCATAAAGTTCAAACCTTTAAGCCTTTGCATGGTTGTAAAGGTCACTTTGTGCTCAAAACACCTTTCCTCTTTCATTAATGAGACTAGAACTCATGCATGACACAAGATCCACGTCCAAGACTCGATTTTTACAACTCCTCAACATATATTACACTAGAAAAGGTCAGATCTAAGCTTATGGAGACTCTTTGCACATAAAGTCTCCAACTTCGAACCAAAAACCCTAAAAATGGTCCAACAAGCAAAACTTATGAAAAACAAGGAAAGCTTTGAGCTTTTTACCTCAGAAAGGATCTCCAATCATTGTAGAACTCGGATCTACACTTGTTCTTCAACTTCTAGCTCCAACAATGGCTCCTTCTTCTCCTTCTTCACCTTGAAATGAGAACTTCAAGCTCAAAAACTCACACACAAGCTAAAGCATGAATCTCAGCTCTTCGAGGGCTCTCTCAAGGGTGTATAGTGGCTAGGGCAAGGGACTACATGTTCCTTTTATAGTGCAAGGCCACAAATTAGGGTTTTGCATCTGGGCCGGTTACGCCCGGCGTAACCTTGGGTACGCCCAGCGTACCCGGATGACCCGCGTACAAATTAAGCGGGCGAGTACGCACGGGGTACGCTCTAGTACGCCCAGTGTACTCACCAATTCATCTTTCACTTCAAGGGACTAACTAGCCAATTCTCCAAAATAGAAGGGTCATAAAGTAACCTGGTTTTCGGGCTGTTACATCATTAGTAGAAGAGCAGGGGCGAGGCCCGAGTTAGGAAAGGGTGAGTGTGGGCAGGGGGCCGTATCTCACTATCAGTAGGAGTGTGGACGGGGTTCCATGACTCATCAGTAGCAGGCAGGGGTGGGGTCCAAGATAGGCGAGGCCTTAGAACAGGGTACAGTAGTGTATGTTGGTTATGTGTTGTGATATGGTTATAAGTTAGTATATGTTAACGGGCGAGGCCCAGAGATAGGCGGGGCCTAAGCGAATAGATATGTATTCCGAACGGGGCTCGATGTCAAGCGGGGCCTGATGTCGGGTAGGGCCCTGTTGGATCAGTGTCTAAGTCCATAACTATTTTTGGTATGTACTTGACCCGATGGTGCATGGTCATTTTGGGTTGCCTTCACCAAAGCAACTTGATAGGATGAATTATGGAGAGAAAGGATTAATTATGATTTATTAATATATTATGAGAATAATATTTTAAAGGAGAAATCATATTATTTAATTAATATTAGTCAAGAATTAATTGATAATTAATTTTGTGGCTAAAAGAGATTAATTAAACTTAAGGGATTGGAACTGTAATTATAAGATAACTGTACTTGGGCTATGGATCACCTTGGAATAATAGGTTGGACAAATTCTATGGGGAAACCCATTAGAAATCGTCCAAGGGATATTCTAAAAGGGTCCATGGGCTGCTTAGGGCTTAAGCAGTCACATTAGGGTTTCCTAGTTGAAAACCCTAATAGCCTACATGTATACATAGTACCCTTAAGCCCCAAAAACGTGGCTAAGAGTTCCACTAGGGTTTCTACACGTTTTGGGCAGCCTCCTCTCTCCTTATTCTTCATCCTCTTGCTCTTGATGTTTGTGAACCATTAGAGGAGTGACAATTGTGACTCTAAGCTTTCTAAAGTCATCACAAGGAGGATTTGAGATTGTTATTGCTACATAACAATCAAGGTAAGATCTAAAAACCCTTTCACATGTTAATATGATTAACTGTATGCTAGATCTAGGGTTTAAAGTCTTGGATGAATTGCATGAACAGTATAGAAACCTAGATTCAAGCATTAAGGTTGCATGAGCACATAGGATGTTCTTATGGCTAAAACCCATCAGTGGTATCAGAGCCTTGATTGGTTTCTATTGTATTGATGCCTAGTACATTCATTCATGTTGCAAGATCGAGTTTTTGGCCATCTACCTGACAAACTCGTCTAGTTCCAACGTGGACTCGTCGAGTAGGGTGAACTCGACGAGTCCATAAGGGGACTCGGCGAGTTTAGCTGTCAGACAAGCGGATTTTCGGGATTTTTACCGATTTTGACTTAGGATAATTGCCATAATTGTTTAAAATTAATAAAATTCGAATTTTATTGATTCCTTATGATTATCTTTGTCAAAATAAAAGATTTTGTTCATCTAATTAGATAATTGTTACCTTATTTGATAAATGTTAAATTATATGAATTATTTGATCATTATCTTGCAAGAATTTGAACTAGGTCTAATTAGATAACCACTAATTAATTGTTAATTGCATTATTTGAATTATGTGATCTAGAATATTCTTGACAAAGTTTGGAAAAGTTTCAAATTAATCCCTTTAGGTTTTATAGTTTAAATAAGAACATAAAAGTTTTGGTTTTGAAATTTAAATAGTTGAAACCCTAATGTTTTGAAATGTTTCAAAACTTTCCCTCAAGTTTTGGAATTTAAAAGTTGATTAAAAGTTTAATTTAGAAATTTTAAATTCTAAAACCCTAGTATTGTTTTGAAAAGTTCAAATCACGCCCTTATGGTTTTATTAATTAATTAAGGTGTATAATGAAAGGAGACTTAATAAACCCATAAAGTTTTGGTTTACATTTAATTAAATTAAAAGTATAATTTATTAAATTAGAACACCTAGTATTTTAAAAGTGTAAAATACACCCTATACTATATATATCATTAAAAGTCTAATATTATATATGTATGAGTAAACATTCAGTCTTACCATTAGTAGGCCTCATTCACGAAGCTAGTCTATAAGGGGTGTTTAAGGAAATTGCCTATAAAATGGCAATTGAATGGGTATCCACTCTTACCCACCGTACTCTTGACTAGTGGAGGGTCGTTAGTCGAACGGGTAGGATAGGAAAGAAGTCTTCCTTTATAAGTATAATGAAGTACAAAGTAACTAAACGCTTTTACAAAATTCCCAATCTTAGTTACTTTAGGAAAAAGTGAATTAATGCAATTCCATGAAATTACACTTTGTGCCATTGCAAAGACGTTAGTGGAGCGTGTGTGGTTAACCGGCACACTAAATGGTTCTAAGCAAAGGTAGCAAAGGGTGACTCAATGTTTGTCATAGTTCGGTGGAGCGTGTGTGGTTAACCGGCACATCGAATAGGTGACTGTAACATGTGGGGGCACCGTGTAAGTTTGCATGGTT
The DNA here is from genome assembly GCF_052625555.1 of Lactuca saligna. Classification (NCBI taxonomy): domain Eukaryota; kingdom Viridiplantae; phylum Streptophyta; class Magnoliopsida; order Asterales; family Asteraceae; genus Lactuca; species Lactuca saligna. Next base: position 62,560,789 of record NC_136417.1, on the reverse strand, counting down.
ATTCACACCCGCTTTGTGATCCTCGGTATCCCAGTCACAAACTGGAGGGGCATATCGAGATTTAAACATGCCATTGAAAAGTTCAATGAATCTCAAAAGATCTAGGTATTTTTAATAGATTTAAAACCTAAATTCCTTTTTCGTTTTTCATGATGGAAATTAGTGAATCGTCATTCACTTACCTTCAAATATTCTGCAACTAGATTACGACATCCCTTTTCTAGGTTGTGGAGTATTGTGTTAGGTCCTAGCCTTAATATCTCATTTGGGTGATTTATTAAGGACTCAATCAATCAACTAACTTGAATTTAATTTTTCTCCCATTTTGTAGATGTCAAAGTATGACAACTATGGTCTTCCCAAATCCCGTGGAACAAGCTTTTCACATGAAGATGATATTCCACAATTCGATCGAGGAACACGAGATCATGCTTCACTTCCTCCACCTCCTCCTATTATTCTCCCTAACCCACAAGTTCAAAAGATTGAAAAGTTCAAACTCACTCAAGCCCTTTTGGCAAGTAAACATGAAGAAGGAAAGCCAGTGTGTGCACACATCCTAAAGACGAAGTCACACATTGATAGATTAAGAATATTGGGATGTGTTGTCTGTGAGGAGATGGTTGTTGACTGGGTTCTCCAGTCAATTTCTGACTCATATAGTGAGTTCGTAAGAGAGTACTATATGATGAACCACGACGTAACCTTCATTGATCTCACCTATATGCTTATTGCTGCTGAATCAACAATGATTTGGCGTACTGGAAAAGCAAAGTTGATTGCTGCATCGGCCTTCCAGACCTCTATGGATATAGGCAATGGCAACGAAAGGCATGCCATGATCGAAAAGTTTGATCATAAGAGAAAGGCAAAGTCAGAAGTAGTTCCGTGTGCTGTTCCAAAAGAGTCAATTTGCTTTTATTGCCAAGTGAAAGGGCATTGGAGACGAAGCTGCCCTATTTACCTAAGAGATCTAAGAGATGGGAGAGTAAAAAACGTATGGCTCTACTTTAGGTAAAATCCATTAACTAACTCTTTTAAGTTCCTACTCTAGATTCTTAATACATGATGTGATAAGATTACATTTCGATGTCTTGTAGGATCGAAGAAAAGAGAGGAAGCTTAAGGGAAGAAGTGATCAGAATCTAATCGTGAAGAAATGGATTTCGATCGCATTACTTGAAGATTAGAATCTTTAGCTACTACTTGGAGTTAGAATAAGATTGCTGATATGTGCATATTTAGTGTGTATTAAGTGTAGTTTATTTATTCATATATTAGCTAAATTGTTGCATATTATGGACAAAAGGTACTTAAAAGTGTTAAATTATGTTTTTCAGTCCAAAGATGAAGCTCGGAAGCGAAAGGAAGCAAGAGAAGCGGTCAGGAGCTCAAGAGTGGAAAGAAGAAAGAAAACACCCATAAAAGGCTTCTACTCGTCGAGTTGACCCTTGACTCGACGAGTCTGGTCGCGGAATCAGAAGGATAATCATTCGGAAGTCAAGATAGTTATCGGATTACGAAGAATGTGAGAGGGACTCGACGAGTCACCTTATGACTCGACGAGTCGGAACGCATATATAAAGATAACTCCACAAATCGAGAAGAAAGAATTCTGGGAAGTTTCAGAAGTGCTTAGCTGCGAATAAGAAGCCAGGAGAACCTTAGAAGTCGACCAAGGAAGCTAGAATCCAATCCCGGGAGTAATTAAGGCATAATTTCACCATTCTACTTAATTCTTTTGTTTTGTCAACATGATTAAGCAACTTGAACTTATTTGTTTGCTGTTATTTACCTTAGTTATGAACTAAATTCTTTAGACTTCTGTTTGGGAATACAAAGTTGACAATATGGTTTGATTAATTGGTAGGATTAATTCCAAGTTGGTGATTAATTGTTATTTTAGCTTGCTAAAGAACCTTGTGTATGAATGATAATTAATTTTCTGTTAATAGGAAGATAATTGATTAGCATGAACATCTATTGATTATCAACCTCATATGATATGTGACCACTATACCATATGTTTAGAATTAATGAACATGAAACTAGGATTAATAAGGAAATTGAGTAAATTCATGTGCAAGCTTGTAAGATGACCATCAAACAAGAGGTTAATTAAGAATAACGAATTAATTAGCTATTGCAAGTCTAACTTAACCCGAATAATTAATCTAGTAAATATAATTAAATTAAGCAATTGGCCACTGTTTGAATTAGTTTATTTGCTAAGGATTAGGGTAGTGAACACAAACCTAATCACTTGAATCGGTAACCAACGAAAGAATTAATCCATTGCACTATTACCTTAAAATCAACCATAAAGTTAACCGAGTTGAACTAAACAGAAGTTTCTTTCCCATTATTGAATCTAGTTAATTTGTTCTTTTCTAGTCTTGAATTAGTTTTAGTTAGTAAGTTTCTAGTCTTGTAAAACTAGAGAAAAAACCCCTATTTGCTTCATCAACTTAGATAGAATTAGTTTTTAATTTAATTTGCCGTTCCCTGTGTTCGATACCCTGCTTATTTAGCTATACCACAATTGATAGGTTCACTGCCTTTTGTGTGTTATTTGATAATTAAAGTAGGATTAAAACTAAGTGAGTTTTACACACATCAATTGCTAAGAAATATGTATTAAAATAGTTTTTCAATTGAATTGCATTGTAAGGATAAAATTTTTCCGCAATAAAATAAATTTTGATTTTTATATTATTTATTTATCCTTGCAATGGCATGTATGAACAATTGACGTTTGAAAGTTTCTATTATTAGCAATAATAGATTTGATTCTTAATTATGTTATTTGTGGAAAGGTCAAGAATTTACCAAATAAGGAAAGTTTCTCATCGCCCAAGTTTCAATTGGATAGAAACTTGGAATCATACAACAAGTATTGCATGATGAATGAGAAGTTTCATATTTGGAAATTAGACTAATTCGTTGACAAAGTGTCTAGTGAAGGACTAGGAGATCAAGTACACAAGGTTGTGTGTTGATCAAGTCCACCACAAGAGTGACAAAGATATTCGTCATGATTTACTAAAGGTTTAGTGGATATGATTATATTTATAAGATTAAGTATAATTCCGAGTTGATTTGAAAGAGTTTAAATCAATAGCAAAACGAATAAGAAGAATCAAGTAGGCAGAAAGATAAAAGTTTCTCTATTCTAAGAAGAAGGGAGAGTACCTTTATTATGTTTTATGATAGGTCTTAATGATTAAGAACCATATCTCAATTGATCCTCTAAGTGAGTCTTAGTGCAATTGTATGTCTGAGAAGAGGAATCAAGAATTGAAGAAATGGTTAAATTAAGAAGTCAATCATACTTCGTCCCAAAACCAAGTCTTAGAATTAAGATTGTGACATTGAGTGACAAGGTTTATAACATTCATCATATGTGGAAAGTTGCGATGTCTTGGATAAGACAAATACCAACTAGGACCAATTTTGTGAATTGTTTTGTCTTGAAAAAAGCTACACTAACTCTTGAATATTTGTTTGTCAAGAAATGTTTGTTGACAAGAGAATCTTATATGTCAAGGAGTCAGTGGGAGTCTTAATGGTCTTGAAAAGTTCAAGAACTAATCAAGAATAAACCTTATCGATCATCACTAGCACACGACTTGAGGTTCACAACCTATCGTGTTGACACTATCTTGTTTCTGTGTCGTTCAAATTGAGTTAATTATGCATGTGAACGCATAAAAGGCAAGCACCTTGATCAATGAAAAGTACATTGATAGGAAAGGATGAGTTGCTTAACTACTTGGAAGACATGGTGGGCAGCTGTGTTACCATAAGGCAAGAAATCAAGATTGAGAAGGTTCGGTCCATATGAATTTGGATTTGTCGCAACTTTGGTTTTGACGAATTCGCATGGATAGGAACACATACACCATTAAAATCTAAGTGTCATAAGATTTCCTTCTTCATGAACATGACTGTGAAGAAATGCTTTCACTAAGAGATATTTTAAGAAGATAGTGATTGTGAAATTGTATTCTCGAATTTGATTATGGTTACGGTATCCCTTTCCATAATTCGAATTGTGATATTTGGCAATTAGTCTGAATTGTTTAGACACACATATGAGCTATCTAATGCAAAAGTGTATAAGTTTAAAAAGCTTAGATAAAGGATTATCATGTCAAAGCTAGTGGGAGCATAAGTGTTATGCTTATATGATAATAATCATCATGATAGTGGGAGCATAAATGTTGTGCTTATATGATTATTAAGGCAAGTATTGCAAGTTAGCAATATTAATTATAGAAAACAAGAGTTATACTTTACAAAGTCGTAAGGATTGAATAGTTGTTTTGCTATAATTAAGGGACAGAATATTATGCTTCATTTCATATCTAAAGGCTTAGGTTGTGAAATGTTAACAAATTTAGTCAAGGATACATAGTGCGCTCTCAAAATTTCGATTATGATTGTGGCATCCCTCTTCATAATTCGAATTGTGAGAATGTGACACATAAAATATTATGGCTATAGATTGATAAAGTATCATATCTTTATTATGCATCGTATCCCATACGCTTCGGGTAAAGGATCGATTGCAGATGCTATAATATTTGACCATTCTAAAATTTCCAAATGTCTAGCACATTAAGAGGGAAAAAGGACAAGAATCGGTTTTGACTAAGATAATTAATCAACTATCAAAAGGACAATCCAAAGTTCGCTAAGGATTGATCGCTTGTGAGTAGTTGGAAGTATGGTATTGGATGGACCATATCGACGTTATCATGAATAGATAAGATTCTATTAAGAATGAGTTGTCATATGACAAATATGGAAATATTTCCATATTGAGAGTTGGATATTGAGAATCTATATCCAGATTAGAAACTTTTATGCAAGAAGGATGTTCAAAGGAATGTACTTTGAGTGAGAGACATCATATCTATAGAATTGTTTATGATAGAGATTAGCCAAGTCTTGATGATTTTGAGCTATGACTTTACGAAAAAATCATTGCATAAAATGTTAGAATCTAGCATAAGTAATAAGAATTTTATATTCTTATACTTATAATAAGGATTGGGAGCTGTGAAATGAGTATGATTGGAAATGTGTTCATTTGATCTATTTCACAAAGTAAGGACCGTAGGTAAACATTGTGTGCATGCTGAGAGCATGGGACAAGTGTAGTAATAATTTAAGTAAGAAGTTGATTACCTGAAACAACAAATAATGAGTAATCAATATGGTGATTAAATAAAATGTTTTATTTATACCCAGAGTTTGTGGCCATATGAGATTAGTATTATTCTTGTGTTTCACTTTGCATGTTTTGACTTCCTGAATAATTAAATTGGTTCAGAAAAATCAAATTATTCGAACGGACCACAATCGTTCATATGTTGGAAGTAGGTATGAATGAAGATTGTAGTGAATTGGTGTGTGGATTGTCTAAAGTGTATTAGACATAAGCAAATGTTTGCTGCAACGTTCATGAGTGCTTATGAATATGATCTGAGCATTGGATTAAACCCACGCTCACTTTGATCACTTCATGGATTTTATCACGATTGATTGGTGAGATGATAACATCTTATATTCTTGAGACCAAGATGTGCGAGTTGTATCTTGTGAGTCGGTTACACATTGATAATATGTAAACGCACCAGTAACTTGATGTCATAAAACATATTGTTGTGTGTGATTCGGTGAGTGAGTGCAAGCAAGCATTGAATCAAAGTTTATTCATTCCTTTTATCCAGAGTAGGATGAAAGCGATATATGTGGGCCCCTCGATGATTTAGTGATGGCACCTAAGCGCTTGGCCAAGCCGGGACTAATTTGATGTGTTCAAATGTAGTCTGTTGTCGTTCGTCATAAATCAGAAATCGAGAAACAACACATAGATAGAGAGAAGGATTTAAATCCATGTCTCAGTCTGTATGATATCTAGAATGTAGGAATATATGATCCCTTATCTAAAGGATGCGTATCTGATAAGATCAAAGTTGACAACGACTTTTGAAAGCTACGATTGCAGATCAGGATCTAATGTCATACACATAATAGTTATTAGACTTATCCAAGTGGGAGACTGTTGGATCAGTGTCTAAGTCCATAACTATTTTTGGTATGTACTTGACCCGATGGTGCATGGTCCTTTTGGGTTGCCTTCACCAAAGCAACTTGATAGGATGAATCATGGAGAGAAAGGATTAATTATGATTTATTAATATATTATGAGAATAATATGTTAAAGGAGAAATCATATTATTTAATTAATATTAGTCAAGAATTAATTGATAATTAATTTTGTGGCTAAAAGAGATTAATGAAAATTAAGGGACTGGAACTGTAATTATAAGATAATTGTATTTGGGCTATGGATCACCTTGGAATAATAGGTTGGACGAATTCTATGGGGAAACCCATTAGAAATCGTCCAAGGGATATTCTAAAAGGGTCCATGGGCTGCTTAGGGCTTAAGCAGTCACATTAGGGTTTCCTAGTTGAAAACCCTAATAGCTTACATGTATACATAGTACCCTTAAGCCCCAAAAACGTGGCTAAGAGTTCCACTAGGGTTTCTAGACGTTTTGGGCAGCCTCCTCTCTCCTTATTCTTCATCCTCTTGCTCTTGGTGTTTGTGAACCATTAGAGGAGTGACAATTGTGACTTTAAGCTTTCTAAAGTCATCACAAGGAGGATTTGAGATTGTTATTGCTACATAACAATCAAGGTAAGATCTAAAAACACTTTCACATGTTAATATGATTAATTGTATGCTAGATCTAGGGTTTAAAGTCTTGGATGAATTGCATGAACAATAGAGAAACCTAGATCCAAGCATTAAGGTTGCATGAGCACATAGGATGTTTTTATGGCTAAAACCCATCAGGCCCGATGTCGGAGCAAGTTCGATGTCAGGCCATTCCCGATGCAGCAGGGCGAGGCCCAGTATGCGATTATGTGTATATATGTGGTAGGTTGGGGAACTCACTAAGCTTTGTGCTTACATTTTTCAGTTTTGGTTTCAGGTACTTCCGGTAGCGGAGGGAAGAGCTCGAGATAATCGCATGGCACACACCATAATTACTCAGCCTGGGATGTTTACTTTGATAATAAGAACATGCTTTGAATTAATACTCTGAATTTATGTTATGAATGATTTCATGGTTTTATAAATGTAAGTTTAAGTAATGTTTTCCAAACGAAATTTTTAGACCATATTTTTAGGACGTTATATCATGGTTTTTGGGGCATTACAAATACAAAGGTGCGAAAGGCAATTCAACTTCGGATATGACGATAATATCGAAAAGAGTTGCAACAAAAGAGGCTAAGAAAGAATTATTAGCTTCAGGTTCTACTATGTAGATGACAAACTAGATGTTTTGGTTAGAAAGTGAGAAAAATGACATTTATGTCATAAGAGAACTTGAAGCCTCATATGTGACTATAGGTAAATGGAATGATCTTATCTTAGAATTTATCACCAAGTGTTCCAGGATGAAGTAGAACCACGAGGTGTTTCAAGTTATATTTACCCATGTAATAGAAGCATGCCTTTCTGGGTATTATATATACGCATAATCAGTTTATAGAGAATGTTTTTCATGAGACTCATTATCACGAATAAGTGAAGTTTTTTATTATTCTCTGATTTCTTGAGAATACTAATGAGGATATGAAAGCAGTGATGGGCGACAAAGTTGAAAACCCAAAAAGATCGCAAAATAATTAAGTTCGTGAACTTTGTTATTTAATCCTTAGTGATAAAAGGAATGGTTGTTTATGGGAATTTTGATGAAAAAATAGTTGTTTAATTTTAGTGAAATTTTATTCAACGTGGTTGATGATTCAATGATAAAACTAGGCCAACATGTTGACAGTCTGTCATAAAAGAACCTGGAATAATATGATGAGTATTAAATGAGATGATTTAGTATTGTGGGATCATATTGCATAGACTGCCCTTTCTTGGGATGGACGTGACGTTCTTTTATGTAATATAATGCTTTGTAGGTTAGATGTATCAAATGGTTATACGGGGATGGAGTTGGCTTAAATGCTTAATAGAGGGTTCTCATATTTCTTCAGGATAGGGGAGGGGTGTGGACAAAAATTATTTGATCTATTAATGCCCTTCATGATAGAGATTATATTCCTAGATCTTCTACGTCTAGGATTCTTGGGAATGGTGATGATACACAATTTTGGAAGATATATGGTGTAATGGTTCTTTACTCAAACAACAGTTCCATAGGCTATTTGATTTATCTAATTCTCAAGATGCTATGGTTAGTGGTTTTTGGTCTTCCACTGGATGTGTTTTTCTTGGTGTCGTTAAACAAGGGGAGGTGCGGAGTCTGATCAACTTAACAATCTCATTGAGTTACTAAATTCAGTTTCATTGGGTTCTCAGCAGGACAAGTGGGTCTAGTCTTTTTATCATTCGTGTTATTTTTTTGTCTGCTAGGAGGCTTATTGATTTTCATTGATTGCTTCAGGCGGGAACGTCGACCATAATGAATAGATTCGTCCTGATTAAGATTGGAGCTTCTTCTGGTCAGAACGAAGCTAGAAGACAGAGGCTTGTATTTGGACTCAACTTTGTGTCCTATTTGCCATTTGGAGACTATTTCACTTTTTTTTTTCTCAATGTTCGTTAGTAGTGTAAATTTGGAATTGGATGGCTAAGTGATTGGATTTAGATCTTCCGGTTTTTATTTATGTGGTGAATATGGTGAATTGGAGTGACACGGGACTAGCAGGGACGGTTCTTTTTGGGCGCCCGTAGTAGCACCGACAACCCTTGCTTTTTCTGTATGCAGTGTAAATTTTTCGATTTTATTTTCTTTTTTCTACTTACCGGCAACACCTACTACCAAATCTTGCGTCCGTCCCTAGGAACTAGTGACGAGATTGAAAATGATGATTATTGATTTTATCTTTATTGTGGTTATTTGAGTTCTTTGGACGTACCAAAATGCAATATTATTTCTACGGTCTAAGTTTAAGAAACAATTTATTTTTATAGTATTGTTAGATGATTTCTTTTGTTGTGGTTATCCGAGCATAAAAACGATATAGATTGCTAGGTAAGAGAAAATATGAGAATTATTTTTGAAATTTTGGTACTCTACTCAAAAAAGTTTTCTTCTAGATACAATTTTTTTTTTTTTATAAAAAGGCAATTCCAATTATTGAATTAAAATGTTACACGAAGCATCATTTAGTCGTTTGAAAACTTTAACCCACGAATATCACGATGGGTGCTTATGCCTAAAAATCAAATCAAACGAGACACATTTTGTCTTGTTTTCCAATTATTTATTTTTAAAAATAATCATTATTTTAAATATGATAATAACAATAATACAAATTAAAAGGATAAAACAATTTTAAAATCTATATAAATTAAAAAAAAACATTTCAATTTTTTTTTCAACCAATTTAATCTACTTTTATTTAGCTGGTTATTTATTTATTTAAACTTAATAATAGAAAAAAAAATGTTAAATGATCAATTCATTAGAAATAACTTGAAATTGCAATATGTCATTGTAGATCTACATAGCTTCACTTTAATTATTGTGTCATTGTGTGTTATATATGTTTATGGAACAATATCATGGCAAAGGATTCTTGCTTTTGTTATCATTTATGATGCCAGGTTTTTTTTCAAACTACTATTATTTAAATTATAATTAATTCCGAATATATTGAAATTAATTTCCCAATAAACCAGTCACTCTCAGATTTGATCAATTTCTTCCCGTGAGCAGACCAAGGTCTTCCTTCTTCGCCGGCCGGACTCCTCGATTCTCGTCGGCGCCGTCGTCTGCTTCACGATCTCGTCTCCAAAACCCTCCGAAAACTTCAAAATCATTTTAGCCTTCTGTTTAATTTGTTTCATATTTCAGAAATCTTAAATTTAGGGTTTTTTTTAGTTTTTATTATTTGGGGGACAATTTATCGAAGGGATGCTAATCACACTGAATCCCGTAGATATCATCATCAGTTATGTTCCGCCGTCTTAAATGGTTCATAGCTGGTTTCAATCAACAGAGAACACCTAAACCGAAGGTCGATGCGAAGCGCTTGTCTCTACCTAGGGAACATCATAACTACAATAATTCAAGAACTCGAAATCGCAAGTCAATGTTGGAAGCCGTTCACGAAGTTGCAATTTATATCCATAGGTTTCATAACCTAGACCTATTTCAGCAAGGGTAACGATTAATGTATTATCACTTCATATTTTTTGCTAAAGTTATTCTCTTTCCATCGGATCAATCCATGGAAGTACTTCCCTTTTCGAAAAAAGCTGCACTCTGACTTTGATCTCAAACCCAGTACTTTTCAGTTCATTTTTTTTGAATTTCGATCTACAACAAACAACTTTTTTGTAATTTTATTACTTATCATGAAGTTGGATTAGATTTTAGCTCAATGTTGTAACCGGAAAGCATTATTTGATCGACACCAGATTCAAATCTGCTATGTTTTTTTTACAGGTGGTATCAGATCAAGATTACCATGAGATGGGAAGATAGCGACTATGCATCTTCTCTGGGAACTCCTTCAAGAGTGGTTCAATACGATGGTATCTACGCAATTATCTTTGACCTGTTAACTTTTATTAAGCTATTTCCAGCCTCAAAACTAATATCACGCAACATTTTATATGAACTACAGCTCCTGATCTTGGTTCTGATAATGTATTGGGAGTATGGAAGATTGATGACACAGACCATAGCTTTTCATCACAACCTTTCAAGATTCGATATGCAAGACAGGATATTCTTCTATCAGTCATGATAGCTTTCAACTTATCTCTTGGTAAATTTGAGGTCTCTCTCTCTCTTTCTCCCTCTCTCACTGTGGTTAAATTAGTAAATGTAGGAGAGAAGTTCTGTCTTCTACATGTTATCTTGCCAATGATGATCACCTACAATCTTCAGGGTCCAATCACATCTGCTGTAATTCTGAAATTTGAGCTGCTGTATACACCTGTTTTGGAGATTGGGTTAGCACACAATACATTACTTCTTTATTAATACTATAGTGATTCTAATATTTGACTGGATATAGTGTTTTTAATGCTCCATCTTCAGCTCCAATATGCAGGACTCTTTGGAAGTAACCCCTGCTGCAGTTCATGAATTCAGAATTCCACCAAAAGCTCTTCTTGGACTACATTCATATTGTCCTGTTCATTTTGATGCTTTCCATGCTGTGCTTGTTGATACAACTGTCCACATCAGCTTACTAAAAGGTGGTGTTCATACCATGAAGACACCAAGGTTGGTTAGAAGTTTTGATTTTCAATCCACAAAATCGATTTTTCTTTCTGAATTTAAATTATTAATGTTTTTTGTAGTCGCAGCAATTCTCTTAGTCATGAAGAAGCTTCCAGTGACAACAAGTATGACAAGGAAAAGCGTGTATGCATTTTCTACATTCTTGATTATATAAAATATTTAGAGAATTTTCGATATACTGATAAAATTATAATCATGCTACTGAAACAGGTTTTGCTTGTGAAGGCATTTTTAATTTCACGTGCAAATTTACTTCAAGAGCTAAAAAATCTTAGTAAAGCAATAAATCAAACAATTGATTTAAGTGGTTTCACTTCACAACATGATGAAAGTGAAACAGAGTCTCCTAATGTTTCTAAGGTTTGTGACTTTCTTCACTTGTTCTTTAAATTATGTCTTATACTTATTCATCTTATATTTTAAACAGATTCCAAATGGATCCATTGATACGCAGAGTGATTATCTTTACACCCTACAAAACGATGAACTCTATCGTCTTTTTCATTCCCTTGGAGACCAAATTCTCTACTTATGGAGTACATTTCTCAAGTTTCACAGGTTTGCTTTTCTTTTCTTTTTCCAATTTTGTCCTTTTTCTTATGAGTATATTTAATTATTTATCACAATCTTATCTTTTATTCCACAACAGGGCTAACAAAGCAAAAATTTTAGACCATTTGCGTAATCAATGGGGTATTGATCGTAGAGCTGAGTGGTCAATATGGATGGTGTACTCCAAAGTTGAAATGCCTCTCCAACCAATCAGAAACGAGGTTGATGACTCAGCATACAAAGGTCCACGTGGCACTGTCCCTGTTCTCAGAAAGATAACCGAAGATGTAATTTATCTCACACCCGTTTTCACTTATCAAAAATTACAAACATGAAACATGTTATTGAATTGTTTTGCTGTCCATTTTTAGCCTTCTGAGGCTGCAGCAATGAGAGCTGAGCTACATCGACGTAGTATTGCACAAATGAGGGTGAGCTGGTGTTTTTTGAGTTATTTTTTATGTTGAAATTATAATTTTTTTTTTAAATGTATGCAGATAAACAGTTGTTCAATTCAAGATCTTTATATTTTTGGAGATCCCTCACGTATACCAATTATAATAGTAGAACGTGTTGTAAATGCACCATTGCGTTCACCTAGTGGAAATTCTTACTTCAGAAATATGGATCAAAAAGCTACTACTAATGGTGTTCTTCAAGAAAATGATTCAAGAATTTCCACCAATCATCAAAAAGGACGTGTTTTGAAGATTGCTGTGTTTGTTCATGGTTTTCAGGTACCCTGTTTGATTCCATTCCATTCCATTCTTTTGTGATTCCATTCCAACTGAGATGAAAAAAATAAACAGGGGCATCATTTGGATTTACGCCTTGTAAGGAATCAATGGCTTTTAATAGATCCAAAACTTGAGTTTCTAATGTCTGAAGTGAATGAAGATAAAACATCTGAAGACTTTAGGGACATGGGATTAAGATTAGCTAAAGAAGTGATTGCTTTTGTTAAAAAGAAAATGGATAAAGCCTCAAGATCTGGTGGCTTAAAAGATGTTAAACTCAGCTTTGTGGGCCACTCCATTGGAAATGTCATCATTAGAACTGCACTTTCAGGTAAACAATATTATAATTTATATACACATTGGAAATGTCATTCTCCACATGCTGACGTGGCAATTCTTTTTATATAATTGAAATTTGTAGAGAGCATCATGGAGCCATACCATAGATACCTGCATACATATGTGTCAGTTTCGGGCCCACATTTAGGGTATCTGTATAGTTCAAATTCTCTTTTCAATTCTGGATTATGGCTTTTGAAGAAGCTTAAGAACACACGTTGCATTCATCAGCTCACTTTCACTGATGATATTGATCTTGAAAACACTTTCTTCTACAAACTTTCCAAGGTACATAAAAAAAACATATTTTCTTTTTAGTTTTCATGATTCTAATTCCTTGTTTTACTTTCAGCAAAAGACGTTGGAGTATTTCAAGAACATACTCCTTCTCTCTTCTCCTCAGGTATTCTACCAAAAAAAAAAGAGTAAATTACAACTTTGGTCCTTGTGCTTTACCAAAGGCAATATTATGTAAAACACAGGGACCATATCTGCAATAAAATGCGAACTTTTTGAGGGAGTTTTGGAATTTGGACTGAACTTGGATGTTTAAGTAAAGTATAGGGACCGAATTTGTAATTTTACTCGATTTTTATACAGGATGGTTACGTTCCATATCATTCTGCGCGAATGGAGATGTGTCAAACGTCATCAGGAGACTACTCAAAAAAAGGGAAAATTTTCCACGAGATGCTCAACAACTGCTTAGATCAAATCCGATCTCCATCTTCTGAACAAAGAATGTTCATGCGATGTGATGTGAACTTCGATATCTCATTACAAGGAAGAAACTTGAACACCATAATTGGTCGAGCTGCTCACATAGAGTTTCTGGAAACAGATATTTTTGCCAAGTTTATTATGTGGTCTTTCCCTGAACTTTTTCGCTGATGTCAGATCAACACGCCATACGAGACACTGTAAATTATAAATTTATCAGATAGAAAGTGGGAAAGGGGTATCGATCAGGTAGGTGATTATAAGATTATAAGTTATAAGTTATAACCCACTTTTTAAGTTATAATGTAGATTTTTTCAGATATGATTCTACGTGGGTAGAATTTTAAGCTTAAGCGCCAGGGGTGTTGTAGTTTTTTTATAGGTGGTGCGAAGACGATTATAATATAGTGTAGATGAAATCCACTATGCTCTTTTATATTTATGTATATTTTTGGTTTTTATCGTGAAGATATAGTTAATGTTGGGTGTTTGGTAAGTTTTTGGATGAATGTATACAAGGTGTTCGATGAAATGCCCCAACGAATAAAAATACAAGAATTTTAGGTTTTTAGAAGGTAGAAAATGGCAAGTTCATAACTCACTTTAATTTTTAAGTTATAACGTGGATTTTCAGATAATTCTCGGATAGAATGTTGTGTCAAGATTGTAACATTTATAGGTGTTGGGAAGACAAAAAGACAATGATATTAGATGGATTCAAGTGTTTCCCTTAATTTTCCTGTATGATTGCCAACTTTTATGACTAGAAGCACGCTTTGTTGTTTATATATATATATATATATATATATATATATATATATATATATATATATATATATATATATATATATATATATATATATATATATATATATATATATATATATATATATATATATCGGACTAAATACAAGGAACAGCAATGTAATTTTTATGTATTTGTCTATTATAAAATCAAACTTTATTTATTTCTATTGCAACATCATATATTGCGATTTCATTATATGTCCAATTTTTAGGATTGATGCTTACAAGGTGGTTGATGAAATGTGACGAACAATAAAGCACACCGAATTTAGTTTTTTACCCTTTAAATTGTTTGGTGCGATTAATCATTTATGTGTCGTCAAAACATTAGATGTAAATTTTTATGTTTTAGTAACAAGCAACATACGTAAGGTTTCTTTACATTGCGGGCTTTTTTAGAAATAGCATGGTGTTCCAACTGGTAGAGATTTGGAAAAGAGTCATTGTGGATTCCATTAAAGATTTCTCTTTTTCATGGTTCGCTAATGGAAATCGTAAGGTTTCTTTAGATTGGATTATATGGTTAAAATAAATACCCTTTGAACTTTTTGTAATGTTTTTCTAGCTACTTGTTAGTTTTTGTTGGTTTAAAAAAAATAACAGCTGAAGTACAGTTTAGATCAATTATGGCAACAATTGTGATTTACTCTTGAAATAAGTAGGAATAATGGTGTATTTGATAGAGAAAAACATAAAGAAATGAAATTGTATTTATCATAGCAAAGTTCGAATTACTTTCAACCATTTGATCTACAAACATGATCATAATTTTTGGTCAACGACAATCTTCTAAAACAATTGATTGATGAAGCTATTATATTTTGTTATTTTGTTTTAGATGAATCATTTGTCTTGTAAAAAAAAAAAAAAAAAAAAAAGGGAAATACAATTGGTCAAAGACAATGGTAATGATTTTAAGAATTAGAATCTGATAAATAAAGTTTTCATCAACATAATCTACTATTATACATTATATATGCATAAGTATTGCATACTTACATGATTAAAGTGAAAGATGATCACTTAATTTTATAAATAATCAATTTTGTTTTATTTTTATTATTTTGTTTATTCTTCTAAGTTTTTTTTGTTCGCTTAATGATCTTTAATGAATCGAATGTTTAATATGAATGTTCACACATGTTTTTTTACTTCATTTGGACAAAATAATTTAACGAGTTAAGCCTTGGCTTGATGTATTAAGACGCTAACTACTTACATATTTTCTTTATTTTTTTCTCATAACACATCTCACTTTAAAATTGATGATTATTATAAAATTTTGCTTCTTTGAAAAGCTATAGTAAAATGATAATTTTTTGTTATCATTCATTCAGTTCAACCAACATACGAAATAAACAAACATCATATATACAACACTCTAAGAAATTTTTTATCATTCATTCAATCATTTAACATGGAAAAAAAAAATACACATAAGCACCATAATGTGTTGAATTGTACATTCTGAATACTCGTTTATAATTCCAAAAACAACACCACCAAAAAAACATCACGCATCTTATTGAAATGAGTTAGAGTATATAAATGTCGACAGTCGTGTTTTAATAGGTAGTAAAACGACTGCATCTCAAGACGACCTCTGTCATTAAACAACCGCTAACCTGCAAAGAAGGCAAGAAGTAAATCAAAGTGACTTGTAAGAGAAATCTAGAATAAATCAACATAAAACTCTCTAAATCCGATAACAAGTAACTATAACTGCAACTAGGCATTATATAATCATTTTATGAAGTTATATCGGTTATTATAGTCTGTTTTATCTTTGTAAAATCTTTAGAACATAATTTTATCTTATAACCGACATAACAAACACTAAAATCAGAGAGAATAAACTTTCTACTATTCAAATCTAACTCCAAGTATAAGGATATATAGATAGAACACCAAAACAAACAATGTAGCGTTTGTAGTCCAACGGTTAGGATAATTGCCTTCCAAGCAATAGACCCGGGTTCGACTCCCGGCAAACGCATTTTTCATTTTTTTTTTTGGTTTCAGAAGAACAATATCTCGTTTGTTTTGATAAAAGCGTTTGTAGTCCGATATCTGTTTTGTTTTCTTTCTCGTCTACATCTTTTTCCCAAAAAGATGCTAAATTTATCTGGTTTCTCTTGGTAACTACTGAACCATCTGCGATTTTGCGAATTATTATCAGTCGGGTGGAAGAATTACAGAAAATCTCAATCGACCAGGGGTTTTCAAGCTCTTATCACCTGTAAGTTCATCACCTATAAACTATTTTACAAGATTAGTCCCATGAGTTTCGTAATTGTAAACTACCAACAACTTTATCTCGATGCTTTAAAATGGTTTTTTAAAGCTATGGGTTTGATTGGTTAACTGCCCACCATGTGTTCGACGAAAATCCTCACTCACGTACTTCACTTATAAATCGCTGTTTATATCTTTGACACTCTATTTTTTCACCTTTTGCAGGATTTTACATAACTTAAATATGGAATTATCTCTATCGCATGCTTTATCATATACGCATGATAAATCCCCGATTTCTCTCAAATCAGATTTCCTCCCTTCTCATTCTTTCTGGAACAGAAATCATAACAAGATACAGAAACCACAAAACCTATCTTTTACAATCACTGCATCCATCAAACATGTTCGCGACCCATCACTCGACTACCATGTAGTAAAGCAAAACAAGATCCGATTTGTTCAAAAGCTCAAAACTTTACTCCTTTCAAAACCAAAACACTACATGCCACTTCACATCCTAGGCAAATGTCGATCCTACCTATCTCTCTCAAAACCACGATCCCTTCTCTCCATGATCCATCGTTACCCCACCATTTTCGAACTCTTCACTATCCCTTTACCTTCAACACCATTAAACGCCACAAAAACACTCCCACAACTCTGTGTACGTCTCACTCCATCTGCATCTTCTCTTGCAATTCAAGAATCTAACCTCAAAACTGCCATGTCAGACTCTTTAGCCAACAAACTTCAAAAACTTCTCATGCTCTCTTCTCATCAAAGACTACTTCTATCAAAATTAGTCCACATTGCCCCTGATCTTGGCCTCCCTTCTAACTTCCGTTCTAGACTCTGTAATCAATACCCTGAAAAGTTTAAAACTGTTGACACGTCATATGGGCGTGCACTTGAGCTTGTGTCATGTGACATTGACCTGGTCAACCCTCTACCGATTCCGGAAGTCAAACCTCTTGGGTTGATTGTAGATAGACCTTTGAAGTTTAATCGATTGAGACTACGAAAAGGGCGTAATGTGAAAAGACATCAAGAACAGTTTTTGATTAAGTTTAGAGAGATAAAAGACGTGTGTCCTTATCGAACAAAAGTTGGAGAGTTTCCAAAAGAATCTTTGAAAGCAGAGAAGAGAGGTTGTGATGTGGTGAGGGAGGTGTTAGGTATGATGGTTGAGAAGCGGACTTTAGTTGACCATTTGACTCATTTTAGGAAAGAGTTTGGGTTGCCAAATAAGTTGAGGGGTATGTTGTTGAGGCACCCCGAGCTTTTTTATGTGAGTTTGAAGGGGGATAGGGATTCGGTTTTTCTTGTGGAAGGGTATGATGATGATGGTAAACTTTTGAAAAAAGATGAGTTGTTGATGATGAAAGATTTGTTAATGGATTTGGTTAGGGAAGGGAAAAGGATGAGGAGAGAGAGAAGGAATGAGGTTAAGAATGATTTTAGTTATGGAAGTAGAGAAATCAATGGAGATTATGAGAGTGTTGATGAGATTGATGATGATGATGATGATGTTGTGGATAGTTTGGATGACTTATTTGATGATGATGATGATGATGATGATGATGAAGATGATGATGATGATGATGAAGATGAGGGAGGAGAATTTTGGTCTAACAAGTTTGTTTCTGTAGTTGGGAGTGAAGAAAAATGTTTAGAGCCTTGGTGATGATTGTTAATGGCTTTGTAAGTATGTTGTTATGTTGAGATTTGAGAATTAATTATATGAAAACTTGTTATGTTGTTAGTAAAATCTCTATATGTATAAGGTTATTGGTTGGAGTATAGTATAAAAGAAAATAAAATTGTGTGCTTTTGTTGTTATAAATAGAAGTGATGGTGAAGCTTTTGTGATAGGATTTAATAGTTGGCATAAATTTGAGACTTAATCTTTCTTGTGGGTGGTATTAATAGTTCTTAGTTCTTAAAACAAATTATTTCAAGATTTAAGGAGACGAAATCAATGTAATGTTGTTGATCTTTATAAACAAAGTGATGGTGTAAAAATGGGTATTGAATGCAATCAAATGCTCTAATCGATGATGCTAGATATAAGTTGAAATGTGTGTTATGTTTTTGTAGACATGATGAGTCTTCAACATCTATTTAGAAATGGAATTTTTTGGAATTGTAAAATGTGATTTGTGATATGTATGTTGTCAAGGTTACATTACAAAATGCTATGGTTACAAGGTAAACCTTAGGGTCGTACCGAGACAATACCATTTCTTGCCATAAAATATCTTCTAATTTAAAAAAAAAAAAAAACAAACAAAATTTCCATCCCAATAGCAGATACTTTCAAAGAATCTAATATTGATTCAACATAAGGTACATGTTGTAGCGAATTCTGAATTTGGTATCGGTTAGGTGTTGATTGTGCCGAATAATCACCATGATTATGCTAGGGTGTTCCCAGTGGTGGACCTTAGTGGGGCATTTAGGGTTCTGGGCCACTGTTCAATTTCCGGTATGCAGTGTAATTTTTTTTTTCTATTAGGTGCATCCGCTTGAAGTACGATGGACACCCCTATTAAAACAGTCTGCGTCCGCCGCCGGGTGTTCCCGTACAAGATAGAAACGAGGTGATATGTAAAGACGATAGAGTTGTTGATGCCAAGGATGAATAAGATTAAAGGTGGAAAATGAGTAGTAACTTGAAATATTTGAAGTAGTACCAAGTTTATTTAACTACACATCTATCCACTTATTTTATAATATAGACAAAAGTTATATAACATGTTAGTATTTTGTTGAAATTGTTTTAAATTTATTGTAATACTAATTACTAAATATTAATATATAAATTTATAAAAAAGAATAAAGTTCTAATCTTTTTGACAAAAAATATGTAGGGTGAAATAACCGAATAAAATATAATTGACCTAAAATAGGAGTAAACTTTTTTGAAAAGAATTTTACATATATATATATCAAATTAACGCGGTGATTTTGTAGAATAACACATTATGCAACTTTGTTTGGGCGACAACAACAGTCAAATTTCAGGTTTATACAAAGAAAATAGAAAGATGGGGTTATGTTGTCGTCATCGTTGTCATTCGAGCGGGATGTAACTATGTCGTCGTCATTCGAGAGGGAAGTCGCACTGAATTTACTGTCGTTTTGAAAAACTAGGGTTTCGTCCTTCTACGTGGTCTTCAGCGAGACTGATTCAAGAACATAGGATGAGTCTTGAAGAGTTTGGGAACAAGTGCTTCAATCTTGTAGCCAAATCACTAACAATAAACATAATCAGAAAGAAATACAGTATTAATTATATGCAAATCTAGGTGTACAAACTAAGATATAACAATGAAATTATGCATAAAGCCCTACAAAGAGAAACTGGATACAAAGATTGGGGTGGTTATTCACCTTGGAGATGTTTCGATCTTGGATCTTCGTGACTAGGTGCCATGGTGGCACGAAGATACACTGTTGCACCACTGACATTCTAAAAAAAATCATGTCAGGAGAAGATATAACATGATTTTTTTCTAATATTAGTTTGATCAAAACAAAACAAACCAATAATTTAAATTTCCAAGATCTGCATTTGGCACCACCTCTCTTGCACATAAACTGTAACTATATTTTTCGAGACCACCTATTCCAACAATCAAGACAATATAATTCCATCACTCCATGAGATCTCATCTCATTCGAGTTTACATGAGTTAGGTCCCATTATCGTCCTTCTCTAGCTATTAAAGTTGTTGGTTGTAGCTATGGTCGAACAACAAGCTCTAAATAAGTAAATGTGACCTAAAATACAAAACAAAGAAACATAAATACATTATGCTTGGTTGTTTTCTTGATGTGTAATTATCTTTTTTTTTCGAAAGTAACCAGGATAAAAATGGAAGGATTAACAAGGTTTAAAAGGAAGAAGAAACATATATATGAAACATAAACAAGCGACGGATTCACTGTAAAAGCTCTCTTTCACCATATGATAAAGAAAAACAAATTTCTATACAAGTAAAACATGAGAAAAGTAGAATTATGCAGTTTCCATTTCGGGTTGAGACACCTAGATATACTACCTACTTACCTGCAAACCTTTTAAATTAAATAGAAACACGAATCACGTGATAGTACGTACCCTATCCTTGTTTTGTACTTCTGTGATTTCCCAAAAGTTCTAAATTATAAATCTATAAAAACTTAGATCATTATATTTGGTTTTGATTCACTATTTTAATAAAATAAGTAACATAGCTTATAAACCATGTATTATATATATATATATATATATATATATATATATATATATATATATATATATATATATATATATATATATATATATATATAGGGTAAAGTTCATTTGAGACGGTCTAATTTTGTGAGATCGTGAGACACATTTTTTTATTTTTTTTATTTATATTTTTTATTTTTTTAGTTAATTCAGTTCCGAAAATAATATTTAAATTTTTTTTTTTTTGGATTTTTCCATTTATTTTGCATTTTAAAATTATTTTTTACAATATGTACAGTGTAATATTCTATTAGAATATTTCACGTACTTTTCAAAAAAACGGGATTTTTTTATTTTTTAAATTATGTTTAGATAATTCAAGTTTCGAAAATAATATTTAAAAAAAAAAAGAATTTTTAGATTTTTCCATTTATTTTGCATTTTAAAATTATTTTTTAGAATATGTCAGTGTAATATTCTATTAGACTATTTCACGTATTTTTCAAAAAAAAAAAAGGATTTTTTTATTTTTTATTTTTTTTTAATTAATTCAAGTTCCGAAAATAATATTTAAAAAAAGAATTTTTGGATTTTTCCATTTATTTTGCATTTTAAAATTATTTTTAGATTTGGTTTCACGGTCTCACAAAATTTGAATGGTCTCAAATGAACCTGAATATATATATATATATATATATATATATATATATATATATATATATATATATATATATATATATATATATATATATATATATATATATATATATATATATATAATGACGATTTCCTGTTTTTTTTAACTAAAACAAAAACGAACCAATTAAAACACGACACGACACAACAAATATAACATAATAAAACAATTAGTTTATTTAATTAATATTTAATCATACATAACACAACAAATAAATGCTACATCGTGTCAATTTCGTGTTGACTTTTGAACACGAACACGACACGATACGACACGAATTCGTGTTTTTTACACTTGACATGAACACGAATTCGAATTTCAATTTCATCCCAATTTCGTTTCGTGTTGTGTATTTTTGTCGTGTCGTGTCAATAATTGCCACCTCTAATATATATATATATATATATAGGCTTAGGTTGTTCTATTCTAACAAATTATTGTGCAGACGTATGGACAATGTTATTCTCTAAGAATGATAATGAAAATATGTTGTTTGATAATATAAATACGTTTAATCTTACATAACTATTGTCATTAACACACATTCTCACTGATTAAATCGTCTATAAGGTTACTATACACTTATTATTATTATTGTCATTTCTGTCAGAATGTTGTCAGAATGTTTATTGAGTTATATTATGTCAGAATGAAAATGAGTAAAAAACGATGTGTGAGAATAAAAATAAATAATAATTAGCGAGAATGCATGAAAATGATGATATTTTTGTAAGGTTGAACGTATTCGTATTGGTAATCAACTTATTCTCTTAGTAATTCTCATAAAATAACATTGTCCACACATCCACATAAAAATTAGTTAAAATACTTGAACCTAGCTATATATATATATATATATATATATATATATATATATATATATATATATATATATATATATATATATATATATATATATATATATATATATATGGCCAAATGGATTCTATGGGCAAAATGCATACATGTTCTAGATTATGACATAACCTAATATCACTATATATATATATATATATATATATATATATATATATATATATGGAATAACACACACTTTTTCTCTTTATTCGATTTAAGGTTTCTATTTCTTCACCTTATTCAATTCAAGTGACATATTGTAAATCTTTTGATACTAGAGAAATAGTAGAGACCATAGAGGGAAAGATTCTCGGTTTGGTGAATCAGTTCCGGCTTCATCATTCTTGCATCCCGCTCAACCCGCTAGAGAAGGAACGACAAACCTGTTGACGACTCCGTTCCACCTTAGTTAACGCGTCTAGCGACAAACAACAGTACATGCCAAACTGATCTAAACCTTCATTGCTACGTGTATGGGTCCTATGCTTTCAGTAGTACGGGCCCATACTACCTTCCACACCTACCCATATTTGTCTCGAGTATCACTACACCACCCTATCCATATACATAAACATAGAGAATGCTCAATCCTCACCCCTAGAGGAATAACTATCTCATAATTAGCCTTCGGGCCTCTCGCAACCCACCCTTGAAACTTCCACCAACCCTGTAGCACTAATGTATGCTAGCCATACATAACACTGGACCCTATAGACTTTCGAATGTTCAATACAGTTGTGATGCATACATAAGCAACTACAATAATGATGTCAATCTCATACAAGGAAAACCCTAGGCTAACAGACATCATGTAATCAGGCAATTCTATCATGCAATTCCTGAAGATCCCTAGCCTAGTACTAGCATGTTGTTCTAACATATCATATAATCAAATAACTATATGGTATTTTGGGGTTTACTTACTAGCTCCGGCTGATTGTACACTCTGCGTCCCCCTTTACTTATTTCTTAAAGGTTTGCAAACCTTAGCTTTAAATGGTTTCAAACTTTATAATTTTTGATTGTCACTTACAGTAATATAACTTGTTTGCTTTACCAAATTAATGTTAACCTGAAAATTCTTTCAGAATGAGGGCAATATTATTTTAGAATAAAGAGGGCTTTAGTTTGAAGAAGGTTACTATTCTTTCAAAATGAAGAAGGGAAATATTCTTCACATGTAATTTTGCAAGTTGATCAGACCTACACAACCAAAAAAGATAGGGAAGCTTTAATTTTATTCTTTTATAATGATTGTTCTCTAAAAATGAACTCTGAAATTTATTCTTCATTTTTTTTTCATATCAGAATGCAAACACAAGTGTATCACTACAAATTACTTGACAATGAATTTATGATAGATTGGCTTGAAGAATGGCTTGAAGACATGGTGAGAAAGGCTTGAAGAATAGATTAAAGAATTATCACGCTCATTGTTTAAGAATGTTGTTATTTTTTAAGAAATATACTTGTTATTTTTTCAGAATGTTTGTTGTTATTCAATGAATCATAATCATACAATGTAATTATTTGGTATATTATTAGTTCAAGAATCGATTTTGTGTATTCTTTCATAATGTATTTACTAGTTTATGGTTGATATTTTATCATTCTGACAGAATAAAATCGAAAAATATATTTACTAGTTTATGGTTAAAATTAGAGGTGGCAATCGTGTCGTGTCGTGTCGGGTTCGTGTCGTGTCGAAACACTAAACGGGTTGAAAGTGCTTGACCCTAACCCGACCCATTTAATTAACGTGTCGTGTCGTGTCAACCCGTTTACTTTCGTGTTGAGTTCGTGTTGGGTTTCGGGTTAGGGCTATACCTTGAAATATGTCGTGTCATGTGAGGTTAAAAGGTTGAGCATGTTGAAAGAGTAGGAGTTTGGTAGCGGAAATGAAAAACTAATTGTTTTGAGGCAGAATAGATGAAACCATAGCAAGTTTAGATGACAAAATTAAAAGAGTGAGATTTGGGGAGGCGGATGACAAAGTCATGAGGATGTGAGAGTGGTGAAAGAGACTGGGTAGTTTGGGAGAGAATGGAGAAACTGAAATGAAATCTTGATCTAGACGGCTAAGTTATTTCAACATTACAAAACAATTCAATTCGAAGGTTTTCTTTTGCTTATGCTTTTGGTTTTGTAGCTTTCTAGTTTATTTAAATAATTCAAAAAACTTGCATATAAATAAACGGGTCATTTTCGAGTCATATTCGAGTTGAAATTCTCAACCCTAACCTTACCCATTTAATTTTCGTGTCGTGTCGTGTCGACCCGTTTATTTAAACGGGTTGAAATATCTTACCCAAACCCGTTTATTTCGTGTCGGATTCGTGTCGGGTTTCGCGTCATGTCAATTTTTACCACCTCTAGTTAAAATTTTATCATTTTGATAGAATAAATTCGGATTTTTAATTTTAAATTAATTTAAAACATTCAGCTTTTTAAAAATAAAGGAATTAATTATCCCTAAAAATTCGAAAATTTCCTTTTTTAATATAGGTTAATTGACTAAAATTCCCTTATGCTCAAATTTGTGTGATTATATGGTATATGTTATTATATTCTACAATCATAGACCCTCAGATTATGATCTTTGATTATATTCCATCCAATGGTCCAGATCTATGCATTCTGGCACACAATAGTTACTAGAAACAAAATAACCTAACCCATATATATATATATATATATATATATATATATATATATATATATATATATATATATATATATACACACACACACACACACCCCCTATATGCAAGACCTTTTGAACGGTAACCTATACACGTCATTGAGGAGCTTTCTCTAGCCACCTACTTGCCTCCTTCATCCTTCCCTCACCCTCATCACATTGTGATCTCATACGTGGATTTAAACAAAAAACAAACAAACAAAAAAACAATAATGTGAGTTGTTTCCATCCACTAATAGAAAGACCGCCTTCACTGTTCTTGACTTATGCGGCGTCAATTGCTTGCCTCCTTTACACTGCCTCAAACAAACTGAGTCAATTTCTCTTTTCTCACGCCATTTCTTCATTATGTCTCTTCTTGCTTCATTTACCACCATGTTGAAGAATAAATTCCTTCTAATATTAAGTTTCCCACAACTTCTCTGCTTCCATATATCTCCACCGCATCTATTTTCCATCGATCAACACTCTAAGACAAGATCATGTTGCAACTTTCCAAGAAAACAAATAGCAATGAAGAAGATGCAAATTTCTTATTTCATGACTTCGTCACCATGCACTTCGGGCATCCATGACTTATGCCTTCCTCTGTCGGGGAGACCTAACCTCATCGCATTGCTGCATGTCAGTCGACTTCGATTAGAGTGTTCTAATTTGGTCCTATTGAATTGATGGTCATAATTGTGACCCCTCTTCCATCACGCTTACACATGCCTCTTCCATCATTTTCTTTAATTTTAATCTTCAATTTTTGGTGTGTAACTACAATAAACAAAAGGGTTTTTCTCTCAAACATCTTTTTATTGTTGAGGATGGAAGTAATGGAAACAAAGTTCCATATAATAGTCTAAAACCGATCTTGATAGTGCTAACTCTAGATCCATATATTAGGTTAATATTGTTATTATAAATTTCAATAAAAAATAATCAAGCTGGGTAAAATATATTTTTAAAATACTTCTTGATTCGTTCTATTACTATTTTTATATATTTTTTTTTAAAATGAAAATTTCGTTTAGAATTTATTCCTGAATCATAACAAAATTTGGTACAAAATGGGCTAACCCAAATGGAACTAGTACTCCATACTAAATGGGCCAAGTGGACAACCACATTTACCAATATTCTTTTAATTATGTCGAATGTATTTTGAAGAAAAAAGAAAAGCAAGAGCGGTAACACAGAAGCAAGCATACGCCTTAGCTCACCTGAACATTACCTCGATTTGGCGGGATGAAGACGCCCAAATAAATTCACAGGTATCTTTGTTCGAGCAAAAAAGAGGGAAGTAGATGAAAATTAGGTCAAAGTCAAATAGTAATCGAACGATGCTTACCGGACATGAAAGTTTGATCAGATTAATCGGCAAGCGCCGACGATTCCTCCCAAATCGTCAATCTCTTCTGTCAGACCCCATTCAGGTTCGTCTTTTTCAGTTTTCTTCATAATCAGTCATACATGATGGTTATTGGTTATACTATACTAATGTATGCGATATTATGATCGGATTCTGTTTGTTTTGATTTTCAGTTATCTTCGAGTCTCGTGAAAGTTGAAAATGGAGCAGAAGATTTGTCAGAGGAACGTAATGACAATTTGGCGGGGACTTCGGGTTCCGATAAGGTTACTTGTCCGGTTTGCGGGAATAAGGTTCGAGGAGAAGAGTACATGATCAACTCTCATTTAGGTATGCCTGCAGTCCAGCTTACATTTGAGTATTTCTGGATTAACATGTTCTTTCGTGAATTTCTTCCTTATGATCACCTTTATTCACTTCATAGGCATAATCCGTAGAGCGACGTTTCATTACTGGTTTAAATGGCCTATGCATTCTAGTGTTTGTTTATTGGTTTATATATCATTATTGTAAGCTTAATATGTTCTATGATCTTGGAAAATCTTATCTTGACGAGTTTTTAGTTTGTTTTACACATTTGCACTCTAATGGAATCTTACAGATGCATCTGGTTTTAGATGCATGTTTAACAAGAGGGACCAAACGAAAATTAAGCCAGCAGACACTTCTCCAGTTCAACTTCTCTCCCAGATCAAAGGTCCAAGCTTGCCTGACCAAATCGGATGATACAAAGTCCAACATTACCAGTGATGTTAAAGATATAACAGAATTAATTGAGGTTGATACTGAGGAAACTGGCAGTATCATATATGAGTCATCTTCAAGTTCAGACAATGCTTCACTTGTGAATATAGATGGTTCAGCCAAAATCTCAGTGAATGATGACACTGTAAATAATGGTGGAATAGTCAACTCTCCTTCATTGGTTTCTGAGATTGAGGCCTCTGAAAATGAGAGTGGTGACTTGGATGATGACATATCTGGGAAGATTCTTGCAACCTTCATTGTTGGCAGAAAGTTTGGTGACGAAGGGGAATTACATACAGAAACAAATATTACCTTCTGTAGAGATCCTGAAAATTCTAAGGACCCCAATGCCATTAAGGTTAGTTAATCTATTTAATGTATTGGTTACAGTATGATTTCAAATGTCCTGCAAATGATTAAAGAATCACATGGCTTTTGATCCAGGTTCTTTCTGCAGAATCTGGATGTAATAAAGTGCTTGGTTATATACCTCGAGAGCTAGCTGAACATCTGTCAAAACTAATGGACACATTTGGCTTGACCTTTGAGGTATAACAGAATATCCCTCGAATGCTACCGATATTTTGCTAAATGAAGTGTCTTTTTTAACTATGGGATTTATTACAGGGTCGTATTATGTCTGTTCCTGAACACTCTCATGCTGCTGTTCCAATTCAGATTTGGTGTCAAGAAAAGATTCCTTATAGTGAAATAGAAGGCGAAAAAGTTAAACTCTATAAGTCATTATGTCAACAAGTTTTAGCCACTGTCAGATTAAGTGAGGAATCCCCTCCTGGCATGAAGTACCAACAAAACTTTTGCCTATTGCTACAAGAGGTTTTGAGGACAACTCCTCATGTTTTCACACATGATGAAAAGACCCTTTTAGGTACCTATATCATACTTTGTATCATCTATACATGTCCATGTTTATGTGGAATCTCATACTAATATTTCCTTATGTATGTTTTCTGTTTGCAGAAAATTTCCTTCTGCTTTCTAATGATAGCCAAAAGCTCTTTATTCGTCTTTATACACGAAAAGGTGTCACTTTATATCTCCTTTAAACATTAGATCATCATGTCCTATTATTATTATTATGGATTTCAGTAATTTGCAAACTCTGCAGATATAATATAATATATATATATATATATATATATATATATATATATATATATATATAATATCTATATTTCTTACTCCAGGTCCATGGTTTCGGATGTCTAATATATCTTATGCTGAAATATTGGATCACCAATCAGCAGTGAATGAACTCTCTGGTAATTTAACTTTGTATTGAAATAATTTTACATAAGGCTAAAATTCAAATGTATATGATCTTGATGAGATTGTTTATCTTTTCATCATGCAGCAGGAGGTTATGTTTGTTCCACTGAAACCACAAGTGAATTACATAAAGATGATTTTGAAAGAATCTTGAATCTCCTCAATGTTGGTGAGCTGAGGGAAATGTTATCTTTGATTAAAAAGGTTTGCATTATTTCAAAGCTGGATTTAGTAATCAAACACCTTTTTTTTCTTCCTAAAATTATATCTTGATGGAGCATTCTAGAAGGTTCCTCCTAAATTTGGTTGATACTGTAGTTATGCTCCTAAATTTATCTATTGGCTTCTGATGACCACACAGGAAAAGAATCACTGTGTGGACAGATATGGGCCATATATTCTTATCACTTAATACATATAAAAAGATATTTTTTTGATCATCTTTTCACATTTAAATATCTGATAAATCTAATTATCTTTCAGAAACACAGTCAAAGTCCACGCAAACATGATTCTATTTCTGCACTTCTTTCATCATATGGGGATAAATCAAGGTCTTGTGATTGTTTCATTTCAATTTTCAAGTTCTCATCTCTGTTTATGTTAATTACTTTCTTATATTAATCATAATCATCAATCATGTATCCTTTATACTGTAGGTCATTGTTAAAGAAAATAATGTTGGAAAAAACAGGGCTTTGCATACGTATTTCTTCAGCAGCTGATTTGCTGATTTGGCGTGTTGAGGTAGTGTACTAACTACTATGCTCTCATGTTAGGAACGTAATCACTCATTCCATTCCTGTTTCTTTTTCATTCCATTCCATCCAACCAAACACACCCTAACTTCTTAAGTTGTTTCCATGCAGAGGCTTTTCTTCTGTAATGGGGAACAAGATCTGTCAGCATTTTTACTTGTGGATTTGGGAATTGTCAAGTATCCAACTTACAATTGTGTCATCACTGACCATATTTTCTCCAACCGAAATGATCTACTATCTTATGAAAAGGTAACACTACAAATATAACAATATTATCACTTATTTCAAATATCCTGTAGCCTTTATTAATCTATAATTTGTAAGATGTCAACAGGCACTTGAAGTTGCACAAATCATGGATGAATCTCTCGAAGAAAATAACTCATCAATGGTCTTAAAGTGTATTGCAATATCTGATTCACATATATCCATTCAAACCTCCAAAAATTCATCTGCACCTTTTCAATGCTTTTCTGCTTCATGGGTTTACTCCAAGGTGGTTTTATTAGGTGTTTCCTTTCTTGAGTCTGAACGTAGGTAAGGGCAAAATGGTCTTTTTCATCTATTACTAAAGTTGGTTGCATAGCATTTCATATGTGATTAATTTACTTTCACTCAGGTACAATGATGCTGTTAACTTGCTGAAACGCCTACTACTTAACTTTCGTAATGATAGAAGAAGAGGGTATTGGACATTGAGACTTTCCACTGATTTGGAGCATCTGGGTCGGGTCAACGAGAGCCTATCCGTTGCTGAAACCGGGTTGGATGACCCATGGGTTCGGGCCGGGTCAAAAGTATCATTACAAAGACGGGTGCTCCGGTTAGGAAAACCACCAAGAAGATGGAAAGTTCCAAGCTTTTCAGACTCCATCAAACGGAAGATTCCAGAGGTTCATGTTGAAGGCAGGCCACTAAATTGTAAAACCGGAACAAAAAGCCGGTTTTATGGAGAAGATGGAGAACAATGTGGGGTGGAGGAGCTTGCTTTACAGTATTACGCAGGAGAAGAAGGTGGTTATTGGAAAGGAGTTCATTCAGAAAGTGGGATTTGGCTAACTGTTTTCGGGATTCTTATGTGGGATGCTATCTTTGCTGACGTGGCAAATGTCTTTCTCACCAGATTTCAAACATCACCTTTAGATTTGGAAACGGACTGTTTTTATGACTCAAGGAAAAACATTATAGAATCTCTACTGAAAAAAATCCAACAAGGAATGGGTGAAGAGATGTTGATAACTTCATGGGAGTTGCATTTCGGGACAGCCTGTCGTTGCGTTAACTGGAACAGACACTTGTTGACTGAGCTTCGAGCGGTTGTGTCATGCATAGGTGGCGGTTGTCTGGCGTCCATCTGTGGCCACCTGGCGCAGGATTACCGGAGTTGGTCTAGTGGCATGCCGGATTTGTTACTCTGGCGGTTTCATTCCGATTATAGTGGTGAGGCTAAGCTTGTTGAAGTTAAAGGGCCGAGAGATCGGGTTTCTGAACAGCAGCGCGCTTGGCTTTTGTTTTTTATGGATTCCGGTTTCAATGCTGAGGTTTGTAGGGTCAATCCTCCAGTTACCAATAAAGTTTTCGTATAACAAGGGTAAAATAGTAATTTTACATATGGTAACACGCTTATCAAAACCGAAACAGATGGTATGCTACAGGGACTAAAATTGTGGTTTACTTTAATATTTTTGTATTGAAAATGTATAGTTATTTATTAGGGCAAGATTGAAGAAATAGCAATGTAGTTTCTGTATTTTTTATTATTGTAACATTTTTTTTTTACAAAATTGTAATAAGACGTTTAAGAAAATGGGAACAAAACCAATCAAATGCGAAAAATTGTAATGTGTTTGTATTGATTTGGTTATAGTAGCGATTTATTATGTTGTTATAAAAAATTATTATACTTAGGAAAACTTATCCATATAAAACCATCATTTAAATGCAAAAAGTATCACATCTATTAGTAGATAGATTTTTCGAAGTATATTAAGAGTTGATGCTAGAATATACAAGTAAATAAAAATGTGTTATAGTTTTTTTTTTTTCATTTAGCCCAAATAAACATGACTTGAATGTTAAGGGACATCCGATAAGATGAAGATTAGCATAAACCCTTTATGCAAGAAGGATATACACAAATCAAGAAAATGTCCAAATAATATAAATATACAGCATATTTAAAACACATAATGTATTTTATACCATGTTCCTTAAACCATATTTTTCTCATATTAAATAAGGTGAGACATGCAATCCCATAATTAATTTCTGAAATAACACCTAAAAATTATAAATTTTGTAGTACAAATGTCAATGACAAAAGGTACAATGGTTAAATGTGGGAATGGGGCCATGTGGTTACAAAGATCAACCAGGGTTACACCCACATGGATATGTCAAGCACCAACCTTGCAAAACTATGTGCAATTTATTAACAAGTTTACAATCTTTCGATTCTTTGATCAAGTCCCTCATTTATTACCAAATTTGTCTTTTTCTCCCTTCTTAATTTATTTCCAATTCTTTCATAATGATTCATGTCCCACAATTTCAAAATCATGTTACTTCTTATTCCATGGTGGGCCGACCCGGTTAACCGATGTCGGGTTCATATGATGGGTGGTTAGATTTGAATATTGAACCATGGTCCATGTTGCAATTCAAGTATTGTTGTAGTTAGTTGCACCATATAATTTAAGGTGATGTGTGCATGTGTAATATGAAAGCGATCATACCATATATGAACAATCATAATCACATAATTTTATTACTAGAATGGATCGTAGAAGATAATAGTATTTGGATGCACTTGTATTTTTTGGAATTGTTGTAAAGATACACAGTGTTGGAAAAATTATGATTTTTTTTTTTTTAAAAGAATTAATAGAAACACCTTTTATATTATGCAAGTATTTTAAAATATGAAGAAAAAATGATCTACCATGCATGGTCATATATTTTTTCATATTATTTATCAATATATTCTTAAAAAAAATGTGGTTTTTCTTTCAAACAATTATTTTTCATGATAAAAATATAAATATCTTAGTGTTTTTTTATGTGACAAAGGATAAATTAATTTGAAATAATTAAATAACTAAGAGTAATCTACATTTTTAATCCATTATAGTTTTTTTTTTCCTTTCAAATTTTGTTCCGTTCTTATATCGTTTTTTTTTACTCTATTCCAAGTAAAATAACGATTTTTTTCTTTTTATAATTTATTGGTCCGAAAAATATATTCATTTTATTTGGAATGAAAAAACATTACAAAAATCTCAAATAATAACCAAAATTACAAGAGTTTTAGACTAAAATTGGAAAAATCATATAGAGACTAAAAATAAAATTTACTCAAACCAAAATTAAAAACAACTTACCAAACCTTTAATAACCAATTAATTTCAATTTAAAATCACTAATTAAATACGAACTACACATCCAAACACCCAAAATAAAATGTCGACAACCTAAACAGTAAACAAAGTTCAAAGTGAACTCTCATTTGACAAAAGCTTCGATGACTTGTACAGTGTGCTAACATCATTTATGCTGACTTTGCTCTTCTTACTTGTACCTTACAACTCAATAATGCACCTTAGAACATATTTACGACATCAAATATCAGCTTTCAGTGACGTGTACACCTTCTGACACCGATTGGTAGTTATAGTTACCGTCATATTAACACTTGTACAGTACAACTCACAGATGCATTCCTAACCCCTTTTAAGACCATCAAAATCCATCTTCCCTCAACCATAAAAACTCCCACTCAACTCCTCAAACCCAACCCATTTTCCCTCCAAACACAAAAATGATCAACTTCGATGACTTGTACAGTGTGCTTACTGCAGTTGTACCTTTATACGTAACAATGTTCTTGGCATACGCATCTGTAAAATGGAACATTTTCTCACCACAACAATGTGGTGGAATAAACCGATTTGTCGCCATTTTTGCTGTTCCTCTTCTCTCATTCGAGTTCATTTCAAGAATCAATCCGTATAAAATGAATCTCAAATTCATAGCAGCCGATGGCGTTTCAAAGATTTTGACCTTAATCGTTTTGTTTTTGTGGACAAATTTGTCAAAAAATGGAAGTCTAGATTGGGCTATCACGATGTTTTCCCTTTCTACCCTTCCTAACACACTTGTTATGGGAATCCCACTTTTGAAATCGATGTATGGTGATGATAAAGAATCGATCATGGTTCAAGCGGTTGTGTTGCAGTGTATAATATGGTACACGTTACTTTTGTTCTTGTTTGAGTATCGAGAAGCTAAGAATTTGATACTGACAAGTGGCGGTGGTAACAATATCAGTAAGAGTAACAGTAACAATAGCAGTATTAGTAACAGTCAGAGAAATGATGAAAGTTTTTGTGTGGTTCAAGAAAGGGTGGAGAGAAGTACGCGAAATGAAGATGATATTGTTAATGTGATTCAGAGTCTTAATAGGGTGGCACCCGCAATCGCGACTGCGGTTGATGATGATAAAAGAGAGTTGCATTTGTTTATTTGGCGTTGTAGGTGTTGCAGTTCTCCAAGTAAGTAGTGTTTGGATAAATGATGTTTAATAAAGAAAATACCCCTCATGAAAATTTGTTAAAAAAGTTGGTATTTTTTAGGAAAGTCTCATTTTCTCTGAGTTTCTCTGTTAAGTTGTTCTTTCTGAATTAATAACAGGTGCATGCGAACAATCAGTGGAAGTACGCAATAGAGAGAATGAGAAAGCCGAGAGTGTTGAAGAACCGAACATTATTGAGTCTCCGGGGTCACCTTCAATGTTAAAGAAAATATTGAAGATGGTATGCTTTAAGCTGGTGAAAAACCCTAATTCGTATGCGAGCATACTTGGTCTTAGTTGGGCTCTTGCTTCTTGTCGGTAAGCATTTGTGTTTCTAAAGATCAAGATGGAAACACTTTTAAAAAAAATTGTATTTTTTTATGATAAAACTCAGATGGGGAATAAAGAAGCCACAAATTCTTGAAAATTCGGTTACCATTCTCTCAGATGCGGGCCTAGGAATGGCAATGTTCAGTCTAGGTATGAACAAGCCCTAGAACAAAACAGATTATACCGCGTTTGGTTTGCACTAGACTGGGACTATTGACTAATGTCAATAGAAAAAAAATTGGAATTTTTTGTTCCACACAAAAAGTGGGACTATTGATCTCTGTCTATGCAAAAGATGTAAATGCCTTCTCAGTGTGATTATACAAAATAGCATTGGAAAGCTTGTCCGGTCTCGTCCAATCGACATGACTGAATGACATAGGACCAACTAAACAAGCTTTCTATGGATATTTTGTATAATCACGATGAGAAAGGGCATTTACGTCTTTTGCATAGACAAGAGATCAATGGTAAAATTTGCAATTTTTGTCTCGTTGAAATTAAGTCAACACTCCTAATCTAATTGATGTCAAACTTAGTACAACCTATTTTGTTTTGTTTGTTAACAAACAGTTTAACATGGCTTTAGTGAAATGTTGTAATAACTTTTTTAACTAAAAAACTTGCATCTATTATAATGTTGAAGGCTTGTTCATGGCTTCACAACCGAAGCTTATAGCATGTGGGAACAAATTAGCAGCTTATGGCATGGTGGCAAGGTTTGTAGCGGGACCCGCTGTGATGGCAGTTGCTTCTATAGGTGTAGGTCTAAGAGGCACTATCCTACAAGTTTCTATTGTTCAAGCTTCTTTACCACAAGGGATTGTGCCCTTTGTGTTTGCTCGTGAGTACAACTTGCATCCAGACGTTTTGAGCACTGCGTAAGTCATATATATATATATATATATATATATATATATATATATATATATATATATATATATATATATTGTAATTTGATCTTATAATAATTAAATTCTTAATCCATTTTGTTTCTTTACAGGGTCATTTTTGGAATGATAATATCTTTGCCTATCACAATGTTGTATTACATCTTACTAGGCCTCTAAAAAAGGAGGAAAAGTTGATTCATGAGTGTTCATAATATCAAAAGACCTAACTACATTTTTCTAAACAAAGTATTTAATGTAAGATTTTGTTTCTTTTAGGTGTTAATCTATAAGCTTATACATTCTTTGTCTAATATGATTGTATTAGCTAGGTGTTTGCTTCTTTTTGACTTAATGCAGAAAGAAAACTTAGCAGAGAAAGTTAGGGAAGTGAGGCTTTTCCTATTAAATCCTAACTTTTTACAAATTGCCTTCATTTACTTTTTACTTCCATTTCCTCAAGCGTGTTGTTATTTTCTTGAGGAATGACAATGTACTTTCATTTCTTTTTATTACAACATTATACTTTCAATTTCTTTCTTATTAAAGTATTGTATTTCGACAATTTTACTATATTATAACATTGTACTTCCATTTTTTTTCTTTTTAAGAAATTATATTTTGAAAAATCTACCCAACATAACAACTACCTTGAGCCATAAAATAATCCAATAAATTTATTTAAGTCCATATGGCATAGAAAGCTTACTTGTGGCTAATCGCACTCAATCAATCGCACATTAAAACGAGCCCATCTTCATTTATCCTCATATTAAGCATCTTTCTATCTTCCCGCACCATGTAACTGGGGACCTACAACATGAAAACATTAATAGCGAAAACAAATAGGACTTTAGTTTTTCATATAAGCTTTGAATACATTGCAACATATTCACATGGACACTGAGAGAATGGTAGGCATATGACATAAAGGGTTCAATGGTTCAAGGGTAAAAGAATAAAGTATCATTATTATTTGTAGTTTACTAGTTTCTTTGGTAATTGACAAAAAGGGTACAAAGATACCCTCAGTTTCATGTGACTTGTTTTGTCCATGTCAGAAACATGTAAGGGGCCCTAATAAGGCCTCATAAGACTTATGAAGTACTATCTTTGAGGTAGAGGAACGTCTTTATCTATACATGTAGTGAAAGAATCAAAATAATACAAGCGATTGGTGTTTTTTAACCATCATACGTGGCATTTCTATGCAGAGTAACAAGTGTTCTTTAAAAATTGTAAAAAAGAACACTATATCTTGCAAGAATGTGCACTATATCAAGTTGGAATCTTTATAGTATCATCTAGTTGGAATCAAGAATTATAACATGATTACATTTCCATTGAACGTTTATCTTTTTCTCATGGTAAGCATTACACTAATATTGGGCTTAAGCTATAAAGAGATATATTTTTAATTTGGTAATGTAACCCCCTGACCATGTTGTCAAGCAATTAGATTAGGAAAAACTGTCATTTTATAACACTGTTTGTTGTTGGCATATAATGGATTGGAAGCTTTAGAAGGCTCCCTTTTTGTTTTGATGTAGTCATTCGTATGTTAGCACATGACTTATGCAAGTATTATGTGAGTTCATCTTTTTGGTTATTTTTATTAAAGTTTCGATCATTTAATATTTTTTTTTGGGTGTACTCCTTGTTAGAAATTGGGGGTTACAAGTTGCTATCATGTTTAAGTGAACTAGGTTTCAACCATAAAAGCTCTTTGCTTCCTTTTGCTATTACCAAATATTATGTTTTTGTGTTTCTTTTGATTTAAAGCAAAAATATGCGCTTATTAGAGAAAGTCAGAGAAATGATGCCTTCTTCATTAAGTCCTAACTTTTATAGTTTTTCGTTCATTTATTTTTTCCATTCATTTCCCTAAGTGAATTGTTATTTTCTCAAAATCTAAATGCAAGAAATAGCAACATACTTTCATTTATATGTTTATATAGCATTCTAAAGTTCTTTCCATTACAAAATTTTGCTTATCAAAGCATTCCACTTTGACAAATCATAAAATTGTACTTTCAATTTCTTTTCATGTTAGGACATTGTATTTTGAAAAATCTACCAAATTATAGCAGTAATGCTAAAGTAAAATGTTGTAATACGAAGAAAAATGAAAGTAAAATTTTATAATATAAAAAATTCATGAAAGTATATTGCTATTCTTGCATTTAGCCTTTTTCTCAAATATTTTTTAAACATCATTTACCCAAAGAACACTTGCTAAGAAGAAACGAAATAGGGCCTCAATGATCATTTTAAGCTCTTTGGCAACTAACTTGAACATATAAACCAATAAGTTTATTTCGGTCCATATGGTGTAGAAAACTCAATTGTAGGTTGAAATGGGCCCCATCTTAATTTTCTCCTCTTATTAAGCATTTTCTTATCTTCTCAAGTCACCTAACGGGACCCACATACCGAAAACACTAATAAGCGAATGCAAATAACTATATAAGACCTTATTTTTTCATATCAATTTGTTTATTCCCCTACAAATACATAAACTGCAACTTATAGACAAACCATGTATCATGTATACATGGTAGGGTATGTACACAAGTTCACACGTTGTGCTCACACTTAATTTCATGTCCAGAATCCAACAACAAGGTTTATGATACGTGTCCCTACAATAAACACTCAAAGGTCTCAAACGTGTTAGGTTGTGAGTCACTTCCTAATACTACATAAGTCAAGTGTGATATAGTGACTTATTGAGGATATAAGATAACAATGTCACATGAAGGGTTCAAAGATTCAAGAATAAGTATATAAAACATGGTTATTAAGTGTAGTTTGTTTGGTAACTGACACAGGGGACAAAGATACCCTCAGTTTCATGTGACTTGTTTTGTCCATGATAGAAACATGCAGGGGCCCCTTATGGCCTGAAAACAGTTTTAGTATCTCAAAGCCAAAGAGCCTAGATGCATCATATGTAGTGTAGTATTTCTTTTGAGTTTTGAGTTAAGTAACTTAGATTCTTTAATTCAACCAATAAATATCATATTCTAACTAATAAACATCAATGAAGAACAGAATTCAACATCAATTAGTTAAGTTTTGACATGTAGATGGTTATCTTTGCACATGCTTGTGATATGTCATCAGGGTATTTAAATCTAAAAATCTTATGTGATGTGTCATCATTTGCTTGAACAAGAATTCCATTTCCATGCAACCCTTTAAATGGAAAACAAGTAATGTCAAGAACAAAAAAAAAATACAACCCAAAACCCAAGGAAACAGATTCAAGACGTAAGACATAATCTTTTGTTTAGATAAGCTGAATCCCACCCAGAAACACTCCCATTGATTTCTCCAACACCGAATACTTTGTGGCATGCATTTCATCGGACACTTTGCAGTCAATAATTGGTGTTAATGAAAAGCTGGAAAATGCGGTGATGTGTTTTAGTGACTGAAGAATTCTGGAGGGGAAGGATCCGAGAATTTTGAAAGACGCAGGAGAATAGAGTTAAAAGAATCCATATGTGTTTAGTGTTTCCCAGATATCTGGTTGTGCTCTTGTAGGGATTTGTACGAAAAGAGAGACAGCATTTGGCGGGAGTTGAACCTATGTTCGATCTGGGTTTCCATTATATATTTGGTTATGAACTAGTTTTCAGTTTTATTCTTGGTTCATTTTTCTAAGAAAACTAGTTCTCCATTTACTCCAAATCTCCAATACAGTTCAAGTGGAGCTACGTGACAGAGACAGCGACTTGAGCAAGTTGCTTAGCCCAAACGTCACGTACAAGTAGCAGCCAGCAGGCGAGCATATGAGGGTTGAAAATCAATGTTGTGGCAAGGTGGAGCTAAGATTTTTGAATAAGAAGACTTCAAATGATCAATTCTTAAAATGAATGCTGGGATTTTGGTATAGTGAGTTAATGAGTTTAGGCTTTTAGCACTTAAAATGACCGATTTTTAAAATGGATGGTGAGATTTAGTTATAGTAAGTTTAGCTGGTTGTATATTTATTGTCCACACAAACGGGTTAGACTAGGGGACGAATGGGGTTAGACTAGGGGTGACAATTGATGACACACGAAAAAAAATACACGACATGAAACGAAATTGGAACAAAACTGGAATTTGAATTCGTGTTCGTATCGTGTTCGTGTCAAGTGTAGAAAACACTATGTCGTGTCGTGTTCGTGTCAAAATTCGAAACGCAATTGACACGATTTAACATTTGTCTGTCGTGTTATATATGATTAAGTATTAATTATATACACTAATTTTTATTTTATTTTATCTTTGTCGTGTTGTGTCGTTTTTTAATCGATTCTTTTTCGTGTTAGTTAAAAAAAACACGACATCGTGTCCTGTCATGTTCGTGCTACTTAAAACTTTGTCGTGTCGTGTCGTGTCAGACAAACACACGACACAATGACCCAATTTGCCACTCCTAGGTTAGACACCCATTTGTTTTTCTAGTTCATGGAGTAGATAACAAAAGCCTTGATAAGAATGATGTGGAGCAACATATTGTATATCAACTCCAAATCTCATATATATGTTGTGAAAACAAGCCCCTTTTCACATTTCAATTTTACATAGTGGAAGAGAGAGAAAATCATTTTCATTTGTAAGTGTGTATTAAATTTCATTTTGAATAAATTACACGAATCGTCATGTGTCAAAATGCATGTTTAGTCTCAATTTTCAAAAATTAATTCAAATCATCCCTGTATATATATTTTTTCACTTGGGGTAGTCCCTGCGACCATAAAATGACTATTTTATCCTTAATAATTTGAAATATTCCAAAAAGATGGTCCAAAATTCCATTTTTAATCATTAATAAAACCATAAACACCATTCAACATATAAAAAATCAAGTAGTGTATCTCAAAAATATCATAAACATCTGACAATATATTAGAGTATACACATCCCAGACTGAAATAAATGGTGTGTACTGCAGTCATCCCGAGCTCTTCTCCTTACTAGCGGAAGTACCTGAAACCAAAACTGAAAACTGTAAGCACGGAGCTTAGTGAGTCTCCCCAAACTACCACATACCATAAACATATCATATAATCACATAACAACATATCATGGGACCCGCCCTGCTACATCGGGCCCCGTGCGACATCGAGCAAAGCTCAACATACGTATGAGCATAACTACTAATACATATAAACATAAGCATAATCACCTAATCATAGACATATAAACGTTCCTTGGTCCTTGCCCGACATCGGACCGAGATCCGGAAAGCATACATACATTCCTTGGGAACCTCCCCGACATCGGACTGTAGTGTTAGGCGTGTCAAACCCAACAAATAATAGGGGTACAACAGACTCTAAATACACTGCTTTAATGCACTAAAAAGTAGTACAAGGCAAGCATGGTTGAACCACAGAGACACGGGACAAAAGTCTATACCTCTTTGCGCAAGATACTTTGGTTACAAAAGGGGGGTTTTGTTTGCAAAAGTCAAATAATAAAAATTAACAATCAACTTTGAAACATGCATAAAATGAAATAGATTTGTAAACAAGCTGTAAAAGTGCTTCCAGTTCTAGTTCTCAATGTTGTCATTTAACCTGATTATGACTTGATGTAATTTGTGATTGCTATTCTAAATTGGTACTGAAAGATATTAGCGCACTCTAGTACCTCTCGCTTGCCAAATTATCTTAACTAAAACACGCTCTTTGACTAGACCTAGCTTTACTAATTCAACCTAAACACACTCTTAGATTGTATTGAAAAACTGCATTAAGTTTTGTACAAGCTTCCCAACAATGTTCATTTCTTCTCATACGCTCGGAAGTGTGAAAACATGTGATATATGTTTTACAATAAGAAAACTTATTGTTTGTTACCAATCATTAACTTTACAGAACGATTAGGTGCCCTAAAAGTTAATTAACTACACAAAAATTCAATTCATTAAAGTGGCCAATCAAACACAAATCAAATTCAAGGATTCTAGTTTGAACAAAAACATAATCACTAGAATAGAATCACAAATCAAACATCAAATCATATGCTTCAACTCAAGCAATCAACATGTTTTGAACAAGAACTAGAAACTAGAGTTTCTTAGCCACACATGGCTAAGAACAAATCAAACAAGAATAAAGTTGGAATTGAAATGTTTAATGCTTATAAAAATGAAATCAAAAGTGTTTGCATTGATTAGGTCTTCTCAAAAGCTCCAAAAATTATCCTAGAATCGCCCAAGATCGCCCTAAAGTTTCTCCAGAAACCATCCTCTCCTCAAAATGACGTCTCCTCCTGTTTTAGTTGATGTTCACGAGCATGCCATGAGGCTATGCGTTTTTGGCATGACAATGCATTTTCCCATGTGTTTTTGGCATGGCCATTTGACCATGTGTTTTTGGCATGGCCCATGCTTTTTGTTAAAACAAAAATAAGTCTTCACTGTTGGCTCCATCTTCTATCAAACTTCTCCACGAGTCATGTTGCTCAACTATGAGATGATAAAGGACAAACACGACCTGTGTCGGTGTGACAAGAATCGTGTTTCAAATGTATTCCTTTGCTATGATGACAATGTAACACTGACTCGGGTTATGTCTTCATGCTTTCCTCCATGGAATGGCCGGTTCATCTTCTTTTCATTCTCCAAAGCTCCATGCTCCATGCATCCAAGCTCCACACACCATAATGCCTACAAAATAGATCAAAAATAGTGAAGTACCAGACATTATTGATGAAATATGCAATTTCCCTAATAATCAACTAAATGCAAGAATTATGAAGTAGAATACTGATCCATGAGGTACGTCAAGCTCTTGTGGTCCGTGTAAATGGTACAACGAACCCCATAGAGATAATGCTGCCAAATCTTGAGGGTGAAAACCACAACCCCCAGCTCTAAATCATGCACCAGATATTTCATCTCGTAAGGCTTCAACTACCTCGAAGCATAGGCTATCACATGACCACGCTACATAAAAACCACACCCATGCCAGTGATCGAAGCATCACAGTAAACCACAAAGTTGTTGACCCCCTGTGGCAAAGTCAGAATTGGTGCCTCGCATAACCACTGCCTGAGTGTCTCGAAGGCTGCCTACCGCTCAGGCACCCAACGGAATGTCACCGACTTCTTGGTTAGTCGGGTCAATGGAATGAAGATCTTGGAGAAATCTGTAACGCCCGTAGATTAGGGCTAGTCAATTTAGAGACAATAAGCATCAAAAATGACTTTTTGATGGAAGATTATTTAGACAGATTAATCTTAACCAAGTTGTAGTATATGTCACAAGGTTTCTGTGTATATAAAGAACGCCAAAATTCGAGTTATAACGAAGAAGTTATGACCTATCGAAGTTTCGCGACAGAACCGATATGACCCAGCGCGACGTAAATAGTGAATTTACGTTAGAGAGATATTTATCCAAAACAATCTAAATGATAATTTAAGATCTCATCGATATTAGTGCAACGACGGAAAGACGGACGAAAACGGAGTTCAGATGAAGGAGTTATGAATTTCGTACGGAGTTTTCCTGTCCCGGCCTACTAAAATAATATATAAGTAATATAATTATAATATATTAAAAATAAAGTCAAAATTAGCCAATGGAGTCTAAACGAGAGTTGTAGATCATAATCTGACCTTCGCGTCGATATATAGAACGTCAAAAACGGAGTTCGTATGCAAAAGTTATGAATTTCTGAAGTTCGGGGCGCGAAACCCCAAAACTGTCAGAGACCACGACGTGGCAAGCAGTGCCACGACGTGGCAAGTCTCCTGACAGCTCCGGGAGTCCCCCAGATGCAACTTGGGATGACGCATGCAGTGACGATCAAGCCCACGACGTGGCAAAAGGATCCCACGACGTGGCAAGGGCCAAATTTGCCCTATAAATAGATTTGAAGGGCCAGCCGACTATGGTTGCTCCATCCCTTCTCTCCCACTCCCGATACACCCTCTAAGTCCTATTTTAACCCCCCGAAGCCCCGGTATCAACCCCGAGACCCGAAGCAAGTCCCGAAGTCCGAAGATCCCGAGAAGTGCAATTCCTGAGCCGAAGCTCTGCCCGCGAGGAGTCCGGTTTTTGTGAAGATCTTCCAGATCTACCGAAGAATACTACTTCTATAAGCCGTAGTGTTGTCCGATCATCTTCTGATCAAGTGAGTGTGTAGTTACTTTCTTCTAACACATAATTATGAAGTATTTTATACGAAATACGTGTTATGTGTATATATATTGTGGTTTATATGTGTGAGTGTGCGGTTACTCTCTTCTAAATACATAAATATAAATCATTAGCTATGGAATACGTGCTATGTGTTATATATTAATTGTCTATATGGGATGGGCTTGGAATTGATGTTTTTATATGGGTGTTAAATGATTTAAACTATATATGTAATTTATATCTACAAATATGTTGGGTAGAACATGGGTAGATGAAATAGTTGATGTGTGTTGAACGAATGTGATAAGAGAAAGGTGAGGATATAATGGTGATGATAATGTTGGATAAGGTGTCTAAGTCCATAACTATTTCTGGTATGTACTCGACCCGACCCAGCATGGTCCATTTGGGTTGCATGGCACCATGCAATTGGATAGACTAAATGAGAGAAATAACACTTGGAGATTATTAATATATTATAAGTTCTAATATATTAATAATATTATTTGATTAGTTTGATCAAGAATTAATTTAGAATTAATTAAGTGATCAAAAGATAACTAATTAAATATATGGGTTGATTATGTAAATCATCCATATCTTGTATAGTGGGCTAAAAGGCTCCATGGACCATCAAGTTGGGTTCCACCCATAGGATGCTCCATGGATGCTCCATGGGAGTTACAAACCCATGGGTCATGGAAATGAAGAGTCATGACACATTAGGGTTTAACCCTAGATGTGTCAACACTATATAAGTAACATATTGTCCACCCAAAATCGGCTACACTAAGAATCAAGAGGGCTTGGCCGATTTTGAAGAAGTGAGTATTCTCTCATAAGTTCTTCCAAGAGCATTTGGTGTTGTGTGAAGCATTTGAGGCATCACACTTGGGGTGCTAGGCTCACAAGGTTTCAAGGAACACAAGCAACAACAAGGTAAGTTATTCTATCTATGCTTAATGTTAAAATTGTTCCCCATGTATGCTAGATAGGAATATAACCTTGGAATTCAACTTTGCATGACAATTAGACAAACATAGATCCAAGGTTATTAGGGTTGCATGTACACTTAGGAAGTGTTAGAATGCTCAAAACCCACCAGTGGTATCAGAACCTAGGCTTGTTTGCTCTTATTTGTGCTTAAAAGTTGAAAACAGAATCGGAAATCTTGCTGTCTGCGAATGGACTCGTCGAGTCTATAGGGGGGACTCGTCGAGTCCATGAGTATCTTCAACCAACTCGGCGAGTCAGTTTATGCACTCGGCGAGTAGGGTCGAATGAGTGCAGAATTTCGATTCAGTTGCTGGAAATGAATTAGAAACATTACCCTAAACTATTTTGGTAATTGAAAACTTGTTTTTTGGTGGTGTAATGTCTTTGCTAATTCATGTACAACAACTAGTTATCAAAATTACAAAGTTTTATGTAATTTTTGATTGTGTTCATATTCATGTTCTTGTTCTTATGATGTTTTAGATGATCATAGGAATTATTTGTAACCTATTTGGTAGTTTAATTCTTGATCATAA
Organism: Lactuca saligna; assembly: GCF_052625555.1. Taxonomy (NCBI): domain Eukaryota; kingdom Viridiplantae; phylum Streptophyta; class Magnoliopsida; order Asterales; family Asteraceae; genus Lactuca; species Lactuca saligna. The sequence goes on along the minus strand of NC_136417.1, from coordinate 62,515,991 downwards.
TGTGTTTTAATGGAGTCCATAACTTATCCTTAAGTTATGGAAAACCAAGAGTCACACTTGAGTTAAAACCATTAAGAAAACACAAGAGTTAGAAAAATGAAGAGTCTTCATTTTATTACTCTATTAAACTCATAAGTTACAAGAAATGAAAAGTTTTGAAAGTTACAAAACTTGCCCTCAAGTTTTGGAACAAGTAAAGTTAAGTTAAAACTTTAAGTTCCAACCCCTAGAATTTTAAAAGTTAAAATTCAACCCTTATACTTATATTATGATAATTTAATAATTATATATATGTATAAGAATAAAGTCGTCTTACCGCTAGTACGCCTCATTCACGAAGCCGGTCTATAAGGTGGGTATAAGGTTGTTGCCTATAAAATGGTGACTTAATGGGTGTATATTCTCACCCACCGCTTGCTTGACTGGTGGAGGGTCGTTAGCCGAACGGGTAAGACAAGGACTTATAAATTCTCATTCAAAGTATGATGAATATAATAAAGTAACTAAATGTTTATTAAATTCCCAATCTTAGTTACTTTAGGAAAAATGTGAATAAGGTGCTAATCCATGAAATTACACTTTACACTTTGTCTAAGTCGTTGGTGGAGCGTGTGTGGTTAACCGGCACACTAACTTGGACTTAACAAGGTAGGTAAAGGGTGACTTAAGGTTTATTATAGTATCGGTGGAGCGTGTGTGGTTTACCGGCACATCGATTGAGTGATAAACTTTAAGGGTACCAAGTGATTTGCATGGTTACTTCACACCTCGTTTTGTGATCCTCGGCATCCCAGTCACAAAACCTGGAGGGCACTCTCGAGATTGAAACATGCCTTTGAAAAGTTCATTGGATCTCAAAGAATCTAGGAATTTCTAAAACCAATAAAAACTAAATATTTAATATTTCGGTTTTCGTGGTGGAAATTGGTGAATCGTCATTCACCTACCTTTCAAATATGGTATAGCTTAGATTACGACATACCTCTTCTAAGTTATATTATATTGTGATTGGATCCTAGCCTTAATATTACATTTGGGTGTTTTATTAAGGACTCTCTTAAATCTAAACTAAACTTGTTCTTCTCTTTCAGATGTCTTCAAATAATGCTTCTGGCTCGAATCCTAATGGCTCCTTTACTCTTATGAGTTTGTGTGGGAAAGTCACCTTTGATGGATCCAACTTCAATAAGTGGATCAGAAACATCAGGATGATTACCCGCTACGAGGACAAAGAATATGTCCTTGACAAGGAGCTTAAGGAAATTGATGAGTCCACTGCAACTCCCCAGGAGATCGCTGACTTTCATACTCATGAAAGAGATGCAACCAAGGTGGCTTGCATCATGTTGGCCAGCATGACAGCTGAACTCCAAAAGTCTTATGAAGACTTCTACCCTTATGAAATGCACCAAGATTTGATGGAAAGATACCATCAAAGTGCACGACAAGAGAGGTACGAAGTCATTTGCTCCATGATAACAACCATGATGAAGGACGGAGAGTCTGTCACGAGCCACATGCAGAAAATGCAAAGGTATGTGGATCGTTTGCTGAAGCTCAATGTGAACTTCCCTGAGGAGCTTGCAATAGATATCATTTTGCACTCCTTACCATCGTGCTATGATCAATTCCGCATGACATATCACATGAACAAGGAAGAGGTCACCCTCAGCAAACTTCAGGGACTTCTCAAGATCGCAGAAACAGGTCTTAAGGGGAAGTCGGTTGCTATCACTCCTACTCCAGACTCAACTCCGGTCTTGGTAATCGGGCAAAGTCGAGGGAGGAAGAGAAAGAGATCATCGAAGGGTACCAAGGCTCGGACCCTTGATGGCTCTTCTTCAAGTGGAACCAAGAAAGGTTTCATTACTCCTTCTTCTGACCCAAAAGAGGCTGAATGCTTCTATTGCCATGAAAAAGCTCATTGGAAGCGAAACTGCCCAAAGTACCAGCAAGATGTGAAGGATGGGAAAGTCAAACCCAACCATGCAGGTATTTACACTATCATTTCTAATAACTCACCCCATTCGAAATCTTGGGTCCTTGATACCGGTTGCAGTATTCATATTTGTTGTGACTTGCAGGGACTAGGAAGAAGTGAGAATGTGGAGCAAGGAAGAATAAACTTAATCATGGGGAATAGGAAAGTTACACCTGTCACCAAGATTGGAGTTTATACTTTATCGCTAAGTAGTGGGTTAAATTTAGATTTGAATAAATGTTGTTATTCGCCAGAAATGGCAAGAAATATTATTTCCTTTCATGCATTGTACAAACAAGGTTTCACCTTTTCGTTTGATAATGAAGTTGGTTCGATTAATGCTTTCTTTAATAATGTACTTTATTTTAAACCATTACCTTGTGATGGTGTGTATGAAGCTGTATCTATTGTAGATAACTTAGGAAATAATGTTTTGTGTATTGATTCTACTAATAATAATAACTTGGATAAAGCATCATTATGGCATTGTCATCTTGGACATATAAGCAAGAAACGCATAGGCCAACTCCAAAAGGATGGAGTCTTGGAGTCGTTTGACCTAAAGTCAAATGATAGTTGCGAATCATGCTTACTTGGAAAAATGACAAAGTCACCCTTCACAGGCTCGTGTGAAAGGGGTGAAGGTTTGTTGGACCTTATACACACGGATGTGTGTGGACCATTCAAACATGCCACAAGGGATGCTAATCGTTATTATTTGACTTTTACTGATGATTACAGTAGATATGGATATGTCTACTTAATCAAGCATAAGTCAGAGACTTTCGAGAAGTTTAAGGAATTTAAACAGGAAGTCGAGAATCAATTGGGCAGGAACATTAAGATGCTTCGATCCGATCGGGGTGGTGAGTATCTTAGTTCAGAGTTCCTCGACTATCTAAGGGAATGTGGGATTGTCTCACAATTGACACCTCCCAGGACACCGCAGTTGAATGGTGTGGCTGAGAGGCGTAATCGAACCTTGTTGGACATGGTTCGTTCCATGATGAGTCGAGCTTCGCTACCAATCTCATTCTGGGGGTATGCCTTAGAGACTGCCGCCCATATCCTTAATCTAGTCCCTACAAAGAAAGTTGCCAAAACTCCCCACGAGATGTGGACTGGTAAAGTACCTAAACTAGACCACATCAAGATTTGGGGCTGCGAGGCTTTCGTGAGACGCGAGACTCATGATAAGCTCGAACCCCAAAGCGAGAGGTGTATTTTCATCGGCTACCCACAGCAATCCTTTGGTTACCTCTTCTACAGACCTAGTGACAATGTGGTCTTTGTAGCAAGAAGAGGAGTCTTTCGAGAAAGAGAGTTTATAAGCCAAGGAGATAGTGGGAGGCAAGTTGATCTTGAAGAAATTCAAGAGTCAAGTGGTGAAGGAACTTCAAACTCTAGCCCTCAACTTGAGGAGGAAACTCCTGTTGAGCCAATTGACGAATCTGTACCTCTGAGGCGTTCCACGAGAGTTAGGAGTGCACCTGAGCATTACTATGGATTCCATATTACTGCAGAAGGTGAGACACTTATTAGTGATGAGACACTAGTAAGTCAAGATGACCCTAACAGCTACGAGGAAGCCATGGCAGGCCCCGAGTCTGCTAAATGGAAAGAGGCTATGGATAGCGAGATACAATCCATGTATGACAATCAAGTTTGGAACTTGGTTGAGAATGTACCAGGTCGAAAGACTGTAGGGTGCAAATGGGTCTTCAAGAAGAAGACCGACATGGATGGTAAAGTACACACTTATAAGGCTAGACTGGTTGCAAAGGGCTTCTCTCAAATTCGTGGAGTGGATTATGATGAGACCTTTTCTCCGGTAGCCAAGATTAAGTCTATTCGGGTTCTGTTAGCCATAGCCGCATTTCATGACTATGAAATTTGGCAAATAGATGTCAAAACCGCTTTCCTTAATGGGAAGTTGGCTGAAGATGTTTACATGAGTCAGCCAGAGGGTTTTGTCAGCAACAAGTACCCTAATAGAGTGTGTAAGCTTGAGAAATCCATTTATGGATTAAAGCAAGCACCTCGCAGATGGAATCTTTGCTTTGATGAAAAGGTCAAGGAATTTGGCTTTTCTAGGAGTGAAGATGAATCTTGTGTATATGTCAAGGCTAGTGGGAGTATAGTTAGCTTTTTGGTATTGTATGTGGATGACATACTACTCATAGGAAACGACATTCCAACCCTGCAGGAAGTAAAGTCCTGGCTTGGAAAGTGTTTCGCTATGAAGGACCTTGGTGAAGCTGCCTATATTTTGGGGATAAGGATCTTGAGAGATCGGAGTAAAAGACTAATTGGACTTAGTCAAAGTACCTACTTGGATAAGGTTCTGAAGAGATTCAGAATGCAAGACTCCAAGAAAGGAGAGTTGCCCATCCAGAGTAACGCCAAACTGAGTAAGACACAAAGCCCTAACACTGAGGCTGAGATAGCAGAAATGAGTCGAGTACCTTATGCTTCGGCTGTAGGTTCGATCATGTATGCTATGACGTGTACTCGACCTGATGTAGCCTTTGCCTTGAGCTTGGTTAGCAGGTTTCAGGGGAACCCTGGCAAGGCACACTGGACTGCGGTAAAGAATATTCTCAAGTACCTACGAAGGACTAAGGACTGGATCCTTACCCTCGGTGGGAGTGATGACTTGAGAGTTGTAGGGTATAGTGATGCTAGCTTCCAGACTGATAGGGATAACTTCCGCTCTCAGTCGGGCTGGGTCTTTACCCTAAATGGAGGAGCAATTTCTTGGAAGAGTTCCAAGCAAGAGACAGTGGCAGATTCTACTTGTGAATCAGAGTATATTGCAGCTAGCGAGGCGGCAAAAGAGGCGTTATGGCTGAGGAACTTCATTGGAGACCTTGGAGTTGTACCAGCTATTAAAGAGCCAATGGAAATTTTCTGTGATAGTGAAAGTGCTGTTGCCTTAGCCAAGGAACCAAGGGATCACGGGAGATCCAGACACATCGACAGAAAATACCATTTCATCAGACATCGGATCGAAGAAGGACTCCTCGTGGCAAAGAGGGTATCATCAGATGAGAATCCGGCAGATCCCCTCACGAAGGGACTGACTCGGGTTAAGCATCTCCAGCATGCTCGGAGCATAGGGATGAAGGATGATATTAGATTTAGTAGTTAGATAATCTCGAAATTTGTAAAGTGTAATTGACATTTGATGATGAATAAAAGTGTTTTATTTATGAGTAAAGTGTTACTATCTCTTGTCGATCGTTTACTATATTTCTTTTGCATGTTTTGACTTCCAGAATAATTTTGTTTGGTATAACATATTATTCAAACCTCCACAGTCGGTCATATGTCGGAAGTAGGTATGAATCAAGACTGTCATGTTTGGTTGTAGAGGTCTGGGACAAGGCTACAACAATCATGAGTGCTCATAAGTTCTGAGCATTGGACTCAACCCACGCTCACTGGAATCACTTCATGGAATTCTATCTCGAGTGATCGTGAGACGGTAATATCATATAAGTCTTTAAACCTAGAGATATGATTTGTTACTTACAAGTTGGTTATGCATTGATTGTACGAAAAACGCATTGGTAACTCGATGTTATAAAATCGCGCTCTTATGTGTAATTCAATGAGTAGTAGAACAAACATATGAGTCAAAGTTTATCTGTTCCTTCTTGGATTAGAAGCTGATATCTGGGCCCCTCGATGATTTTGTTTTGACCTATGTACCAGGCCCGGTCAGAACTAAATTGATGTGTTCAATGAAGTTCTTTGTCAAACAAATCGGAAATCGGGAAACAAATTGTTGGACAATAAGTAAGACATTGTTCCATGTATTTGTCCGACTGATATCTAGAGCAGAGGATTATATGATCACTTATCTTAAATGGCGTACCATCATCTTCTCAGTTTCGAGAAACCTTGAAAAGAGCTACGATTGCCGATCGGTTCCTGAAGTCATACTTGCAGTAATAGTTATTAGACTTATCCAAGTGGGAGACTGTTGGATAAGGTGTCTAAGTCCATAACTATTTCTGGTATGTACTCGACCCGACCCGGCATGGTCCATTTGGGTTGCATGGCACCATGCAATTGGATAGACTAAATGAGAGAAATAACACTTGGAGATTATTAATATATTATAAGTTCTAATATATTAATAATATTATTTGATTAGTTTGATCAAGAATTAATTTAGAATTAATTAAGTGATCAAAAGATAACTAATTAAATATATGGGTTGATTATGTAAATCATCCATATCTTGTATAGTGGGCTAAAAGGCTCCATGGACCATCAAGTTGGGTTCCACCCATAGGATGCTCCATGGATGCTCCACGGGAGTTACAAACCCATGGGTCATGGAAATGAAGAGTCATGACACATTAGGGTTTAACCCTAGATGTGTCAACACTATATAAGTAACATATTGTCCACCCAAAATCGGCTACACTAAGAATCAAGAGGGCTTGGCCGATTTTGAAGAAGTGAGTATTCTCTCATAAGTTCTTCCAAGAGCATTTGGTGTTGTGTGAAGCATTTGAGGCATCACACTTGGGGTGCTAGGCTCACAAGGTTTCAAGGAACACAAGCAACAACAAGGTAAGTTATTCTATCTATACTTAATGTTAAAATTGTTCCCCATGTATGCTAGATAGGAATATAACCTTGGAATTCAACTTTGCATGACAATTAGACAAACATAGATCCAAGGTTATTAGGGTTGCATGTACACTTAGGAAGTGTTAGAATGCTCAAAACCCATCAGATAATTAGGTGATGAGAAACAGGTGATGATGATTAGGTGATGAGAAATAGGTGATGATAGAAAGGTGATGATAATTAGGTAATGATAAATAGGTGATGTGAGATGAGAGGAGATACCATAACCTTGACCGACGATGTGGAAATTTGGCGATGTAGTCATCTACCAGAGTATAGATGGCGACCACGGACTATTCTAGATGACCCCGTGGAAACACCAGCAGGCTCATAACCTGTAGGTGATGAGTTATGAGTCCAGGCGATGTTGTGGCTACGTATTCATGCGATGATACTCTAACCCTTACTATGAATTACGAGTCCAGGCGATGTTGTGGCTATGTATTCATGCGATGATAGTCTAACCCTTATTATGACTTACTAGTCCAGGCGATGTTGTGACTACGTATTCATGCGATGATCCTTAGGAAAAAGTCCTTAGGAACAAACATACAAGGAAATGTGATGTAAGGAGATGAGAGGTAAATACGATGTAGGAGATGACCCTTAGGATAATTCCTTAGGGAAGGTACTTAAGAAATAAATGGAGATAACGGGGATGGGTAATTGGGCTGATTGTTTGATGATTGAATATAATAATTATATTATTGTGGGTCGAAAACCCTATATGCTCACCAGGCTCCCAAGCCTGACCCACTCAGTTTAATTGTATCAAAGGTATCGATACGAAGCTGCTTTGCACTGAGAGATTAAAGGAGATGTAAATCATTAGTGTAATTGAATGTAAGTTCTGTTTATGCTTATATGTCTGTATCGGAACATGACATCCCGAGGTTTTATTATTAAATGAAAATACATTCTCTTTGAGAAATGTTTTGATAAGTTATCATCATATCTTGTTTTGGGAACAAATTCCGCAACCGTTTTCTTTAAAAGATTACTCTGATTTTATAAAACAAAGCATAAACAAATCGGTCTTTTCTGGCCGTGAAAATGGGGATGTCACAAAATCCTGGATGAATCTCCGATAGTAACCTTCTAGACCAAGAAAACTCCGAATCTCAATTGGAGACCTCGGAACCTCCCACTGCATCACGCCCTCTATCTTGGCCGGATCGACCAAAATACCCTTCTTGTTGACAAGGTGCCCAAGAAACTGCACCTCACACAACGAGAACTCACACTTGGAGAACTTTGCGAAAAGTGTCTCTCTCTCCTCAGTGTCTCCATCATCTCCCTTAGGTGCTCCTCATGCTGCTCTTGAGTCTTGGAATAAACCAAAATATCATCGATGAAGACAATCACAGAATGATCCAGCATCAGTTTGTACACACGGTGCATGAGGTTCATGAATGCGGCAGGAGCGTTGGTGAGCCCAAACGGCATTACCACGAACTCATAGCGACCATAGCGAGTCCTAAAAGCTGTTTTATGAACATTGTCGTCTCTGAATCGCATCTGGTGATAACCCGGTCGTAGATCAATCCTGGAGAACCAAGATGCACCCTGTAGCTGGTCAAACAAATCATCAATCCTTAGGAGGGGATAATAGTTCTTCACCATTACCGTATTCAGCTCACGGTAATCTATGCACATCCGATGTGACCCATCCTTCTTCTTCACAAACATGATCAGGGCTCCCTAGGGTGAACTGATCGGTCTGATGAATCCCTTGTCTAATAGCTCATGCAACTGAGTAGAAAACTACTGCGTCTCGGGAGGATCCAACCGAAACGATGACTTAGCTATCGGAGCCGCACCAGGAACTAGGTCAATCCTGAACTCTACCTGACTCTTCGGAGGTACCCTAGGAAAATCCTCTAGGAACACATCTGGGTACTCTCGTACGACTGGTACATCATGCACAGTCGCCTTACCCTTATCCCGGGTATCTATAACATAGGCGACATAATCTACGCAACCCTGCTGAAGGTAGCGCCTCACCCTCACTGCCGAATATAAAGTCGGTCCACACCACGGCCTCTCGCCCTGAATCCCTAACACCCCACCCCGCCCACTAGGAGTCTGAACTCTCACTAGCTGCTGCTCGCAGTCGATCACTGACCCATTGGGGCTCAGCCAGTCCATACCAACTATAACCTTATTCCCTCATACGAGAATAGGGACTAGATCCACAAAAAACTGCTCATCAAATAACTGTAGTGTGCATCCCCGATGAACTCTCGCAAGCCGAACGGTCCTATCATTTGCTATCTCTACATTCAGTGAACATTCTAGTTCCTCCGAAGCTCTAACAAATCGCTTGCTAAGTGCGAGTGACACAAAAGATTGGGTAGCCCCCGAATCGAACAATACCGGAGCTGATATACCGTTCACTAGAAATGATCCTATAACAAAACATGTAAACATAAGCAAAAATCAATACAAATAAAGAGATAAGGAGAGAATACATACCCGTCACAACATCAGGAGTTGCACATGCCTCCTCCACAGTAAGCTGGAAAACACTCCTCCTCGCCGTAGGTGCCTCAGCCTAGCCCTGACGGCCATTTGTAATCCTCAACGTCACAGGAGTGGGTGCCGCCACCTGTCTTGCTGCTGCTAAACTTGGACATTGGGCCCTCTTTGTGGCCCCTCTGATTGCACTAAAAGCAAATCAGATCTAAAAATGTGGTGGTGGTGGTGGTAGCAGTACAATCCCTGCTCATGTGACCAGTCCGACCGCATTTGAAGCAACTCGAACTCCTCGCCCTGCACGCCCCCTCGTGCATCTTGCTGCACTTGCCACATCGGCTGCAGCCCTGCTGGCTCCTCGATCGGTGATCTGATACCTTGGGATTTTTTTCCCGAACTACCTGTCTGAACTCCATCAAGTTTCCTCTTCCTCTCCATCTCCAAATCCAACTCCCTTTCCCAAGCTCTTGTAATCATATCCTCCAGCATCTTGCAGCTGGATCAACTCACAAACTGCCATTTATCGCTCCTCAGCATCTCATGGCACCGGTCCGTTTTTATGTCCTCGTATGCCACATACTGTGAAACAAGAAGGGCCCTCTCTCTGAACATAGCGGTGATCTCAGCCATCATCTACGTAGTTTGCTGGAGGTCCTGGAACTCCTTTGCAAGCTGTTGCACCTTAATCACAGGTGCAAAATCGGCCCTGAACCTGGCCGAGAAATCACTCCAAGTCATTACATCAATAGTGACATCATCTCCAATAGTTCTCCTAACCTCCTCCCACCAATCTCGCGCCCTGTCCTTTAGAAGGCAGGAAGCAAGTCGAACCTTGTCCCCCTCAGGACATCTGATGGTGCGAAAGGTGTTGGTGACATCTGCCAACCACCTGCCACTAGCAATGGGGTCCCGCTCCCCATGATAGTCGAGAGCTCCTCAAGCTCTTAACTCCCTGAACGTTAGCGTGCTCGACCCCATCATGGCCGCCACCTCGGTGCGGAAAGCACTCAGTCTTTCATCCAAAAGCTCCAAGATGCCCTCCTTGATCTTACCGAAGACCACATGAGTCTGGTCAATGATACTGCACGTGACCTCAATTGAAATGAACTCTCTCATCTGCTCTTCTAGCTTCCCGGCTCCAGAGTCCGAGCCCAATCCCTCACCAGCACCTGAAGTGCCAACTGGTCTAGTACGTGGCATCACCATACTGAAATAGAACATAACAAACATCAGAATACTCATCATATTTCGAGCGATCACATATACTACAAGTTCCTTGGATTCATCTCACCCTTCCTTGATTCGAGTACGGATCCTCTTCTTTCAGTAGTATGGGCCCATACTACCTTCCACATCTATCCGTACTATCCTCAAGAATTTCCTTGAATCCACAAAGTCCCTTTTACTACTATTGCTTCACGCACTAATCTTATCCTAGGCTTACCCTAAGGTAATTACCAACCCACTCTCCTCTATCATTTGCATAAGAAGTCCCTGCTATCTCCCCCTAACTAGCTCACGAATACCATTACATATCACTAAGACCAAATAATTCTTCGAATGAGAGGTCTTACCCTACAACGGTTAGACTCAAACGAGAGCTGTGAAATAGAGCTAAACCTAACCTTATGAAATTATTTACTACTCGCAATATGTAACTTAACGTATTCATTTACTAGTTAGTTAAAGATAACTAGGACTCCTAAAAGCACAAATCAAGCAACATTCTAACATTGAGTAAACACAATCAAGCATATCCTTCTCAGGCTATCATATTACTGACTAATCAGTACTAGCATTCAGTTCAATAAGCTCATACAACAGGCATATACGACATCCTTCCTAGATCCTTAGCCCTAACTAGCATACAGTTCTCATACACATATAACATGCATACAAGGCATCATTCCTAGATCCTTAGCCCTAATCTAGTATGCAGTTCTTATAATCATATTGTAACATAAACTTGTATGGGTAATTTGGGAGTACTTACTTAAGCTCGTCTGATTACATGCACCACACCCTTTTTCTCTTTTCAAAATCCTTTTTATAAAAATAGTTTTATTATTGAAAATCTTTATACCAAGTCCTTAGTTTGAGTCCAGACGCACCCGAGAGTGTACCCGAATCCTTCAAAACAAGACTCTAATACCAACTTGAAACATCCCAAAAATAGAATCCAAAAATTTCATTTGTAATCCTTAATAAAACCATAAACATCATTTATCATATAAAAAAAATGATAATTCGTGTATCTTAAAAATATCATAAACATATGGCGATATATCAAAGTATAAACATCCCAGGTTGAAATAAATGGTGTGTGTACTACCGTCATCCCGAGCTCTTCCCCTTACTAGCGGAAGTACCTGAAACTAAAACTAAAAAATGTAAGCACGAAGCTTAGTGAGTTTCCCTAAAGTACCACATACCATACACATATCACATAATCACATAACAACATATCATGGGCCCCGCCATGCTACATTGTGCCCTGCCCGACATCAGACCGCATCCACCATCAAGCCTCGCCTGACATCAGGCCCCACCCGGCATCGAGCAAAGCTCATCATATGTATGAGCATAACTACTAATACACATAAACATGATCACAATCACCTAATCATATACATATAAACATTCCTCGGGCCCATCCCGACATCAAACCGAGATCCGGAAAGCATACAGACATTCCTTGGGAACCGCCCCAGGATCAGATCGTAGTTCGGAAACATATAGATATAAACACATGCAAGAATCAAAAAGAAATTAAGCATACGAAAATTCATCAGGTACCGCCCGATATTAGATCGAAATTCGGAAAACATATAAACCTACATCGAGCCCCGCCTGGCATCGGACCTTAGTCCGGAACATACTAACAAACTTAAATGGGCCAATATTGGTGCCCTCAAACCGTTCCTACAGGAGAAAACTCACCTCAAATGTCGGGTGAAATAGATATATGTCTTTGCTCCTGCAACCGGCTCTACTCACTCCCTATACAGAAACAACCCCTTAAATACCATTCCTTTCTCAAGACCTCTTCATGGGTCAACCTTGGTTAAAGTCAAAGTCAAAGTCAATGCTTGGTCAAAGTCAAAGTCAACACTCCGAGTTGACTCAACTCGTGGAGACATCCTCCTGATAGTTCACTTATTACTCGTAGTCGTGATAAAGTGAGTCAACTCGTCGAGTCCCTCCTCAGACTCGCCAAGTTCTACCTTATTTCGAATCGGGACATATCGACTCAACTCGTTGAGTTCCTCTATGGACTCGACGAGTTCCTCAGTTTCTTTGGGGCATCTTAGTGGATTAATGAAAGACCCCAACTTTCGTATTTTTGAAAGACCCAAACTTTCATATTTCACATTATCATTACTCCAAAACATGCTATTTGCATATTCATAAAAGCAATATTTTACATTGATATAAAGGATTTACAAACTATTAGATACAAACCTTCTATTACAAAGTGTTATATATATTACATAATTACCCAGGATATTATAATTTATACAAACATAAAAATTAGTACAAAAGTACTATTACAAACTATTCTACATCTTTCATTAGTATGTAAACATACTATTTATTTATCACCTGCAATTGTTAAGCATTGATAGGGTAAGCGGTGGTGCTTAGTGAGTTCAAAAATAGATACAATATAATGTTATGCCATATATATATATATATATATATATATATATATATATATATATATATATATATATATATATATATATACTTCAATGTGACAAGGTAAAGAGGAACAACAAGATGTATGTGAGATCATGTAACAAGCGTTCATATCAATCAAAGACATTATTCAAAGATATTCTTTTCAATTCTTGATATACATCAATAAAGCTTTGGCCCAATTGGCATAGAAGACATGCAATTTCTGATTAACATCTTGTTAGATTTCAGGCTTATAATCCTGTCTAACCATTTGCCAATGCCATAGAATAGAAGTTATTCTCTTATGGAGACATGCTCTACATGGCCAGAGGCTACGTACCAGTACCAATGTGAATCTAAGTCTTTTCACTGATCACATGGTCAAAGGTATTACAATTGCTATAAACATAGCGAATAACACGAGAAAATGACTCAGAATGATAATACTGAAAAGCACATAGCACATATCATACAATTGTTTCTATATATTGAACTCACCTTAAGTTAACCGGGGGTTAAAATAGTAATTTGGACAGCACTTCGGCTTTAAATATGCCTTTCTATGTTGAAAACCGGGAGTTTGTTTGAAAACCGGGCTCTGTGAAGGTAGGGCTTCAAAACCGAAAAGATAAAATTTCCGGGATTCTCGGGGGTCTCGGGATGTGTTTCGGGTGCTAAAATTGATTTCGGGGCTTCGGGGAAAGTTAATATGAAGAAAATATGGAAAGAGGGGCTAAAAGTGTCAAATTTTCAAAGTTAGTCGGAAAGGTTCGCAGGTCCCTTTATATAGGGCCGAGGTTCGGATGTCGGCTTAAGAAGCGAAGCTCGGTGGCAGCAGCATAGCGAAGCAGGTGGCGCGAGAAGGAGGCTCGGATGCGAGGCTCGGCTGCGAAGCTGGTAGGGGCGACGTGGAGGTGCGAGACTCGGACACGAGGGCGAGGCGCGTCGGAAGCCTATTGGCTCGCACTTCGGTCGAATGGCTGAGCGGCACGCGTCGGACTTCCGGAAGCAGGCAACGAAGTAGTTCGGTCCGGGCCACGTCTCCGGTGACGCACCTGCTTCGTGCGAGGTGACGTGGCCGGTTACTATTCATGCGAAAATTCCTGATTTTCGTGCTCCGAACTTCTAAAATCCATAACTTTCGCATACGAGCTCCGTTTTGATGTTCTTTATATGAACGCATAGCTAAAATCATGCTCTACAACTTTCGTTTAGACTTCGTCGGCTAATTTTGACTTTAATTTTAATATTATTATTTTTAACAGACCGGGACAGGAAAATCCGTTAAAAATTCATAACTTCTTCATCCGACATCCGTTTTCTTCAGACTTTTTACCGTTGTACTACATATGATGAGACCTTTGATTCTAGTTTAGGATGTATTGGTAAAATATCGCTCGATCTAAAATTCGAGTTTTTAGTTGTCTGCTGCTAAGTTGAAACTTCGAAAAATCATAACTTCCTCATACGAAGTCAGATTTTGGCGTTCTTTTTATCGAATTTCTCGGTTTAACAAATACTACGACTTTCATTTAGATTACTAAGGCTAAAAAGTAGTTTATCAAAAACTCACTTTTTACGTCATTCGGCGCCGTGCCGGTTTTGTCGCGGATCTTCGGTTGGTCATAACCTCTTCGTTATAACTCGGATTTTGACGAGGTTTTCTCCTAAAATTTTCTAACGAGATTCTCTACAACATCAAATAATAAATTTTTACTTATTTAAAATTTCATATTTTCGCTAAATTTCACTATTTGGCTTTTAAGTGGAATCTCATAAGACTTCCAATATTTTCTGAGTGATTCTAAACATAGTTTTACTTCATTTCTAGTAAAAAACATCTGTTAGAACTCAACACTCAATGTTACAATTAATCCTCTACTATTCAGATCTAAGCTTCGTACTTCTCATATACACTGAAAATGTCCTTTTAAGGGTAAAGTTTACAACTTTACCCATTAATACCATTACTCAATGGGTTTAGCTCAAATCCTAACTCTTTAGGAACTAGATCTTGATCCTAAAGCCATCAATACTCTAAACCAAGGAATACAAACTGAGATCTGGACCCTATAAACTACATGAACATGTAAAGCTTCTACCCTTCCCTCCATGCATGGCCTTTTGGAGCTTAAAAGGCCAAAATGACATCCTATAGCTTGCATGGGACTTCAATGGTCATAAAGTTTGCACCTTTATGCCATGAAGGTCATCTATGGTTCCAGATCTGATGGTACACTCACTTGGGACGTCCATATCCCAAAAATCAAGCTTCTTGGGCCAAAAGACCCAATAAAAAGATAGTAAAGAGATATAAGAAGTTACTAAGCAAGTTTGAGACTTGCTTACTAGAAAATGATGAGAATGAAAGAGAGTCTCTAGATTTACTAGCTTCTCCTTAAATCCCCAAGCTTCTCCTTCCTTCACAAGCTTCAACAAACATAAGTTTTCACTAAAAAATGGCTCACAAGCTCAAAAATGCATTAGGGTTTCTGAATCTAGGGTTTGGGACTTGGAGGCTGGAAATGAGGCCAGCATGTGGGGATTATGATGCTTAAATAGGGTTCGAAACCCCAAAATTAGGGTTTCATTCTGGCAGCCTTACTCGTCGAGTTGAGGGATCTCAACTCGTCGAGTAGGTTACTTAAAACCCGTGTCACAGATGGTCTATACTCGATGTGTTTGGGGCTCCCAACTCGTTGATTTATTCTACAAAAATGAATAAATTATAATTAAAATATGTACCAGGAACTGGGTGTTACATAATTTCTTTTTATTTTTTTTCTTTATATATTACTTTTAAATTAATAAATAAATAATAAATATATATACCCACCCCTCCCCGTTTCCGTACCCCAGTTTCTTCTACTTTGTCTTCCTTCATTCTCGACACCCACCTACAACCCTAATGCTACCACCTACTTCCATAACACCGATGAAAACCATGATGCCGCCCACCTGCCTCCATGACTCCGACGAAAGCACCATCGCTGGTCTTATACCGATCTTCTCCACATCAGAATCCACAACTAGACCAGATACCCTAGACTATAATGCTCATTGTCCCTCTCGTGCTCTCTTTCCGATCGTCATCCTCCTTTTCTATGAGTCCTGCACAGATCCAGAGGAGTAGATATCTACATATATTTGATGAAATCAACTGATTCTCATTTATGGTACAAAATACCTCTACTCAGTCGATATCAACGAAATAGTTCCACTTCTCAAAAGTGAAGACATACATGTAACTGGATGAAATAACTTTCCAGATACCTTTATCATCAGGTGGGAAGGTATCTTGGGGCCTTGCAATAGGATCATTTTAGCCATAAACAAAGATGATAAACTCTATCCGGTGAATCCTGCCACACGTAAGATCTCAAAACTTCCACTTTTATCGGTATGGATTTGGTTACGACTCCCCTTCATCGGTTAACAAGTACATGACCCAATTACTCATCAAAGATTATTGTGTTTAATTTAGCAAATGAAAATTTCAACTAAATTGAACTACATGACTCAATTGGTAACTAAAAAAATGTTCTTCATGTGTAACAGGGGTCACCCTATCTTTTTGTTAAATCTAATTTTCAATTTTTGGTGTGGTGCAGATTTCCGGCGGTGGTGGTGGTGCAATTTTTCGATGGTGGTGATGGTTGTATAGATTTTTGGTGGTGGTGATGGGTAACTGCTCTTAAACAATGGAAATATAAGTATTAGGATTAAAGTTTTAGAGTAAATTACACGAATCATCCCTCATGCAGGTGTCAAAATGCACGTTTAGTCCCTATTTTCAAAAATTAATTCGGACCGTCTCTCGTTTGTTTAACCGACACATTAAAACGAGATGATAAATGACATTGAGAGTACTAAGCTAATTTGCATGGTTATTCACATCTCGTATGTGATCCTCAGCATCCCAGTCACAAAAGTGAGAGTATAATCAA
This sequence comes from Lactuca saligna, assembly GCF_052625555.1. Taxonomy (NCBI): domain Eukaryota; kingdom Viridiplantae; phylum Streptophyta; class Magnoliopsida; order Asterales; family Asteraceae; genus Lactuca; species Lactuca saligna. The sequence continues at coordinate 62,499,260 of NC_136417.1, read as the reverse complement.
GATTAAACATGCCATTGATTAGATTCAATGAATCTAAAAAGATGTAGGACTTGAAAACCCTAATCAACATAAAAAAACTAGTAAGAATGTTACCTTGATTATTGCTTGAAGATCTTGAGCTTTTGAGAACCTTAGCACCTCAAATGTTGTGCCTCTAGTAGATCACAAACACCAAAGCAAGTTGGAGAATAATATATATATATATATATATATATATATATATATATATATATATATATTTATATATATATATAGAGAGAGAGATGGAAGGTAATTTTCAGCTCCAAGGAATCATTTAGGGGTAGTGTTGCTGAAAATATGAAGCCAATGGTTCCTTATATAAGTGAGCTGCTAGGGTTTCAGTCAAAACCCTAATTGGATTGCATAGGTCTTAAGCAGTCTAAAGATCCTTCGAGAAGCAAGGCCTTGGACGAGGTTCCTGATTCTCCACCTCTTGCTTAAACTCTTTGAACTTTTCAAAGGTCTCTTACTTGTGTTTGATTAACTAGATATACCCATATCTGCTATAATCATCAGTGAAAGTCACATAGAAGCGGTTTGCATCCCTTGTGGTGGATCTAAAGGGCCCACACACATCAGTGTGTATGAGATCCAATAAACCCTCATCCCTTTCCCAAGTACTAGTGAAGGGTGACTTGGTCATCTTTCAGAGCAAACAAGACTCACACACATCATCGTTCCTAAGGTCGAATGACTCCAACACACCATACTTTTGGATTTGGGCTATGCGCTTCTTATTAACATGTCCAAGGCGGAAATGCCATTAGCATGCTTTGTCCAAACTATTGGAAGAATCGATATGCAACACACCATTTCCTAAGTTGTCTACAACCACCACAGTTTCATATATTCCATTACAAGGCAATGCTTCAAAATAGAATGTACCATTAACGAAAGCATTAATAGAACCTTTTTCATTATCAAATGAAAATCTAAAACCCTTTTTATACAAACCATGAAAATAAATAATGTTCTGTGTCATTTCTGACGAGTAAGAGCAACTATTTAAATCTAAACCTAACCCAATACTAAGAACTAAAGAGTAAACTCCAATCTTGGTTACATGCGACACTTTTCTATTCCCCATGATCAAGTTTATATTCCCATGTTCCACATCTCTACTTCTTCTTAGAGCCTACAAATCAGAACAAATATGAAAGCCACATCGTGTATCGAGCACCCAAGACATCACATGTGATGAGTTGTTAGAATGAATAATATAAATACCTGTGAAGGATGGCTTTATCTTCCCACCCTTGATATCTTGCAAGTACTTCGTGCAACTTCGTTTCGAATGCCCTTTCTCATGGCAGTAGTAGCACTATGCATCCTTCGGGTTGGAGGGGGGGGGGGGGGGGGGGAAGTGCAGCGGGACTAGCCTTGGTTCCACTAGAAGAGGTACCATTGTGGGACTTTCCCTTGTGGCTCTTAAAAAGAGCCTTCCTCTTCTTACCCTTCCCTTGACTAATATCCAAGACGGGGGCGGTAGCAGCTGAAGTTGATGCAGCAAAATTTTCTTTCAGACTACTCTCAGCAATCCTTAGCAGGTCTTGAAGCTTGCTTAGAGTGACCTCCTCCTTGTTCATGTGGTAGGTCATACGAAACTGGTTGTAACAAGGAGGTAAGGAGTGTAGAATGATATCTATGGCCAACTCCTCATTGAATTTAACATTTAACTTCAACAAGTGGTCCATATATCTCTGCATTTTCTGTAGGTGGGCCGTGATGGACTCTCCATCCTTCATCTTGGTACTGATCATCGAAGCAATGATTTCATAGCTTTCCTGCCTCGCGCTTTTATGGTACATATACATCAAATCTTGATGAATCTCGTAGGGGTAGTAGTCCTCGTAGGACTTTTGTATTTCAGCAGTCATTGTTGTGAGCATGATGCAATGGAATTTTGTAGCATCTCGCTCGTAAGCTTCAAACACAACAATCTCCTCGGGAGTAGCAGTGTTGGTGTCAACCTCCTTTAGTTCCTTGTCAAGAACATACTCTTTATCCTCGCAGCGGGTGACCATTCGGATGTTTCAGATCCAATCATTGAAGTTGGTCCCGTCAAAAATCACCCTCTCACACAAATTCATGAGTGAGAATGAGCTAGCAGGGGTTGAGATAGAAGCGTTGGTTTTTGAATTAGACATCTGAACAGAAAAAGAGACAACGTTTGATTAGATAAGAATCTCCAATTAAATACCCAAATGAGAAATTAGGGCTAGAATCCAATACAATTATTCACAATTTAGAATAGGGATGCCATAATCTAAAATGGAAATAATTTGAAGGTAAGTGAATGACGATTCACTAATTTCCACCATAAAAAACAAAAAGAGTTTTAAGTTTTAAATGAATTGAAATTCCAAGATTCTTTTGAGATTCGTTGAACTTTTCAATGACACGTTTAAATCTCGATATGCCCTTGAAGTTTGTGACTGGGATACCAAGGATTACAAACAAGGTGTGAATAACCATGCCAATGTACTTGGTACTCTCAATGTTACAAATCACCTAATCAATGTGCCGATTAGCCACACACGCTCCATTGATCTATGATAAACATCAAGCTACCCTTTTCGATCTTTTCTAGTCCCAAATTAGTATGCCGGTTAACCACACACGCTCCACTAACGACTTGGCAGGGTGCAAAGTGTAATTTCATGGAATAGCATCATTTCACATTTTTTCTAAAGTAACTAAAATTGGGAATTTTATAAAAACATTTAGTTACTTTATATAATCATTATACTTTTAATGAGGAATTATGTGCCCTATCCTTCCCGTTCGGTTAACGACCATCCACCAATCAAGGAAGCGGTGGGTGAGAGTGGACACCCATTAAACTTCCATTTTATAGGCAACAACCTTATACCCCGTCTTATTGATCGGCTTCATGAATGAGGCCTATTAACGGTAAGACTAGCTTAATCTTATACATATATATTATTAATCTTATAATATTATAGTAGTATAAGGGTTGAATTTTAAACATGTAAAATTCTAGGGTTTAGAATTTAAATATTTCAAAATTAAACTTTTAATCAAAAAATTTTAATTCCAAAACTTGAGGGCAAGTTTTGAAACTTTTGAAAACATCTTTTAGATCAAATTTGAAAATCATTAATTAATCTTATTATTAATATTTATCACATAATTTGACCTAATATTTTCCTTTACAAGATAATTCAAATAAAAAATACAAATAATTAATTTATCTTATAAAAACAAGTAATTATCTTATTTTTGAAAATTATCCTTCATTTGAATTAGGATAATGAATACCATATTGGAAAATTCGAGTTTTATCAGTCAAAATCGTTTTTGGTAATTATCCTAATTGAATTTTAGTCAAAATCCCGAAAATCAGCTGCCAAACGAGCCGACTCGTTGTGTCACGGAACAGGACTCGCCGAGTTCATCTGGTGACTCGATGAGTCCATCATCCAGAGGCTGGAATTTTTGACCTTTGAGCTTGAACAAATCATCTATGCATCAAATACAAAAGAGAAACAACCTGGATCTGATACCACTGTTGGGTTATGAGCAAAACAACATTCCTATGGTGTTCATGCAAACCCTAATGCTTGGATCTAGTTTTCAATTTTTACATGCAACAATTTTCCAAGACTTGAAAACCCTAATCTAGCATACAACAAAACTTAAAATCAACATAAAAAACTAGTAAGAATGTTACCCTGATTGTTGCTTGAAGATCTTGTGCTTCTGAGAACCTTGGCACCTCAAATGTTGTGCCTCTAATAGATCACAACCACCAAAGCAAGTTGGAGAATAAAAGAGAGAGAGAGAGAGAGAGAGAGAGAGAGAGAGAGAGAGAGAGAGAGAGAGAAAGAGAGAGAGGGAAGGTAGTTTTTGGCTCCAAGGCATTCTTTAGGGTTAGTTTTGCAAAAATATGAAGCCAAGGGTTGCTTTTATAGGTGAGCTGCTAAGGTTTCAGTCAAAACCATAATTGGATTGCTTAGGCCTTAGGCAGTCTAAAGATCCTTCCAGAAGCAAGGCCTTGGACGAATTTAAAGTGGGATTCCCTCTTGATTTCGTCCATCCCCTTCTAAGGGATCCGAAACCCAAAATTCAATTATCTTATAATTGCAATTCCAATCCCCTAGGCTCAATTAATATCTTTTGATCACAAAATTAATTCTTAATTAATTAATTTTTTTTCAAATAGGGCTATGATAATTAATTTCATATATTATTCATATAATATATTAATAAACCATAATAACCTCTTTCTCCATTATTCATCCAGTCAAGTTGCTTTGGTGAAGGCAACCCAAAAGGACCATGCTACAATCGGGTCAAGTACATACCAAATATAGTTATGGGCTTAGACACTAATCCAACAAGAAGGACCATAGTGACATGTTTTAGATTGGGATGATTCTTGATCAAAATTGATGGTCACATGGGAATATGGAAAATGTTTCCATAATGGAAGTTGATGATAAAGTCTACATGTGAGTTAGTCTAACATGCATGAAATTTTGAAAATTTTAAAACTTTTAAATAAATTCGAAAACCATCATTTATTACAAATTGTTTTTAAAATAAGTTCAACACCAAAGAAATCCCAGAAATCATGAAACAAATATGAGGAGGTGCAGGATCACACCTTCATCTTCCCGCGATCCTCAGAAGTACCTGAAACATAATCCAAAACTGTAAGCCCGAAGCTTAGTGAGTTCCCCCAAAATACCAATCACAATACAAAACGAGAATAATATCACAAACAACATGCATTCAGAGCCTTTAGTCTGACTGGAACGTCCCACCGGCCTACAGTTTATTTGGTACGCTCACAGAACCTACAACATGACATGTACGCCACCTCGGGCCTTCAGCCTATCTGGAGCGTTCTCCAAGCCTTCGGCTTGACTGGTATTCCCCATTGGCCTTTAGTCTATCCGGGATACCATGGGTCTGTTGGCCTTTAACACAAAGCAGGTTCGTCTCAACCCACCCACACATAACATGTTGACATATACATAACAAATAAACATATAACCAATCAATCAGGCAAACAGACAAATCTTACAGATCACTAAGTATAGCATCATCCTATTACCAGGATACAGATCTAAAAGATCACTACAATACTCAAACATGCAATAATCAGGATAACAATCCAAAAGGGTCGGCCTTGGTGACTTCAACCCAATAAGTATAGTGAGGAACACTCACCTCACAAGTAGCGCTGAAACGGTAAAATCAAACCCCAAAACTTAGCTCCGGACTCAAAATCCTACAACCGCCATGTGACCATTTCTATCAAAACTCCGAAATACCTAGAATACTCTCAAAGTCAAACTTGGTCAACCATGGTCAAGGTCAAAGCCAACAGTTAATGTCAACAGTCCATGTTGATCTAACTTGTCGAGTGCAGATACTAACTCGTCGAGTTACTACAGTACTCAGAGAAGAGGGGAAAACCCAAGCCAACTCATTGAGTTCCTACAATATCCAGAAAATCGGCAAAACCCGCGCCAATTCGCCGAGTTATCAGGACAACTCGTCGAGTTTTCCCAGTCTTAACATATTCAACCCCTTCTTAACGAATTTAATGCCTTAAACTATAGATCTAGTACCCAAGAGCTGAAATACCACGTAAAGTTGCTAACTTTATGTCCATGCATGCCACAAAGAGGCTCCAAAACTCAAGAAAGGCTTAATAAGGGACCTAAAACGTGAAGGAGACCTAGAACTTGATAAAGCTTGCAACTTTAAGTCCAATGAGGCCATAAAATGTCCAGATCTGAAGTGATAACTTCATGAAATGCTCAATCCCAAGAACGATCCCAAAATGAGCCAAAAATGACAATAAACTTCCAATGAAGAGATATAAGCAATAGATGAGCAAGTTTTCGACTTTATACCTCAATAGAGTAGCTAAACTCAAGGAGATTCTGGATCTAAAGCTTCCCCCCTTCAAGCTAGGCACTGCCAACTTCAAGATCTTCAAAAGACCACCAAGAGAACACTCTTCAAGCTCACACACACACACACACACTCAAATATGGGAGAGAAAACACGAGACTAGGGTTTTTGGACAGGGGAGACGGGTAAGGAGGCCACCCAAAGGGTATAAGGCCTTTCAATAGGGTGCAACACCCTAAAAATGAGGGTTTCTTAATCAGCTACCAAGTCATCGATTTTTCCCTCTCCAACTCATCGAGTTGGTCTAAAAATATACACGGCCCAAAAGTCTTCAACACATCGAGTTGAGACCATCAACTCGACGAGTTCCAAGGAGAATGTTAAGGAATAAATTTCATACATGGAATTTGGGATGTTACAACTCTCCCCACTTGAACTAGGCTTCGTCCTCGAAGCCTGCTGCGAGGAACAAATCCGAATAATGCTCCTGCATTTCAGCCTCTGGATCCTAGGTTCACTTGGATCCCCTCCGATGCTACCATTGTACCTTCACTAAAGGTACCTCCTTGCTACGCAGGACCTTTACCTTCCTATCTAGAATCGCTACCGGCCTCTCCACATAGTTGGGGCTCTCATCAACTTGGATATCATCCAATGATACCACTACATCCTTGTCCAAAATGCACTTCCGCAACTACAAAATGTGAAAATGCTATGAATCTGACTGAGTTCCTCCGGAAGATCCAATCTGTAAGAAGCCTTTCCAACCCTAACAATAGCCTGGAATGGTCCAATAAATCAGGGACCTAACTTTCCCCTCTTCTTGAAGCGGATTACACCTTTCCACGGTGAGACCTTCAACAACATTATGTCACCGACCTGAAAATCCAACTCAGATCAGCTCAAGTAGGCATAACTCTTCTGCCGACTCTGAGTAATCTGCAATCTCTGTCTAATCTGCTGAATTATCTCTGTAGTCTGTAGAACCACCTCGGTTCAACCCATGAACATGTGACCAACCTCCCCCCAACAGACTGGGGTACGACATCTCCGCCCATACAAAAGCTCAAAAGGCGGGGCACCAATACTGGAGTGGAAACTATTGTTGTAGGAGAACTCTGCGAGAGGTAGGTAGGAGTCCCAACTCTGACCAAAATCAATAACGCAGGATCTCAACATATCCTTGAGAGTCTGAATGGTTTGCTCTCTCTGGCCATCAGTCTGCGGATGATAAGTTGTGTTGAAATGTAGTCTCGTGCCCAATTCCTCATGGAACTTCTGCTAGAAACGAGAGGTGAACCAAACGTCACGGCTTGAAACAATAGAGACTAGAACCCCATGGCAAGAAACGATCTCGTGAATATACACATCGGCTAACTTCTCGGCCGATGAGCTGTCCCGAATTGCCAAAAAGTGAGCACTCTTGGTTAGTCGATCCACGATGGCGCAAATAGTGTCAATACCCTTTGTTGTCTTCGGTAACCTGATGATAAAATCCATCGAAATCTGCTACCATTTCCACATGGGAACCTCCACAGGTTGTAGCTTGCAATGCGGCCTATGATGCTCGACCTTGACCATCCTACAAGTCAAGCATATTTTAAAATACCAAGCGATCTATCTCTTCATGCACGACCACTTCATGAATACAATTACATGCAACAAAGCTTAAATAATCTTTTGAGTAAAGGAATCAACCCTACAACGTTTAGACTTAGAGAAGAGTTGTGCAATAGGTCCAAGTCCTTCATTCTAAGATTATTTAACCTTCATAGCATGTAATTTAATGTATTCATTCAATGGTTAACTCACATCAATATGGGTCCCACAAAGCACAAAGAAAGCAACATTCGATCAGAGGAGCCGACTGGCACTAAGACATGATAAAATCAGATAGATCATCATATGAAATTCTCTATCTCTATCTTCTAGCATCTCAGATGCAACTTTGCACTGCCCTCACTCTCTCAAGAGCATCTAATCATTCTTCACGCTGACCCATTATTAACTGCAATCACTCATGAAACTTCCACCAACCCTGCAGCCACTCATGCATGCTAATCATACATAACGCTGGATCCCATAGACAATCGAATACATGACTCTACTATAAGCCCTTAATCAGACAAGAACAAGAAGTAAAGCTAAATCAAACATTCTCAGGCTATAGAATCTTTGTTATGTACAACTATGATGCACATACTAAGTGATCACAGGATATCAAGCATCATATAATCATGCCATTTAATCATGTAATTCCTGAAGATCCATAGCCTATCACTAGCATGCTGCTCTAACATATCATCATACAAATAACATTGTGGTAATTTGGTATCCACTTACTGGCTACGACTGATCGTACATATCACATCCTCGTTGATTATTTTGAAAACAATTTGAAAATCATTTTTAAAATCTTTTCCTTTGTTTAAGACTGGATTCACATGAGTGTTCCTCTAATTCACTCAAACCAAGGATCTGATACCAACTTGTAACATCCTAAAAATTTCAACAAATTTAAACTTTTCAAAACAACCCATTTACTAATAAAAGTGTTTACATAATTATTGTTCCAAAACATTATTTAAAATCAGAGTCTCCCAGGATCCAATCAGTAGTAAAACCAAGGATGTGTACAGTCATGCCTTCGCCTTGCCACAATCATTTGAAGCACCTGGTATAATAAAATGAAACTGTAAGCACAAATCTTAGTGAATTCCCCCAAAATACCATCACACAAACAGATAACATAAACCAACAAACAACATACATATAAAGTCTTAAGCCTGACTGGAACTCCCCACCAGCCTACAGTCTATATGGTATGTTCACAAAGCCTTCAACAATATAGGAACGCCCTACCGACCTACAGTCTATCTGGTATGATCACAGAACCTTCATAATGACTGGTACGCCTTGTCAGGCCTTCAGCCTATCTGGAACGTTCTCTGCGCCTTTGGCCTAACTGGTATGCCTCTCAGGCCTAAAGTCTATCCGTCACACCCTAGGTCTCTGTGACAATCGTCAATCTTGAGTCAAGTCAAGTCATCAGGTCAAGCCGGTCAACTCGATTAAACCTTGTGTATTAGGGTTTGTGTTATGTTTGTACTGTATAACTTGCTATATTAATGGGAAAACATCACTTGAGAAAAGTCTCGTGTTAAAAATTTCCTAAGCCCTAGTGCTAATCAATGAACTAAATTGATAAAAACCATGTTGCATACTCATTGGGAGTGTGTGGGATCCTTAACCATGACTTAACGGGGCTCAAGAGACTTGCATTGCGGAGCCAAACACTCACAAATGCCACACTTGAAATCTCTCTCAAATATCTCTCTGTATGAGAAATCTCTCCAAGAATGACAAATCTCTCCCAAATCTCTCCAAGTATGTGAAATCTCTCTCAAATATCTCTTTGTATGAGAAATCTCTCCAAGAATGTCAAATCTCTCCCAAATCTCTCCAAGTATGCGAAATCTCTCTCAAATATCTCTTTGTATGAGAAATCTGTCCAAGAATGTCAAATCTCTCCCAAATCTCTCCAAGTATGAGAAATCTCTCCCAAATCTTTTTAGAATCATTCGGGTCATTCCGGCCCTTAACCGGGTCAAAAACGGCTTAAAACGGGGAGAAAACAAGAAAAATAGGCTTTAGGAACCGAAACCAAGAAGAGAGGCTTCTTAGGCGAGGACCGAGCCTCTGTTGGCTGTGGCATGCGAGGACCGAGCCTCTGTTGGCTAAAGAATGCGAGGACCGAGCCTCTGTTGGCTGTGGCATGCGAGGACCGAGCCTCTGTTGGCTAAAGAATGCGAGGACCGAGCCTCTGTTGGTTGTGGCATGCGAGGACCGAGCCTCTGTTGGCTAAAGAATGCGAGGACCGAGCCTCTGTTGGCTAAATGCACGCGAGGACTGAGCCTCGGTTCTCTGTCGCCTCATCTGCTCCCTTCTTCTCGCTCTGTCTCTACCCGCCTCTCTGTCTCTTCCCTACTCTCGGTCTCTACTCCGCCCCTCTGTCTCTTCACGCCCTCTGTTCTCTCCTCCCCCCTCTCGGTTCCTTCCCTCTCTCTTCTCCCCTCTCGGTTTCAGCATCAGAAGGCCGAACCTCGGCCAGACTTCGGGAATTTGTCACTTTTAGCCCATTTTTGATATTTTTAACATTTTAAGCCTGTTTTTCGTGATTTTAAAGCGGGATTTTCTCCAGAAATTATATTTTAACATAATAAACTCTAAATATTCATAATTTAAACATATTTTTATGAAAATCATTATCTAAATAATAAAGATCTAATGGGGGATTTATTTAAGGTGGAGTGTTGACTTTGCCTTAACTTATGACACAAGCAACCACCCTACACCCACTCTATGACCAGCCATACCTCCCCACCTTACCTATGTCACTTCAATGTCCCATTACACTCAAATTTCACTCACTCCCACGTTTTTTTTAAGCTGGAACAAACAACCACACTCCTCATTTTCTCTCATTTCTCTCATTCCACTAAGTAACAAACACCACTTTTCTCTCAAACTTTTTCTACACAAATTTTCGAGATTCAAGGCTGATTTCAAGTGTTCTTCCACTCTTAGTAAGTAAAAATTCATCCTCCCTATTATTATTTCACTTCCTTCTACTCAAATCTTTGATTGCTTACACAAACTCCATAACCATAATGTTAGATTCTCGAAAACCTTCAAGGCATCTCCAAGTGTTCTTGAATTAAACACTTCCATTCTTCAACAATCATCTATTGAAATCACTTAAGGTGAGTTCATACCCCTACATTTTCATGTTTTCTCAAGTTTTCAGGGGGGGAATACAAGTTAAAACACCAAGAACATAACTAAAATTTTCTAACAGCCTTCATCAGAAAAGTTCAACTCCATTCACGGACTGTTTTGGGCATCTTAAACATTTTTGTTTTCAAAACTGTACAAGGTGCAAATAGTTCATGTTTGTAGCTTTAAAATGACTACTTGCACATCTCCATACGATTTTTCTACAATTTATGGTGATTTTTACAAAACTACCTATCATTTCAAACAATAATCCGGACCAGTCTGTGATTATGGAATTTTTCACACAAGTTGAAGGTCATTAAAAATCGTGATAAAAATTATGAGTAAACTAGACACCTTTTGTGAACTCTCAGAATTTACGGATCTAGTTTTCGACTTCGTATGATTTTTCTATGATTTTTCCAAAACAGGGCAGAATGGCCAAAGTTAGCCAACAGCATGTAAATATCATAACACTTTGTATTATGTTGAGCAAAGTGTATAATCATAAGTTCTAATATTTGAATGTGTTTCCTTGTTAGTTTATCATTATGAACTGAAACTAAGTCATTCATACTAAATATTATTCATTCATTTTGGAACACGTATTATTTAACTATAAAAAGTATAGTTTGATAAATTCACAACACTAATACATTTCCATAAAAGAATTCATACATATTACATACATTTTAGATAAACTATAATAGGTATAGTTTATGATACATCACTCAAAACACTCGTACAAAAAGGGTACATTCATACAAGAAAGATTTATATTCACACACATTTCACGTAAACTTGTTAACCTATGTTGTGAGACTCTCTCTCCCCGTACGTCCGAGTGCGGGATATAATTCCTGGTAGTTATAATCAGAACCTCCTTGAGGGAGAACGTGATACTTGTATATAGATCTATATTGGGTTTGACACCCCACACCTTGCTGCTAGCTACAGTGGGACCTGCAGGTCTACGGGTGACAAATGTCATTTCATTTTCGCGATGCCTGAGAAACGTTGTGGCAGGTTCACATAGTCACAGTATGATTATAGCGACTCACCTAGGGAGTTAACAATTCATAAAGTTTACGGGATTTCATAAAACCGAAGTAGGTTTTAGGTTGATTAAAAATTTACTTTCCATATCATTTTAAACTCACGACATTTCTACTAAGTAATGATGATTTCTTATACATTTTGGTCTTTGGTTATAAGGCAACATTTTACGGATTTCAAGGAAAATATCGGATTTTTCTGAGACAAACGCGACATTTACATGTGAAAGACTTCTACTAAGATTATTAATAAAAGCTTATGAACTCACCAACCTTTGTGTTGACACTTTTCAAACAACTTGTATTCTCAGGAAAACACTAAACAGGTAATCAAGTGCTTTTGAGGATGGGACGTTAAGGCGTCAAACTTTTCATATTTTGACAACATATTGTAATTGATTTTGAAACATGTAATTCATACAAGTGATGTAACTTTTTCAATTATATATATGTTGGTTGTGTTTGTTTAAATTACTATTGAAATTGTGGTTATGATACTATACATGAAGTCCTCCACCCCCAGACGTTTCCGCCATCCTTGGTTTGGGGGTGTGACAGATTGGTATCAGAGCGCGGTTTATAGTGAATTAAGTATGTCAATCCACATAAGATATACAAACTATAAACACATTTGGGACTAAAAGTCTTTGATTCTTAAAATGCTTTAACGAGTTGTACTTTTAGAAAACAAATAATTTCTTGTTTTAAAGTATACTTACATGCATTCTATACCAGCATGGTGTCATAACTTAGGAGAACATAAATTGAAAGAAGAGGAGTCGAACATTATTAATACGCCTTAGCATGTGTAATCAGTTCTGGGAGGGATATAGCCTGATCAACTATATCCGTCCAAGAAGTAAATTACGCACACTAAGGAATAGTCGTAATGAGCGACAAATCTGATAACCTAATTACACTCCATAAAGAACACGCTAAGAACCAAATATAAACATTTAAAAATACTATAGGAGTATTTGTACGTTTCTATAGCGCCAGATTATTATTTTCCGATATGTGCTTCTTAACCCCGTTTCTCGTGCAGACGACATGGCAGGATTTCATATACCCGGGGACCCCTATTTTCCCAATCAGGGAAACGCGGGATGGATCGATGATGAGCCTGAGGAGGATCCCGAGGAGGATCCCGAAGAGGATCCCGAGGAGGAGCCCGAGGAGGAAGACGAACAAGAAGAAGAAGAGGAAGACGACCAAGAAGAAGAGGAAGACGAAGAGGAAGAAGAGGAAGGTGATGAGATAGTCATGTTTGGGAACGAAGCGGAGGAACCACCAGAATTATTCAACCCTCCCTACATCGCGAGGGTACCCGCGCACCGTTTTGGATACAACGGACCTGAACCCCCTTGGGTAACAACGATCGAAAGATGGAGCCGACAACAACGCCAGCGGTCACCATATGGCTACCAACGAGGTTACTATGATCTCACTCATGGTGGACCAGCTGACAGAGCTCTCCCCGTTACGATACAACGAATAGCAAGTATGGATGATCGTGGTAGGACGACGACCGATCAGGTCCGGGAGTTAAGTGCCATCGTACAGTCTACTACTGATCGCACCAGAGACCTGGAACGAGACTCCCACCACAGAGACCAACTCATTCAAGACCTTCTCGCAGCTCAAGCAGAAACAAGAGAGTATCGGGAAAGATACATGGCACTCGAAGAGAGAATGGTTGCAGCCGAACGCAGATTGGCGGAACTACAGGGCGCATCGACATCATCGCAGCCTCCGTTAAAGAAGGGTCGCAGTGATTAGAACTCGTTACTATTCCCACGTCTTAGCAGTAAAATTTTATGAGTACACGTTGGTGCTACTCTTTGTATGTAGGTCGACCCTGCGACTATGTGATTACACTATTCAAAGGGCTTTTGTAATGCCAAAACTACCTTTTGTAACGATGTAATGTAGACTCTTATGAGGTCAAACTTTTCCCTCTAAACGTTATGTACTAAAAGTTATCAATGAAATTTGGCATGTGTTTTATTTATTGAATGTTTGGCACTATACATCATAACCTGATCACACAAACAGTTTACGAATAATAAAGTTATGATAAAATACAAGAGGGATGAAACCAGTAACACTCGACTCGTTATCACTATTGAAGTCTTACCGACTAGTCATTTTTTTTATGACAGAACCATGCCACCAAGGAAAAGACCAAGGCCTTCCAACAACACAGTGCCGCCTCCACCACCACCTCTGCAGTTTGATCCTGCAATGTTCCAGGCTGCAGTAACGGCAGCCGTGGTGGCAGCAATGTCGCAAATGGGAACCAATGGTTCTGGCGGTTCTGGATCCGGAGCTACCAATTCCATTCATGGGGACAGCATGGGGCGTACGAGGGAGTGCTCTTATAAAGACTTCACGAATGGCAAACCCGACCCTTTCAATGGAAGCGGGGGCGTTATCACACTGGTGCAATGGTTCGAAAGGACCGAGGCAGTTTTTGAAATCTGCGCTTGTCCCGAAGCGAGCAAGGTCAAGTATGCGGCATTCACTTTCACTGGAAAAGCACTTACTTGGTGGAATGGCCGAGTTAAATCACTTACTCCTGCAGTAGCTAACGCAATCAGCTGGGAGGATTTGAAAGCCCTAATGTTAAAGGAATACTGCCCGAGGGGCGAAATACAAAAACTTGAAGAAGAACTTTGGAACCTCAGAATGATAGGCACTGATCTTGAAACTTATACTGCCCGTTTCAACGACCTAGCACTCCTCTGTCCAACAATGGTCACTCCAGAAGAGAAGAAGGTGGAACGATATCTCTGGGGGCTGTCATCCCAGATTCAAGATAGTGTATTGGCCTCGAAACCCACTACCTTTGAGAGTGCCAAGGAATTGGCACAACAACTCATAGATCACAGGGCTAGCCGTGGTACCGTGATAACCACCACTGACCGAACAAAAGGAGGGAACAACAAGAGGAAGTTCTGGGGCAATACAAAGAAACAACCAATTCAGGACCCCGCCAAAAAGCAACAGATTGTTGCTGTTCGTGCTGCCACTACTGCTGCCGCTCCAGCGCCACCGAAACAGTATACAGGAACTCTTCCAAAGTGCAACAAGTGTAACTACCACCATAACGGTGCTTGTCGAGAGTTACACTGCAATAACTGTAACAAAAAGGGGCACACCGCACGATTCTGTAGAGCGACTACCCAACCCGCCGCACAAGTCGCTACGACCGCCAACACCGGAGCAAGCCAAACCTGCTATGGATGTGGTGAAACGGGACACTTCAGGAGGAACTGCCCATAGGCACGAGCCCCTAATGCTGGGGGTGTAGGGAGAGTCCTAACTTTAGGGTAGGGAGAAGCAGTTAAGGATCCCTCTGTGGTTACTGGTACGTTCCTCCTCAATAACTCTTATGCATGCGTACTTTTTGATAGTGGGGCAGAAAGAAGTTTCATAAGTCACCAATTCAAACATATACTTAAGCAAAATTCTCAACCACTAGAAGATTCTTACATCGTAGAAATGGCAAATGGAAAGGTTGAGCGTGCTAATGATATTTACATAGGGTGTACTCTCACTCTAGACAACCATTTGTTCAAAATTGACCTTATGCCGGTCACCATAAAAAGCTTCGATATAATCATTGGTATGGATTGGTTAAGCCTTCATCATGCTGACATTCTATGTTATGAAAGGGCCGTCCGCCTCAATCTGCCGAATGGCAACGTTCTCACCGTTTATGGCAATAAACCTAGTGCGAACCTACAAATCATCTCTTGTGTTAAAACCCAAAAGTACCTCCGAAACAAATACCATGCTTTCTTAGCCCACATCGTAGACAAGAAACAGGAGGTGAAGGACATCAAAGAAATTCCAGAAGTATGCAACTTCCCTGATGTTTTCCCAGACGATCTGCCAGGTGTACCACTCGCACGACAAGTCGAATTTCGGATCGACTTAATCCCAGGAGCTACCCCCGTCACCAGGGCTCCATATCGCTTAGCACCGGCAGAAATGCAAGAACTATCCAGCCAGTTGAATGAACTATTGAGCAAAGGGTTCATCAGGCCAAGCTTCTCGCCCTGGGGAGCACCAGTCTTATTTGTAAAGAAGAAGGATGGGTCTTTTCGCATGTGCATAGACTATCGAGAACTAAAAAAACTCACTATCAAGAATCGTTATCCCCTACCCCGAATCGATGACCTCTTCGACCAGCTCCATGGAGCCAGCTACTTTTCAAAAATCGACCTGAGGTCGGGCTATCATCAACTACGAGTTCAGGAAGAGGATATCCCCAAGACGGCATTCAGAACTCGTTATGGGCACTATGAGTTTGTAGTGATGCCATTCGGGTTAACTAACGCGCCTGCGGTGTTCATGGATTTGATGAATCGAGTGTGTCGACCCTTCTTGGATAAATTCGTCATCGTATTCATCGACGATATCTTGGTCTATTCGAGGAGCGAAGAAGAGCACAGACAACACCTACGACTAGTTCTGGAGATTTTAAGAACCGAGAAGCTTTACGCCAAATTCTCAAAGTGTGAATTTTGGCTCCGTGAAGTAGGATTCCTTGGCCACGTAGTAAGCAAGGAAGGAATACATGTAGACCCCTCAAAGATCAAAGCAATCGAAGATTGGTCAACACCTACAACGCCAATAGAAATCCGACAGTTTTTGGGACTCGCAGGCTACTATCGAAGATTCATACAAAACTTCTCCAAGATCGCTAAGCCTCTTACCACCTTGACTCATAAAGGTGTAGTGTTCGAATGGGAAGATAAACAAGAAGCCGCCTTCCAGACACTAAAGCAAGCCCTATGCAGCGCACCAGTCTTGTCTCTTCCAGAAGGAACCGATGATTTTGTGGTGTATTGCGATGCTTCGAATCAAGGCCTCGGCTGTGTGCTCATGCAAAGGGGAAAAGTCATCGCTTATGCATCAAGGCAACTGAAGACACATGAAGTTAATTATACAACCCACGACCTCGAACTGGGAGCGGTGGTGTTCGCCCTGAAGATCTGGAGGCACTACCTTTACGGAACCAAGTGCACCATCTTCACTGATCACAAAAGTCTTCAGCACATTCTCAATCAGAAAGAACTTAACATGCGCCAAAGAAGATGGGTGGAATTACTGAATGACTACGAATGTGAAATTCGCTACCACCCGGGCAAGGACAATGTAGTAGCCGATGCCTTAAGCAGGAAAGAATACACGGGTCGCCGAGTAAAATCCCTAGCCATGACCATCCACTCCCAACTGGCCACCCAGATCAAGGATGCCCAATTAGAAGCCTTGAAACCAGAAAATGTGGCAAGCGAAGCACTAAGGGGGATGGATAAGAACTTGGAAGTCAAAGGGGATGGAACTCGTTATCTCATGAATCGAATCTGGACACCGAAGTTCGGTGGGTACCGAGACGTTGTAATGAACGAGGCCCACAAGACTCGATACTCCATTCACCCTGGGTCAGATAAGATGTATCTCGACCTCAAAAGGTTATACTGGTGGCCAAACATGAAGGCTGAAATTGCTACTTATGTGAGCAAGTGCCTCACTTGCGCCAAGGTCAAGGTGGAATATCAGAAGCCATCAGGACTACTTCAACAACCGGATATACCCGAGTGGAAGTGGGAGCGAATAACCATGGACTTCATAACCAAACTGCCTAAGACATCAGGTGGGATGGATACCATATGGGTGGTTGTGGACAGATTGACCAAGTCCGCGCACTTCCTGCCAATAAAGGAAACAGACAAGATGGAGAAGTTAACCAGGTCGTACATTAAAGAGATCGTGCGACTACATGGTGTACCAACATCCATTATCTCTAATCGAGATAGTAGATTCACCTCGCGTTTCTGGCAGTCCCTACAGAAGTCTCTGGGAACCAGGCTAGACATGAGTACGGCCTACCATCCACAAACTGACGGACAAAGCGAGAGAACCATCCAGACATTGGAAGACATGCTGAGAGCCTGTGTGATAGATTTTGGTAAGGCATGGGATACCCATCTACCGCTTATCGAATTCTCTTATAATAACAGCTATCACACTAGCATTGGAGTCGCTCCATTCGAAGCTCTCTACGGTCGCAAGTGTAGATCACCACTGTGTTGGACCGAAGTTGGAGATACTCAGCTAGCCAGAGGGCAAGTCCCTGATAGCACCCTTACTGGGCCTGAAATCATAAGGGAAACCACAGAAAAGATCACTCAAATTCGGGAAAGACTAAAAGCGTCTCGTGATCGACAAAAGAGTTACGCGGATAAGCGACGCAAACCTTTAGAATTCCAGGTCGGAGACCGGGTACTACTAAAAGTTTCCCCCTGGAAGGGGATGATACGTTTCGGTAAACGAGGGAAACTAAACCCAAGGTACATCGGTCCGTTCGAAATCCTTGCTAGGATTGGTCCTGTGGCGTACAAACTCCGACTACCACAAGAACTTAGTAATGTACACCCTACCTTCCACATATCCAACTTAAAGAAGTGTCTGTCTGACGAGACACTCGTAATACCACTCGAAGAAATCGAAGTTAATGAAAATCTCCACTTTGTGGAGGAACCCATCGAGATCATGGATCGAGAGATCAAGAGAACAAAACAAAGTCGCATTCCCATAGTGAAGCTTCGTTGGAACGCGAAACAAGGGCCTGAGTTTACCTGGGAACGTGAAGATCAAATGAAGCAAAAGTATCCACATCTTTTCCCAAACCTTTGAAGTTCCCAGCCGAATTTAAATTTCGGGATGAAATTCCCTCTAACGGGGGGATGATGTGACAATCGTCAATCTTGAGTCAAGTCAAGTCATCAGGTCAAGCCGGTCAACTCGATTAAACCTTGTGTATTAGGGTTTGTGTTATGTTCGTACTGTATAACTTGCTATATTAATGGGAAAACATCACTTGAGAAAAGTCTCGTGTTAAAAATTTCCTAAGCCCTAGTGCTAATCAATGAACTAAACTGATAAAAACCATGTTGCATACTCATTGGGAGTGTGTGGGATCCTTAACCACGACTAAACGGGGCTCAAGAGACTTGCATTGCGGAGCCAAACACTCACAAATGCCACACTTGAAATCTCTCTCAAATATCTCTCTATATGAGAAATCTCTCCAAGAATGACAAATCTCTCCCAAATCTCTCCAAGTATGTGAAATCTCTCTCAAATATCTCTTTGTATGAGAAATCTCTCCAAGAATGTCAAATCTCTCCCAAATCTCTCCAAGTATGCGAAATCTCTCTCAAATATCTCTTTGTATGAGAAATCTCTCCAAGAATGTCAAATCTCTCCCAAATCTCTCCAAGTATGAGAAATCTCTCCCAAATCTCCCTCAAATAGTTTCCGTAACTTTTTAGAATCATTCGGGTCATTCCGGCCCTTAACCGGGTCAAAAACGGCTTAAAACGGGGCGAAAACGAGAAAAATAGGCTTTAGGAACCGAAACCAAGAAGAGAGGCTTCTTAGGCGAGGACCGAGCCTCTGTTGGCTGTGGCATGCGAGGACTGAGCCTCGGTTGGCTAAAGAATGCGAGGACCGAGCCTCTGTTGGCTGTGGCATGCGAGGACCGAGCCTCTGTTGGCTAAAGAATGCGAGGACCGAGCCTCTGTTGGCTGTGGCGCCATGCGAGGACCGAGCCTCTGTTGGCTAAAGAATGCGAGGATCGAGCCTCTGTTGGCTAAATGCACGCGAGGACCGAACCTCGGTTCTCTGTCGCCTCATCTGCTCCCTTCTTCTCGCTCTGTCTCTACCCGCCTCTCTGTCTCTTCCCTACTCTCGGTCTCTACTCCGCGCCTCTGTCTCTTCGCGCCCTCTGTTCTCTCCTCCCCCCTCTCGGTTCCTTCCCTCTCTCTTCTCCCCTCTCGGTTTCTACCCTCCCTCCTCTCGGTTTCAGCATCAGAAGGCCGAACCTCGGCCAGACTTCGGGAATTTGTCACTTTTAGCCCATTTTTGATATTTTTAACATTTTAAGCCCGTTTTTCGTGATTTTAAAGCGGGATTTTCTCCAGAAATTATATTTTAACATAATAAACTCTAAATATTCATAATTTAAACATATTTTTATGAAAATCATTATCTAAATAATAAAGATCTAATGGGGGATTTATTTAAGGTGGAGTGTTGACTTTGCCTTAAATTATGACACAAGCAACCACCCCACACCCACTCTATGACCAGCCATACCTCCCCACCTTACCTATGTCACTTCAATGTCCCCTTACACTCAAATTTCACTCACTCCCACGTTTTTTTTGAGCTGGAACAAACAACCACACTCCTCATTTTCTCTCATTTCTCTCATTCCACTAAGTAACAAACACCACTTTTCTCTCAAACTTTTTCTACACAAATTTTCGAGATTCAAGGTTTATTTCAAGTGGTCTTCCACTCTTAGTAAGTAAAAATTCATCCTCCCTATTATTATTTCACTTCCTTCTACTCAAATCTTTGATTGCTTACACAAACTCCATAACCATAATGTTAGATTCTCGAAAACCTTCAAGGCATCTCCAAGTGTTCTTGAATTAAACACTTCCATTCTTCAACAATCATCTATTGAAATCACTTAAGGTGAGTTCATACCCCTACATTTTCATGTTTTCTCAAGTTTTCAGGGGGGGAATACAAGTTAAAACACCAAGAACATAACTAAAATTTTCTAACAGCCTTCATCAGAAAAGTTCAACTCCATTCACGGACTGTTTTGGGCATCTTAAACATTTTTGTTTTCAAAACTGTACAAGGTGCAAATAGTTCATGTTTGTAGCTTTAAAATGACTACTTGCACATCTCCATACGATTTTTCTACAATTTATGGTGATTTTTACAAAACTGCCTATCATTTCAAACAATAATCCGGACCAGTCTGTGATTATGGAATTTTTCACACAAGTTGAAGGTCATTAAAAATCGTGATAAAAATTATGAGTAAACTAGACACCTTTTTTGAACTCTCAGAATTTACGGATCTAGTTTTCGACTTCGTATGATTTTTCTATGATTTTTCCAAAACAGGGCAGAATGGCCAAAGTTAGCCAACAGCATGTAAATATCATAACACTTTGTATTATGTTGAGCAAAGTGTATAATCATAAGTTCTAATATTTGAATGTGTTTCCTTGTTAGTTTATCATTATGAACTGAAACTAAGTCATTCATACTAAATATTATTCATTCATTTTGGAACACGTATTATTTAACTATAAAAAGTATAGTTTGATAAATTCACAACACTAATACATTTCCATAAAAGAATTCATACATATTACATACATTTTAGATAAACTATAATAGGTATAGTTTATGATACATCACTCAAAACACTCGTACAAAAAGGGTACATTCATACAAGAAAGATTTATATTCACACACATTTCACGTAAACTTGTTAACCTATGTTGTGAGACTCTCTCTCTCCCCGTACGTCCGAGTGCGGGATATAATTCCTGGTAGTTATAATCAGAACCTCCTTGAGGGAGAACGTGATACTTGTATATAGATCTATATTGGGTTTGACACCCCACACCTTGCTGCTAGCTATAGTGGGACCTGCAGGTCTACGGGTGACAAATGTCATTTCATTTTCGCGACGCCTGAGAAACGTTGTGGCAGGTTCACATAGTCACAGTATGATTATAGCGACTCACCTAGGGAGTTAACAATTCATAAAGTTTACGGGATTTCATAAAACCGAAGTAGGTTTTAGGTTGATTAAAAATTTACTTTCCATATCATTTTAAACTCACGACATTTCTACTAAGTAATGATGATTTTTTATACATTTTGGTCTTTGGTTATAAGGCAACATTTTACGGATTTCAAGGAAAATATCGGATTTTTCTGAGACAAACGCGACATTTACATGTGAAAGACTTCTACTAAGATTATTAATAAAAGCTTATGAACTCACCAACCTTTGTGTTGACACTTTTCAAACAACTTGTATTCTCAGGAAAACACTAAACAGGTAATCAAGTGCTTTTGAGGATGGGACGTTAAGGCGTCAAACTTTTCATATTTTGACAACATATTGTAATTGATTTTGAAACATGTAATTCATACAAGTGATGTAACTTTTTCAATTATATATATGTTGGTTGTGTTTGCTTAAATTACTATTGAAATTGTGGTTATGATACTATACATGAAGTCCTCCACCCCCAGACGTTTCTGCCATCCTTGGTTTGGGGGTGTGACAGTCTCTTAGCCTTTAGCACATAGCAGGATCGCCTCAACCCAACCATACACAACATGTCAACATATACAAATCTAAAACACATAGAAGCCCAATAAACCATAACAACTTATCGATACAACATTACCGGGTTTGTTGACTCATAACACAAAGCAGTACAGTCTCAACCCACCCACACCATGACGAGATATACACAACTAAACATATAACCAGTCAACAAAAAATCAGGCAGATCTTACAGATCACTAAGCATAGCATCATCCTATATACCAGGATAACAATCCAATGGTCCGGCCTTGGTGCCTTTGACCCAAAAGTACAGTGAGGAAGACTTACCTTGAAAACTGAATAGAACTGATAAGGTCAGACTCTGAATCTCACCTCTCTAACCGATACCTATTTCCACCAAGTGACCAACTCCATCAAAAATCCCAAAATACCCAAAATACCCTCAAGGTCAAACTTGGTTAAAGTCAATGAGTCAAACTCAATAAGTCAACTGAGTCAACCTAGCCGAGCCAACTCGATCGAGTCAACTACTCCCATGTACGTAGGGCATACCCTCATAACCTCCAAACTCCAATAAGTTCTTAATAGCTTAAGCAGTTACGTCTATTTTCCAGATCTAAGGTCCAAATGCACTCTAGAGTCATAAAGTTTCCAATTTATGACTTTACAGGTCCAGAAAGTGCTTAACATAAGGTCTTCTACAAGACACATGAAGTAAAACTAACAAATAGGACCTCATTTTTGTGGCTTAGGACCCCCTGGGGTCCGAAAGGATAGCACAAATCAACAAGAACAAACCATGCATAAGATGAGACTTTTGGGACCGAAAAGTAACATAAAAACACCCAAGAATGAGATCTAGCAAACAACTTATCAAGGTATGAAATTTATACCATCTAATGATGGAACATGATGCAAAAATCCTAGATCCAAGCTTGCTTCAAGCTTTCAAGCTTCACCATTACCTTTTTCTTCCTATGTAACACAAAAAAACTCACACTAAATCTTCCAAGAGCTCAAAAGTGGCTAGGGTTTGCAAGAGAACATGAATATGCTGATGGAGGCTGGAAATGAGAAGAAAAATGAGACTTAATGTTGCTTAAATACCACACAAACCCTAAAATTTAGGGTTTCCTTCTTTAGCTAGTACGCCCCACATACATAAGAGTACGCCTAACATACTAGGGCATACCCTAGTACGTGTAACATACACACATGTACACTTGGTGTACTTCTCCTGCCAGAATTATGAAAATGCCCACTAGGGCTTCAAGACACTTTCTCTTGGGGCTTAGGGACCAATTTTCCATAAATAAAATTATATAAATTAATTTAGAAGTACCTTAACATCGGAATGTTACAAGCTCAGTCAGATCCATAGCACGCTCCATGTCTCTCAGTTGCGGTAGTGTTTTGTGGATGATTCCACAATGGTTCCATTGGAGGACATTTAGGTGGATGACCGCCTGAATTATATTGAGAGACCATGACGATTCTTGATCAGAAGATGAAAATCTTGAGGAACATGGTTGTTGAGTTGGTGAAAGTCCAGTGGCAGCATCGCAATGGTTCTGAATGAACGTGGGAGTTTGAAAATGAGATGGGGGAGCACTATCAAACGTTATTTGGAGCAGCGGACTTTGAGGATGAAGTCTGATTCAAGTGAGGGAGAATTATAACACTTGAATTTGGAAGAGAAGAAGAGGACCATTTAGAGAAGTGTCTTGAGCTTGACAATCTAGGGTTAGCTCATCATTTGCAGTTTTTTGAGGTAAAAAGTTCACATCTTGATGATCAATGATGCTAGATCTAGCTATGTTGTTATTTTATGCCTTTTTGAGTCCTTGGAATGATTGATGAGATTTTTGACTCACTCTAGAAGTATTGATGTTAGATTTAGGCTTATTTTGGTCCCATTGTTTATAAAAATGCAAGCTTTATGGTGTATCTTGAACCATGCATGTGTTAAGACCTTTGTTAAGTCATTTTTGAGCTATTGAGTCCCATTAAGACATGCATGTATGTAAAGCTTCCAAATTTACGTGAAAAGTCACCCTAAGGAATCAAATATGAGAGTTTGGCTTGAAGTCTCAATGGATTAAGTGCTTAATGAAGTGGGGTGATCAACTGGGGAGTACATTAGGCGTACCAAGCTGTTACGTTGCACGTACTAGCCCCATAGGGTATATGTTAGGCGTACGAGCTGAGTACGCCCCATGTACTCAGCAGGTGGGCTTCGGATTTTTAGGCTTCTCGATTTTCGGCCCATGTTGGACCTTAGGAGATTATGCTCTTTTTGGGCCATCAGATATCTATTTTTGGGTTGATGTCATTATGTTTGGTTCTTTTGGTTGAAGGCCCGCAAAGGGATTTGGGCCCAATTTGGAAGATTGGGCCATAATTGAGCTTTGGGTGACCATTTTTAGAATTGGGCCTTTTCAGTAGTTGGTCTGGGCTTTGGCCTTAGGCCCAAACTAGGAAAAGGGTAAAATGCTCTTTTACCCTAGTTTAGACTCTTAGTATGAGTCGGGATCCAATTATTAATTGTATGTTATTTCTATGATGATAGCGCGACGATTTTCGGACCAACAACCAGAGATTTATAAGTGAGATTCAGTAGTCTGAGGTGAGTTTCCTCATTGTGTTCAATGGGTCAAAGGCACTAATGTCAGCCCATGGTTTATTATGTTAGGATGCTAGATGTTTGCATGACTCTTGCATGTATATGCATTCGTATGTGTATCGAGCGGGGCTCGATGTCGGGCGAGGCCCGATGATTGTATTTTATGCTATTATCTTTGTGATTATCGCATGTGTTAGTATGATTATAGGTTTATAAGTTTATATATGTATCGGGTAGGGCCCGATGTCAGGCGGGGCCTGGTGATTGACAGATCTGTAAACCAAGCGTGGCTCGATGTTGGGCAGGGCCTGAGGCCTGGTGGGACTCGATGTCGGGCGAGGCCCGATGAAGGGTGGGGGCCCAATATGTATTTATTATGTATGTTATGTGGTATTTTGGGGAACTTACTAAGCTTTGTGCTTACGGTTTTCAGTTCACATTTCAGGTACTTCTAGCTCAAAAGGGAAGAACCTCGGATGATTGCAGAGCACACACCACTCATTCTGCATTTTGTGAATTACTCTGATATTTTATGATGTAATGGTACACTTTAACCCATCTTGGTTGTATGACAATGTTTTGGAGTATCGTTTTATAAATTTTAAAATGAATTTTTTTGGGTCATATTTTTGGGACATTACACTTCTACTACTAGCTACCACCTTCAACCACCAAGTCTACCACGACATGAAGATGAAAACATCCATTTGAATATCTGCCAACATAATCAACACCAAAATATTACTCCTAAATATGTGTTATAAACTCGACGATGAACTGGGTGGCTACGCTCAGAGAGAGAGAGAGAGAGAGAGAGAGAGAGAAGCTGACTGTGGTGGATGGAATCAAAGGTATGCGGGTTGTGGGTTACACATGAGGTCAATTGGTGGTGGAAGGAATCAAAGGGGAGAAGGAGTCTGAGGAGAGAATTATCAATGCTAGTCAGTTTTGATGTTGGGTAAAAGAAGTGTTAGCAGTGGGCCTTTCCAAAACCGTTGAGAGAAGATGGCAACAGAGATGCAAGAGGTAGGCAGTTGCTCGTAGAGGTGAGGGCCATGGCGGAGTGGTAAGGAGGATAAAGAAAGGAAAAAGGTGGTAGAGATGGTGCCCAATGATGGAGATGGAGGTGATGTCCGGTGATAGGCTGACGACTAAGGAGGAGGAGCAGCCAACAAGTTGAAATTTTTTGGTGCAATATCTAGACATGGTTGCTACAATTAGATTTAGGGTTTTATTCATTTTTACTCAAAATTTTCAGAAATGGTCCCTTAAGTATCGAGGTTCTAAAAATTTAGTCTGGGGTAAAAAATCTTTTTACAATGAATTTAACAGAAATTATTTACGGTGTTAGACAAAAAAGACCAACCATGATGGATTTTGAAATCACAATGACCAACCTAATCAATTTTTTCAAAAGTTGGACAAAATAAAGATTAATCCCAACCATACGGATCAAACTTGTAACTTACTCTAATATTTACTTTCGAGTATCACTTTCTTGGATTAAGATTGAAACTACTTGATGAACTATATGCAAAAAGATGGTGATGTGATAGACTAACTAAACCTAAAAAATCATTAAGACAATCAAAGCATAATGACAAATAGTTCGGTTTGTGGGCTCCAAAATCCCTTCCTCAATTAGCCCAACAATCACAACTTCAGTAGGTTGAACTCTACATCGTAACTAATTACCAGTGCCAATTCATCACCTTTTTCGCTTTTCCACACCCAAATCCAGATCAATCCACAACTTCCATTGCACAATACACAACTCAATATACCTTTCCACCTCTGGATTTAACAATTTCTGCCATTGAAAAAGTTTTGCCTTCAAAAATGATGGAAGCTTGCTTACAAAGTCAATATAGCCAATTAGAAAGGTCATATATATAGCTGCCAACAACCTTCTCTTCATCTATGCTTTGTAGCCATTAGGTCCATTAAGTTTAGATTGGTGGCAAAGATTCTTAGTCGCCATGAAAGAGAAAAAAACAAGTTTTGTTGTTCTTCCTTTTTATATGGGATGTTTGTCTCAGATAACTACATGTGAAAAGAATTCCAGCCAATCAAGGACGAAAGCAATGGCGGAATCGAACCAGGTTGCAACAAGTATGGGGGTGGAGGGAGCAAGCAGTTCGTCAAAACTCAAGAGATCTTGGAGTTACGTGGCTCCAAGAAGATCTAACATCACCACGGTGATGGATAAGCTTGTCAAACTCACGTTCAGAAGCTTTGCTCGAGTATTTGGTAAGTGAAAAGCTCCATGATTTCTTTATAATCTTTGTTTATTGGTGTGCACCATAATTAATATACGCAAATGGTTCATGGAGAGTTTGTATAACAGAAAAATAAGTGACTTCGAGTGAAATTTTACTCACAAGAGGTTAAATGGGTAAATCGAAAAACGGGTCAGTTTACAAGCTCTTCAAATGCTTCTATTACAAATATTAAATTATTATTTTAATAAAATTTTCTATAATTATATTTACTATATTACTTATTAATAGAAATGAAAAGAAATAGAAATAAAGATTTTAGCACTTTAAGTCTTCAACACAAGTTAAAAGAAATAGAAATAAAGATTTTAGCACTTTAAGTCTTCTAACACAAGTTATTTAAGTATTGTTAAATGGGATGTTTACTAGGTCCACGTTAAGCTGTTTTGACAAAAAAAAAAATGTTAGTCCAATCTGACATAAAAAATTATCTGTTTTAATGTTTAGAAATAGAAATCAACTTTTAACTTTCGAGCATAACATGGGTTGCTTCTTGAAAATCATTACTCAAATCTTTGGTAGGTAAGAGTGTTGCGGTTTAATCCCAATCTTGATAATGTGGCAAAGTTATAGCATCCATCAAATGTAACCTTACTCTCACCATTGTTTCTTTCCTTCGAAAAATCATGTGGATAGCTACACATTATCTTTCCATAGTACCATACTCATGTTCGGTTTCATCTGTCCTTTTCTTTTCGGATGATATTTAAAAGGGAATATGACTTATCAAGGTAATTAACTTTTCGATATGTTCACATCTGGGTAACTATTTTTTTTTTGTACATATGTAGGTAACAAACTTTGTGGAAGTGTTCACATATGACCATTATGACCTGCTATAGCAGGTTAAATCCTAGATGTGAACGCTTTCAACAAGTTTGTTACCTAGATGTGTACAAAAAAAATAGTTACCCAAATATGAACAAAACGAAAAGTAAAAATTAAATTACATGAATGGTCCCTGTGGTTTGGGGAATTTGTGGTTTTGGTCGCTAACTTATTTTTTTTAACTTAAATGGCTCCTACTGTTTATTTTTGTTGCGCGTTTGGTCCCCGTCTTACCTAAAAATACTATTGTGCCCTTATTAATTTATTTTTTTAATTAGTATTCTTATCTATGTATTTATTTTTTACATATTCAAAAAAATTAATAGACCACACATATTTGTATCTCCTCCCCATCTTCTATTTCTTTTCCATCTTTAGTAACATCGACGTCTTCACCGTCCTTTTTTTTTGGTACTCCAACTCTGGCGAACCAACACCATAACCTACTGTCTTTTCATCTTTAGTGGGTTGTGGTGCTGATTCGACGGAGTTGAAGGACCGAAAAAAGAAGTGATGATGAAGACGTCGATATCACTAAAGATGAAAAATAAATAGAAGTTGAGAATGATGAAAGATGGGATGATGATGAGATACAGATATGTGAGTTCTACTAATTTTTCTTAAACATATAAAGCATAAGTACATAAACAAGAAAATTAATTAAAAAAATTACCAAGGGCACAATAGTCTTTTTACGTAAGACAGAGACCAAGTTTGTAACAAAATTAAATAGTAGGGACCATTCGAGTTAAAAAATTAAATTAATTAAAAAATAAATAGTAGGGATCATCCGAGGAGATACAAATATGTGTGGTTTATTAATTTTTTTTAAATATGTAAAAAATAAATACATAGATAAGAAAATTAATTAAAAAAATAAATTAATAAGGGCACAAAAGTATTTTTAGGTAAGATGGGGACCAAACACACAACAAAAATAAACAGTAGGGACCATTTAAGTTAAAAAAAATAAGTTAGCGACCAAAACCACAAATTCCCCCAAACCACAGGGACCACTCAGGTAATTTAATTTTTACTTTTCGTTTGTTCATATTTGGGTAACTATTTTTTTGTACACATCTAGGTAACAAACCTATTGAAAGCGTTCACATCTAGGATTTAACCTGCTATAGCAGGTCATAATGGTCATATGTGAACACTTCCAAAAATTTTGTTACCTACATATGTACAAAAAAAGAATAGTTACCCAGATGTGAACATACCGAAAAATTAATTACCTTGATAAGTTATATTCCCTATTTAAAAAATCAAAACACATTGAGAAAAAGGAAGGAATATATAAATAGGAAAATTTGTAAAAAGTTAGGATTTAACATATAGTGTGGTGCGGTCGACTCCAATTAGAAAGGGTCTTCTATAGAAAATTTCTTTTAATAACATATTATTAAAAAATTGACAAAAAAATAATAATAATACATTATTAAAATATAGTTGCATGCTACTAATCTAATTCATGTTTTATTAACAATAAAAGTTAGGTTTTTTTACATATAATATTAAAATCAAGTAGAAACCAGATACCAATATTATAAAGACATTTATATATCTAAGGCACTACCAAGAGCATGAGTTCAAGGAGTCTTCAAATTGAGTCAGATCTATAGCTTTTGATTTAGGAATTGAAATGATATTTGTTAAGAAAATTAATAATAAAAAAACAACTTTTAAGCAAATATCTTTTGAAGGGAGTGACATTCAGTCACTGAAACTAGTATATGATTTTCGCCTCAAGAATAATTCAAGATTTTCAGTCCTTTGTGTACATAATCGGTTAGACTATTGGTTCATTGGTGTAAAAGTTTGAACAATACAAGCAATATGATAATATTTTTTTGTTTCTTATTCATAGCTAGCAAAGTTTAAGTCTACTGATAAACTAAAGAAAATTGCAAAAATCTTAAAAAGAGGTTACAAAATTGACATATCTGAAACATTGATGATGGTGATTTATTCAACTAGTTGGAATTGTTACAAAAGAATTTATCAATTAAACATAATACATCTAGCATAATATTAATATTCGTAAAAAAGGTAAACATTTATCATGTTTCTTGACTAGCATGTAAAATATTATTGATTGTTCCCATTACTGTTGCATAAAGAAACTATTCAAAACTAAAACTTTTAAAATATTATTTGCAATGTACCATGTCTCCAGAAATATTAAAAACTTTGACTTTGATTCCAGTTGAGAATAAGTTTTTTGAAATTATTGATAATGGAATTATGATAGATGAATTTCTTTTAAAAAATGTTAGAAGATTGGTGTTTAGAAAATAGTAGTGTGTTAGTTGTTTATCTTCGAGTTCCTTGTAACAATTTCGATTTGTTATTAATGAGTGAAGACCTGCATATGGTGCTCATGTAGAGAATTCACAAGACGTCTATTATAAACTTTGAGTTTTGAATTTAGTAGTATTGAATTTACTTAAAAAAACCTTTACAATAATTTTTTTATGGGACCTTAATTTAATTTCTGGCTTCCGAAATGTTAGGGTCGGGTTTATTATATGGAAAAATTACCATCCACAAATTGATCTATTAAGTAGTTCTTTCGAACATAGGTAAAATATAACTACCAGATTAAGTCATATCCTTGTTAAATTCACAAAGTTAAAAAGAAAACATCTCACTCTTTATTCTTTTCAGCATACAAAGATATCGAGGACATAAAGACTGAGACCGAGATGGAAATAGGGTTTCCAACAGATGTAAAGCATGTTACACACATAGGTTATGATGGATCAATGACTACAAACCTTGACAAAAACTGGGATCATTTTCAATTGCAACCGCTTGAAACACATGCTTTTCCTTCAGTTTCTTTAAAACATTTAATCGAGCCTACAATGGCTAACCAGACAGAGGTCCCTACAACTTTATAATTGAAATTTGATACCAATCACATCAAACTGAGAGGAAGAAAGAGGAGAGTGAAAATGATTTGGTTTTGTGGTGAAATTTGTTGTCTTTTTTGGGTGTTTGGTTCTGATCTTAGTGAGATTGATTGTTTTTTTTTAACAACTAGTCAGATCAATTGTTTTATTTTGTACATATTTTATAGAATCTTTTTCTCTTGATTCTAATTAGTATTACCATGTTTTGGTTTCTAAGTCAATATAAATTCAATAAGGATGTAATATATCATGATGAAACTGATCGAATTTGTTGTAGTTCCATGAATATTTGTTGCATTCACATTGTAATAAACATGCATAGACAAAGTGAGATACATATGTTATGTTAATAAACAATAGATTTGATTAATTTGCTAAATTAGTTCAAAAATACGACGGTGTAGGATGGGTCCTGCAAGATTAGAAGAAACTATACCTAAGTTAACTCTTGTTTCTAAGGGTGTTAATCGAGTTCAATTGGTCGGATTTTAGGTTATACAAGTTGGATTAATCGGTTTTTTTTGAGGAAAAAAAGCACCTAAAACCCGAACCTATTAAGCTATGGGTTAGTCGGGTTCGGGTCAATTAAGTTTTTTCCTAATAAGTGGGTCAATCAGGTTAGTCGGGTTAATTATAAATTATGCATTCAATAGTTTTTTCACTTACAAGAATATGTATTAGATAAATGTACAAAATAGCCTAATTTCTTAATGATTTAGCAAAAAATAGTAAAAAATTAGGGTTTATTCATAAATAGCCACCGAAACCACAGATGAGGCAAACACACATGCAATTTTGTGAGTTACATTAACTTACTTATTATGGTGACTTTGCTTGAATATGTAATTATGTATAGTTTTATCTTATTCCCGGGAAATGGGGAATATGGGTTATTCCTAGAAAATGAGGGACGAAACAAGAAGGAAGTTAGTACCAACAATATGTCTTTAGAACTTGTGTGTTATGTGATTATGTGAATGTATGTATTATGTGAAGGTATATGAGTAATATAATGAGTGAGTATTATGTATGCTCACTAAGCGTTTTCACTTACCTATTGTTTATTAATCATTTTAGGACCCTCCGGGGTAGACATATAAAGGACCTAGCATGACTACAAACAACATTTTGCATTCTTGTGGATTTTCATTATTATTATTTCTATAATATTTGGATATGTAAACAAAGGGTTATGACTTCCAAACTTTGGTTTATGAAACCTTTTTAGCAAATATGATAATAATGATTTCTTCTTTATAAATGAAATTTAATGGTATTATATATATATATATATATATATATATATATATATATATATATATATATATATATATATACACACACACTCATTTTCAAATTAAAGTTTGAAAGTTATGGTTAAAATATAACCTTTTCCAAGGTTCTAAAACTATGGATAAGGGCTAGAGTATAACTTATCATAGCTAATGTACAACCCAATCATGAGACTAGAGCTTAAAATACCCATTGATGATCGATTGTAATCAATAAATGATGAATTGACAATTTAATGGTGATCTTGAGAGTATTCCACACATTTAAAACTCATTTGAACCAATAGTTATATGATTCCACCATTAATGAAGCTTGAAGCTCTAGTTCTATACCAAATCCCCATCAAACCAAATAGAGTTTGGTATAATGAATAATGGGAGTACAAACAACAAAACCTATCATCTTATAATCAATTAATCACCATCATAGGATTTGAAGCTTAGTTCCAAACCCTAGGTCTGAATTCTAGAGAAAAAAGAGAGATTTATACCTTAAATCACTCATGGAGACCCCTATAATGGATTTCTTGCTCTTCACTTAATTTTGAAACCCGAGATGACTCCATCTTCATCAAAATGAAACCCCCCCCCCCATTAAAAATGTTCATTTCAACCAAATAAAAAAGGAGACCCACTAACTAGCTTCCATTTTTCCTTACTTGCTGCATTTGGTCATTCCCTCTTTATTTCTCACAAAAGTGACACAATTCCATCAACTTGGTTATGTAAATTCCTTCTTTTACACTTTGAACCCAACATATACCTTTTTTTAGCTATTTGGTCATTAACTAAGTTAACTCTAGTCCTCAAGTTTTCTATTTGGCAAAACTAGTCCATCTTCTTACTTTTCTACTTGTTAGATCCAAACTCTTATTTATTTAAAGTCTCGTCATCTTATATTTTAAAATATTCTTGAAATTTATCCTTTAATTTACTTATTATAAAAGATAAAACTTCTAGGCCTAATATGAGGATGTTACAAATACAATGATTACTTTATCAACATTACGCCTAAAAGTAACTTTAGTGACAACAATTTAGGGGCCTTCGACCTTCCATCAAGGCTTTGGTAAAGCTCAATTTATCTTGTCAAATGGTAATCCTTTAACCATAGTTGAAGCCTTGTGTTGCACAAGTTTCAATTACAACTTGTTGACTTTGAAGGATATTCGAGAAAACAAGTATCAACTCGAAACTATGCATAAAATGGTATTGAATACCTTTAAATTACCTCCCCTCAATACAAACAACAACATTTATTGGAGAAATTGAGATGTTTGTCAAAAATTTTGTATGTTATCACGATCCAAAACATTAAAAACAATCAAATCATTCGTCATGCACCCGTTGACGAGGGTACTTACATGTTATGATCTGAGTGGTCGGGAATGCTCAATTGGAAAGAAAAAACTCAAACCAATTCACGTAAAACCTACAAAAGTGGTTTCTCATTTTTTTGATAGAATTAAAAGGGATATTTTTGGACATATCTAACCAAAGCGTAGACCATTTAAATATTTCATGGTATTGGTTGATGCGTCAACAAGATGGTTCTAACATCCTAAAATTTAATACTAGATTCTTAAATTAATAAAGTAAATAAATGAAAATTGATTTATATAGTTAAATCTTGAGGATTTATCATATCATTAGTGGTATGAAGTTTGGAAAACTAGAAGTAAAAGTAATAACATATTAACATTCTAAAAGTAAATGCCCAAAAGTGTCAAGTTGACAAGGTGAGTTGACCAAAGGGTTGACTTAGTTAATGGAAGGGACTATAAAAGTTATATAATGGATGGAGAAGGACTTGTTATGTAAAAACTTGTATTAAATACAAATATTGAGGTTTATTGGGTTTTGGCCAAAAGATGTAAATTAGAGGGACCAATTGTGATAATATTAGGAAATAAAATGCAAGGCTCCTTAATTCCTTTTTAGATCATGATTGGCAAAGGGAGAAATATCTAATGACAATTTTCATGTCCTTGGATTCTAGATTTTGATTCAAGAGGTGATTTGAGCAACCAAATAAAGAAAGGGAAGAACAAAGGCTTGCCATGTATAATCTCATATCCTTTAACCTAGAAAAAGATGAATTTATATAGTGAGTTAAACCCCAATATTGAAATTTATGAGATACAATGATTAGGGTTTCATTTTCTAACCTCCCTTGAGTAGTTTGATTATCCCAATCTCAATCTAATCATCCTTTGATAGATTTGAGGATTTGGGTGAAAACATCCATGAACCATAGAAATCCAAATTGGGTATTGAAATTGATGAGGAAATAGGATTTTATTCTATGAACTAGATGATATATGTTAGCAACAAGTCCAACTGGAATGCTCAAATTCATCCATGATGGTAGAATCAAGTGTAAACATGGATTTTAGGTGCCTCTGGGAAAAATATGATGACATTAATGGATTTAATGCGTTAAGGTATATTTTTGAGCAAATGAAGTTCATAATCACGAATGGATGCTATTAGAATGATTTTCCTACAAAAATACTAAGTGTTGATTAATTATTGGATGAACCCAGGGAGTTTGTACTCATAGGGGCATTTTAAGAAATATACTGATAACTACATGATAATTGACATATTAGAAGTAAATGACATTTATGATCATGAGCTAACACTCTAGAGATGATATTAGATCATTAACATGAAGAGATTCTTGAGAAGTTCTAACTCTGGTGATTGTTTTGGCCTAAAGGGGAATTTAGGAAAACATTGAATGGAATTGAGGATTCCATTTTTAGTTTATGTACATAAAATAAGTTTAATGGTGGTTTTATATACTTGAGAACTCTCATACAGGTATTCAATGAGTTAGGAACAAACTATGTGAGTTTTAAAATATGCAATTGGAAACTAGACTAGTTAACTCTCCATTTAAAGCTTGAGGATCTTTATGTTCTTAAAAGGTTTCAGTGAGCACTTAATGAATTAAGTGGGGTATTTTTGGA
Organism: Lactuca saligna; assembly: GCF_052625555.1. NCBI lineage: Eukaryota > Viridiplantae > Streptophyta > Magnoliopsida > Asterales > Asteraceae > Lactuca > Lactuca saligna. The sequence goes on along the minus strand of NC_136417.1, from coordinate 62,464,409 downwards.
TCATAATACACTTGCTAATCATGTGTAAGAACCTATACAAATGGTACAAAGTGATTTGGAAAAGGGTCTTCAAGAACTATGCAACATAGGGTTTTATTTTGAGAAGGTGAGTTTTGTGTGTGTTGAGACATAAGAACATGGCCCGCGTATACTCATACCTTAATATCCACGATCGTGGAAGTCACTATTATAGGTTCACTTGTTTTCTTCCTAACTTTTGCATACAGACTCAGATTTATGCAGAGTTTTTGCCTACGTTCATAGGTTTTCATTAGGAATAGTTTGAAGCAATAAATTTTAGTAATGAAACATTTGTGGGGTATTTTGGTCATTTTAATGACTTATGTCCATATTATATAAGAAGTATTTGAAGATGTTGTGATATGCCTTCGGGCCTAACGTCGTTGGTAGATCGTATCATCTAGTTAAGCCTAAGAATCACAATAGTGAAAGAGCCGATGTTAGTCATCGTCTGTGAGGGTGTCCTAGAACGAGACTTCAACTCTCTAGTTAGTAGGTGTATAAGAGAATTAGAGTTATGTATTAGATGGAGAGAGGGAGATCCTTTCTTCTGGAGAAGAATGATCTCTTTTATACCTATCGTTCATGGAGCATGTCCCCAACAGTACCTATTGTCTTTCTTAGACTGTTATGATATGGAGGCGTCCTATTGGTGAGTCGTGTACCACTAGTGGTTATCCTCTATTGGTGTAGAGTTACTGAGATGCGGTGCTCCGAGCGCTACACTTGTCGTTCTGGGGAGAAATCTGGTACTATTTTGTCCTGTTATGGGTCTTGGTGTTTGGACACCGGGGCCTAAGAATGAGACCGCAAGGGTGAAGGCTCGAACCTAGCACTTACATCGGGTAACGACCGTTAGCTAGGTCGTCTAATAAATAATCACCCCATTATCAATGGCATATTCTCAAAGGGATACATTAAAGGGATACATTAACAAGTCCCCTAGGCTAGTAGATGCCAATGTTAGCCTTGGGTAGCTGGGTTGTTCTATCTTAGATCAAGACACATGTTCGATGAGGATGGATTCGACGTCTACTGATGTGAGGGAATCGCTGTGCAAACAGTTTCATCACTGCGATCATTCAAATTTCCCACCTCTCATTTAAAGATTTCCCTATTGGGGACAATTTCATTTTCTTCGCTTTACTGCTCTTCAACCGTCCCTTCTTTTTTCTTTGTTTCCTTTCTCTTTCATCTTTCATCTGTTAGCGGTAAGCAATGACGACACCAATCACCTGAATCAAAACTACACAAAAAGAGTTTGAGTCCCTTCAGGCCTAATTTGGGTTTCTTTATGAGCACGGTGTGCAATATCCTCGAAGGGGAGCGCACATTTCCCAACCGTATTAAGGGAAAATTAGAGTCCCAATCCCAATTTTTAAGGCGGGTCTCCGTCTACCGATAACCAAATTTTTTGATGAGATCATGCGTTATTATAGCTTATCTCTTTACGATCCAACCCCTAACACCGTCGACAAAATAGTTGGTTTTGAGATGGCTTGTCGGGCTTTGGGCATGCTCCCTAAATTCTGTGTTTTAAAATACTTCTTCAACTCTTCTACTCAATCCAGTGTGCATACGTTCTCTCAATAGTGGGGTGCCCATGAATTCATCATAAACCAGAAGGCCCCTAGGAAGAACTGGCAGGAAAAATGGTTGTGGGTGAACCGCAACTTGGTCGGATTTGGCTATCCTTACAGGACCGCATTCACCGACTGGACACCCCAACTCTGGGGGGTCAGCGAGACTGTGGAATAGGTGCTGGGAACTATTTCCTTCAATAGGGAGGATTGGGAGGACTACATGTTGGTCGCCGTCGGGATGAGCGCCGCCTGGAGGGCACGCGATATGATGCCCCAATCTTCATGGAGAAGGATGGTGAGTGTGCATCCCCCCACTTTATTTTTTATGTGATTCTTGGTGGGGAGGTGGATTTGCCAATCCTTACATATGTGATTTGTTCTTTGTTGCAGGTCGACAGAGGATCATTCCTTTCAAGAGGGTCCTACGGGGTAGGTTTGAGGGAAATTTGCAACACTGTGAAAGGCCTCTAGTGGAGATCCTTCCTCTACTGGTCGGTGTTGATTGTGCTCCGGCTCGTGCTAGTCCTAGCAGTGTTGTGGCGTAAGGGTCCGATGCGCAAGCTGACCTGGAGTGGATCAACGCAATTGTTAAGGGAGTTTATTGCGATGTTCCTCTGCCTTAGGATCCGGAGGATGAGGCATCAGGGGAGATGGAGACTGGAGGTAGCTGCTCATCTATCAAGCGATGGTTGACTTGATTAGACTCCCTACTAACTAAGGGCACCCATGTTAGCACTATTGGAAAGCGTCTTTGTAAGAACCAGAAGGTTGACTTTCTTTTGGGGAGTCGGACGTGGTGGTGGAAATTCCCGATGATGACACTTTGAAACACTCAGAGGGAATAAATGAAGAGGTGATTGAACAACTTTGTGAACCTAAAGAGCCAGAGCATACTATCATTCCTGGTGAAGGTGCTATAGGCAAGGAGCCCAAGGTTAAGTTTCAAACCTCTTCTAATTTTGCTTCACCTTTGGCGAATGATAATGTTATTGTAGGTTCTTCTTCTTCGCCTCTGACGGCCCCTAGAGTTTATATCCCACATTGGGGGCTCACTAATGAGTTCCTTCTTACACAACATTCCATTACGTACAAATGGGGCTGTCATGCTTTCCCTTCGGCCACAATCGAAGATGTGGAGCTCCTCTCTAACTCTCACATGTCCAACAGTATCCGGTATGCAGCGGATCAGGTCGCTCCTTACTTGGTGGCTGCTTCTCGGCACCTTCATCAGGTCAGTTCAGATTCAGTGGAGCATTCCTATGCTAGGGTTGAGAGGGATGAGTTAAGGGTGAAAGTCCTGGGGTTGGAGGGGGAGAAGCGCAAATTTGAAGAGCGTTATGACCTTTTGGCCAGTGATAAGGCGTTTGTGGAGGAACAAGTTACAAGTTTAGATAGGTCAGTGGAGAATTTGGCGAAGAGAGTGGAGACTTTGGTAGGTGATAGAGGGTTATTGGAAGAGCAGGTGACGCAACAGGCTAGATAGCTGGTTGTCGGGGAAACCAAGTGGAAGCCTATGGAGGGTGATATGGCTTGGCTGTTATGAGATTGTATTGTTTGAGTGGTTGATCGAGTCATTGAGAGTCCTGAGTTCTTGGCTGGGATCCGATGAATGAAGGCGGTGTGTGTTGCAGCTGGTGTGGAGGGGGAAAAGCAGGAAGTGAAGGAATAGGTGGCCTCCAGGAAATTCAATCCGCAGGAGCCAAGTATTGTGGTGGAAATGACTCAGGTCATGCATGCTTCTGTGAGGTCGTTCATAGAAACAAATTTTGCCTCCCTCATTTATTTGGATGAGCTCGACTTAGAGGGCCTTCGCCAGTTGTGTCGTGATCTTGAAGTCGAGGACAACCCTCCTGAAGGTGACCTTTCAAAGTTAGATCTTCCTCCACTGCTCTCGGTAAATGGTCTTCTTTTTCTTCCTGATTTGATTATGTGGAATAGTTTTTGAACTTTTGTGTTTCTGAGAAAATGTCTTCAAGACAATACTTTTAACGGTTGTTTGGTCCCGTGCGCCCCTTTCAATTATGGTAGTTTTCTGGAAAGACAAGGTTTTTCTTTTTGTTTTGGTAGCATAGTCATTTTTGCTTCTGTGATACCTTTGTTTCTATCCCTAGGTTGTTTATGCTGGCTACTAGTGATTATGCACCCTTACTTTTCCTTGTTGAGGCAATTCTTTCCCTAGGTTTGTGTTAGACTTGGGGCGTCGACTCGAGACAGTTAGATCTCTCTGCTTGGTGGGCGGTTGTGTTGTTAGGCGATCTAGTTGTGCTACTGGATTTGCCCAATTTATAACTCTAGGACCTATCTTTTCTTAATTTGCTTTGGATTTATCCTGGGAGCTCGTGTTGTGGGCTTGGAATTTGTCCTTTATTTGGATCGTAGACCATTATTTCTATACTAGGTCTTTTTGTCCACTTTTCTTTGTTAGGGAATTCCTCCCTTTTTTTGTTAGCTAAGGTTTGATGACTACCCTTTTTTAGACTTTGTTCTAAGTCTTGAGCCTTGGGGAGTTGTACCCTGAACCTAATTATCTAAGTCAACCTGAGATCGTCACCTCTAGGCGTTTAGGACTTAGGTATTATTTTTTTAGGGAAAGGTTATGAACCTTTAAACACCTATGGTTGAATTCTTACAACGGTTTCACTCAAATGATGTGGATGATCAGTCCTTGTTATCATTTGGTAAACATGTACAACCTCTTTTTTGAGTGTTATCAAGCTTGAATAGTAAAAAACATTCTAATATTTTTTTTGGTAGTCCACTTTCTTCATTGATAATGTTTTTAGATATAACTAAATTGTTTGATGAGTAAAGAAAAAGAGGTGACTACATCATGGTGTAAGCCAAGGTCTAGCTTCTTGGGTTAATCTGTTGGGGTGTGAATATCCATTCAAAGTTTGATCACATTTCCTAAGCCACGAATGTGCCTTATCTATAATTTTTCCTAACTCTAGGGGTGGTAGTGCAAAATTAACACACTCCGAGTCCAGAAGGCGACTCATTCGTCCTGAGCTCTTGGGATGCCAACTCCATCTTGGTGCATTTTTCTGGCCCTAAATTCATGTTCTTTAGCGGCATTTAGCTAGCTCTTGGGTCGTGTATGGTTAAATCCATCCTTTTCCAACGTCTAGTCTCCTACATCGTGGCTTTCCAGTTGCATATACCAAGTGTGGCGATTTTTGGCGTCTCCCTTGTGTTTGGCTTGGCTGAGTTTAACGGTCTCGTGTTTCCCACTGAGAATGTTCCTGTTTGGACGTTGCTTTTCCTTCTTGATGATTTCACCAAAGTTTAGGGCTCGAAATGGCTTGTTTTTTTTATCCAAAGTGCAGCATTGCTTTCACTCCTTTTATTAGGTTAAGCGATTCTCCATCGAGGTCTGGCCTTGGGACCTAGAGATGGAGCTGAGATGTTGCTGGTGGTTTTCCAACCCATGCTTTTTTCGATATTGATGGATGGTTATCTTTTTCCTGTCTACTAAAATGGTCGAGGGTACCAAGGCGGTAACTAGTTCCTCCTGGGATAATGCGGGGGGGGGGGGGGGGGGGGGGTGGCCCCATGATATCGATACCCCATAGATTTGGTGACCGATTGTTGTTAGTCAAAGTCATGGAGTGTTGGATTTGAAGAGGAATGATAACCTGATATATTGGGTATTCATCGACAGTGATTTTCAGGGTTTCGATTTCATCCTTGCATGTGATGGGCCGACGTGACCCCGGGCTAGACATTCTTTTGGTAATGGTTCTCAGGACTTCTTGTTTGCGAGCTGCTTGTTTGGTTCTTTGCCTAAGGAAAATATTGTTCTTTTGCTGGTTGTACTTTATCTATTGGAATCCGTGCAATCTTAGCATTGGTCGTCTTGTATTCTGTGGGGTTGCATAGGAAAGGCTTGTAGGGCATTTCTCCAACGGGGAATGTCCATATGGCGTCTGTGTGTTGGAATCCTAGATGTTCCCGATTTCCTAGGTGTGCTTCCTTGTGGTCCGACCGTGTTTTTGTGCATGCTCGAGCTTGTCATTTATGGGTGAATCGCTCTTCTAAAGACGATTCTCATATTCCTTAGCGCTTCAGTTCTATTCACCCGACTCGACTCCTCTCCGGGGGCGAGTGTTTTTCTTTTTCGGCCCACATTCGCCTTACCACACCTCTCAGGCCTCCCTATGTTCCCTGTGCACCGTCACTTGGGGAGTTGACTGGGAGCGACCCATATGGGTGGTGATTTGAACACAGTTTGGACCCGTCGAAAGGTCTTCGTGACTTCGACATTTATTTTTGGATTAACCTCATTTCTGGACGATATTGTGTTAGCATTCGCGGTTTCCTCTTGAGTTGCTCGTTCGACCTTAGGATCCATGTGTGTGTGTCACTCTCTGCTCTGTGCCTCTGTGTCCCTGTGTTTCCGAGTATTCTGGCTTTTAGTCTTATGGGTGATGGGAGGCTCACAGGGAGTCGGTAGGCGTCCTATCCCATTTTTCCATTTTCTGAACGGGTCTGTCTCCAGCTTTTCTTCTTTTTTGTGTTACTCTTTGGGTATGGTTTTTGGTCCTTGCTTTGTGTTTTTGCTAAGGTCTGGGTGGTCTGCTTGGTGCTGTGAGGCGGCACATCTTCCGGTACAGTTTCATTTTTGCTACTGTGTCTTTCCCTCAGGATTTCTTTAATCTAGGCATTCTCCCATCTGCCATCTCGATGTCGTTAGTTAACCAACGATATCGGGTGCTTCTTCATATGGCAATGTGTTCTTCATTTCCTTGGTACGTGCAGTGTTTCCAATGTGGCAATGGATCTACCATACCGTGTAAGTGGGTTGTAGACGACGATTGTGGCTGAGCCCGTGCTTGTACTAAACTTCACCATTCCGTGGAGTGTTGATGGTATTTGCCGAAGCTGGAAGAGAGTTGGCCGTTCAAGGAACCTATCATCGTCGGCTGGGTTGAGGATTGCAGACCTTCGTTCCAGGAGGTTGGGAGTTGGTGGAAGTAGTGTTCATAAAGAATGTCAGTGATGTTGCCGTTGTCCATTAACACTTGATGAATTTGCTTGAGGGGTACGGTGGCAGTTATAATGAGTTGATCCCTGGGATTCCAGTTGGGCATGCGTGGGTCTTTCAATGAGAAGCTGATATTGAGGTGTTCTTAGGGAGTACCTCGATATGTTCGTATGTCTCTTGGTGCTCACTTCGCTCGAGAGGTCTCACTATGGTTCGCGCTTGCCCCCATCTTTTCGATGTCGTTTATTTCTCTGTTCAACGTCTAACTTGGACTTCAAATCCTTGGAAATTGCTATGAGGTCTCCCGTTAGGCCTTTTTCGTCCATTTCCTTCCTCAGGATCGTGCACTTGTCGGTGTCATGCATTTTACTTTTGTGGCACTCATAGTACTTCCCTTTTTCTTTGTCCACATTTAGAGGTGTTTTCTCGACCGCATAAACCTCATCCCAGTGACTCCATGGCTCATCCTTGCTGAAAGGGTAAAATCTGTGAGGTAGGTGTCTTGAGTGTTGGTTGTACTTGTCGTGGCTTTTGTTATGGTGGTTTTGGTGAGTGGAGTTAGCATGGGAGTTTGCTTCCTCTTGCTTGATGTACGTGTTTACAAAGGCTTTTATTTGGCTTCCTTCTGTCCCTCACCTTCGATTTGTCGAAGGTGGTTTTTGACTTTGTATTTGAGTTCATCGCTTCGATTTGTCGGAGGTATTTTTCGACGTTGTATTTAAGTTCATCTCTCGATTGAGGTACCGTCCCCTGCATCTTTTTTGACAAAGGTCTAATGAGTAGACCTTGGGCGAAGGCACCAGTTACAAATAACTCTTCGTGGCCCAGAACGTTGAGTGTCGCCAGTGTGAATCTATTGTAGTACACTCGTATCGACTCTCCCTCTTCTTACCTGCACTCCATTATGGAGTTTCATTGGCCTATGAATTCTCTCTCATGAAAGACTCCTCTCCTCGCAATGAAGACAACATTGTTACTCATTCTGTAGAAGAGATATCCAAAGGATTTTTGTGGGTAGCCGATGAAAATGCATCGCTCACTTCGAGGTTCGAGCTTGTCATGAGTCTCGCGCCTCATGAAACCCTCGTAACCCCAAACCTTGATGTATGCTGATGTGGGAACCTTCCCTATTCATATCTCGTGAGGTGTATTGGTAACCTTCTTGGTAGGGACTAGATTAAGGATATGGGCGGTAGTCTCTAAGCCATACCCCCAAAATGAGATTGGTAACGAAGCTCGACTCATCATGGAATGAACCATGTCCAACAAGGTTCGATTGTGCATGTCAGCCACACCATTAAGTTGTGGTGTCCTAGGAGGTGTCAATTGTGAAACAATTCCACATTACTTAAGATAGTCAAAGAAATTGATACTAAAATACTCTCCACCCCGATCGGATCAGAGCAGCTTTATCTTTTGGCCCATCTAATTCTCCACTTCTTGTTTAAACTCTTTGAACTTTTCAAAGGTTTTTGACTTATTCTTGATTAAGTAGATATAGCCATATCTGTTGTAATCATCAGTAAAAGTCACACAGAAGTGGTTAGCATCCCTTGTGGTGGTTTTGAAGGGTCCACACACATCCGTGTGTATGAGGTCCAACAAACCTTCACCCCTCTCACAAGTACCAGTGAAGGGTGACTTAGTCATCTTTCCAAGCAAACAAGATTCACAACTATCATTTGACTTTAAGTCGAATGACTCCAAGACTCCAGCCTTTTGGAGTTGGCCTATGCGCTTCTTGTTGACATGTCCAAGACGAAAATGCCACAAGCATGCCTTATCCAAACTAGTGAAAGAATCAATGTGCAACACATTATTTCCTAAGTTGTCTACAACCATCACAGTTTCATATGCACCATTACAAGGAAATGCTTTAAAATAAAAAACACCATTATAAATAGCATTAATAGCAACAATTTCATTATCAAATAAAAAACTAAAACCTTGTTTGTACAAACCATGAAAGGAAATAATATTTCTCGCCATTCGGATGAGTAGCAACAATTATTCAAATCTAATTCTAACCCAATAATAAGCAATAAAGAATAAACTCCAATCTTGGTGACAGATGAAGCTTTTCCTATTCCCCATGATTAAGTTTATCTTCCCGTGCTCCACATCCTTACTTCTTTTTAGTCCCTGCAAATTAGCACAAATGTGGATTCCACAACCTGTATCAAGGGCCCAAGAATTAGTATGTGGTGAGTTATTAGACAGTATAGTGTAAATACCTACATAGGTGGGTTTTGCTTTCCCATCCTTAACATCCTACAAGTACTTGGGGCAGCTTCGCTTCTAGTTCCTCTTTTCATGCAATAGAAGCATTTTGCTTCTTTTGGGTTGGTGGAAGGAGTAACAGGACTAACTTTAATTCTACTAGAAGAGGATCCATCAAGAGACTTTCCCTTATGACCCTTGGTACGGGTCTTCCACTTCTTCCCTTTGCCTTGCCCGATTGCCAGAACCGGGACAGTAGTAGTAGTGGTAACAACATTTTTACCTTTGAGACTACTTTCAGCAGTCCTCAAAAATCCCTGAAGGTTGCTGAGGGTGACATCCTCCTTGTTTATATGATAAGTCATACGAAACTGATCATAACAAGGAGGTAGAGAATGTAGAATAATACCTATGGCCAGTTCCTCATCGAAGTTTATATTCAACTTCAGCAGACGGTCCACAAACCTTTGCATTTTTGCAAGTGGGCCGTGATGGACTCTCCATCCTTCATTTTAGTTGTTATCATGGAGGTGATGATTTCATACCTCTCTTGATGAGCACTCTGGTGGTATCTTTCCATCAGTTCTTGGTGCATCTCATAAGGGTAGAAATCCTCATAGGACTTTTGGAGTTTTGCTGTCATAGTTTCCAGCATGATACAAGACACCTTAGTGGCATCCTTCTCATGGGTAGTGTACTCAACAATCTCCTCAGGAGTAGCAGAAGACTCATCAATGACCTTAAGCTCATTGTCTAGGACATATTCCTTGTCCTCATAGCGAGTGACCATCCTGATGTTCCTAATCTCATTATTGAAATTAGTACCATCGAAGATGACTCTCTCATAAAGGTTCATGAGAGAGAAATAGCCAGTAGGATTTGAGCCAGATCATTGTTGGAAGACATCTGAAAAAGAAATACAAAGTTTATATTAGATAAGAGTCCTTAATATAACACCCGAATGAAATATTAAGGTTAGGACTCAACACAATATTTTACAATTTGGAAGAGGGATGTCATAATCCAAGTTGCAAAATATCTGAAGGTAGGTAAATGGCAATTTATCAATTTCCACCATGAAAACGAAATTGATTATTAGGTTTTAGATGAATTGAAATTCCTAGATTCTTTTGAGATTCATTGAACTTTTCAATGACATGTTTAAATATCGATTATGACATTCAAGTTTGTGACTAGGATACCGAGGATCACAAACAAGGTGTGAATAACCATGCAAATATACTTGGTACTCTTAATGTCATTTATCACCTAATCGATGTGCCGGTTAACCACACACACTCCATCAATATATGACAAACATTAAGTCACGATTTTCCACCCTTACTAATCCATGTTAGTGTGTTGGTTAACCACACATGCTCCACTAACGACTTGGTAAGGTGCAAAGTGTAATTTAATTGGTTAGAATCAATTTCATATTTTCCTAAAGTAACTTAGATTGAGAATTTTTAAAACATTTAGTTACTTTATAATTATCATTATACTTAATTAGAATTAATTTCCTATCCTACCCGTTTGGCTAACGACCCTCCACCAATCAAGGAAGCGGTGGGTGAGAATGAACACCCACTAAACTGCCATTTTATAGGCAGTAACCTTATACCCCCTTATAGACCGGCTTCGTGAATGAGGCATACTAACTATAAGACTGACTTGTTCTTATATATATATATATATATATATATATATATATATATATATATATATATATATATATATATATATATATATATATATATTAAACTTATAATATTATAATAGTATAAGGGTTGAATTTTAAACTTTTAAAATTCTAGGGTTTGGAAAAAGTATTAATGTGTGTGACTTTACAAATTCCAAAACTTGAGGGCAAGTTTTGAAACTCTTCAAAATTTTTCACCTCCATAACATATGAGTTTAATGGCCTTTTAAAAATGAGACTCTTCATTTTCTATAACCTATGAGTTTAATGACTCTTTTAAAGAAAAGACTTTTTGAATTCCATAACTTTAGGAGAAGTTATGGAGTGCATTAAAATCATTTAGATCATTAATACAATAAACAAATAATTCATGCATGATCTAATTAAACCCATAAAAACAAGAAAATTCATATCATCAAACTTCAAGAATTTAGCATAATCATAACAACTAATACAAATCTTGAAATTATAAAAATTACCTTGTAATTAGATTATGATGCTCATTACCATATTATAAAAAACAGATTTAATGATTCAAAATAGTTTTTGGTAATGATCCTAATCCAATTCTGGCAAAAAAAACCCGAATACATGTCTGCTCATCAAACTCCCCGAGCCCACTATTGGACTCGTTGAGTCCAAGGAAAAAAACATCAACTCGTCGAGTTGATTCATGCACTCGCCGCGTTGTGCAGTCAGATAGCTTTTTCCGTTTTGAAAAATCATATTCTAGCAACAATATAATAGAAAACAATCCTAGTCTCTGATACCACTGAAGGGTTTTGAGCACTCTAACAACCTTAAGGTGCACATATAACCCTAATGCTTTGGATCTATGTTTTCTCTAATTATACATGCAATTTGATTTTTCCAAAGAATTACCCTAACTAGCATACAAAACTTTGATACTTGTATAATAAAACTAGTTAGATAACATACCTTTCTTGTAGCTTGTTACTTGGAGCTTTAAGAGTCTAGCACCAACAATATAAGAGTCTAGCACCAACAATGTAAATGCATCAAATGGAACCACAAATCACCACTAACAATTGGAAGATATGAGAGAGAGTATCTTTGGACACAAAATCGATTATGCTCTTCACACACCCACACTAGGGCCGATTTTAGTAGCTAGAGGAGTCCTTATATAGTATGGCATGGTTAGGGTTACAATTATGTAAACCCTAATGCCCATGACCTTTCATATTACTTAGGATCCATGGGTAAAAACCTCCATTGACTATCCATGGACATCTATAATGGTTTAGCCCATCCTAAGTAACCTTTGGCCAATTCTATAAGAATCCATATTTAATTAGTCTCATTTTGATCAATAAATTAATTCTTGACTAATGCTAATAATATATTTTCGTATTAATATATTAGAACTTATAATATATTAATAAATCATAAATATCCTCTTCTCAAAAGTCCATCCTTACAAATTGTTCCGGTGAGCGGGAGAGTTTTGGATAAGGTGTCTAAGTCATGTTGTTATTCGTGTTGTATTCATACGTGTTTACTTATTTTATATATATATATATATATATATATATATATATATATATATATATATATATATATATATATATATATATATAATTAGTGTGTTTTGCATAGTCGAGTATTTAGGCAGAGTAACACTAGGTACTAAGTTTATCTAAAGGGTGGATATAATATCGACTCGAGTATCAAAGTTTCCTAGCAACTGGCCAACATAAAAATTAGGGATGATCTTATCTATCATTGTGATTCAGTATGACAACTAGGCACAATATTAGCTAAAAAGTTTAGGCAGAGTATCTATTGGGCATCATATCATCCTAATGTTATGAGCATAATTATCTAACTACAGTTAATAATAACTATGTAAAGTTGCATTTTAAACATGTATTTCTCGCGAAAAGGTTTGGATAATGGGGACGTAAACTCACCTGTGAGTTATGAAAACATTGTTGTAGGGTAGAAACCACAAGTCAACACTTTGAGAGGAGCTCGAGACAGTGGCACGTGAATTGATGCATTGAGAGAATGAGTGTAAGGGGTGAGGAACTGATTTGCCGAATCTTGCTATTTATACCAAGTTTTGCAGTACGTTCTGCATAACTGCGCATGAATCGTAGGATGCTGCCATGTGTCATTTTATCCACATGCCATGTTACTTCATATTCAGATGTATCGACTGTCAGAATGCGCACAACACACTACACGAGCACGTGTGACTGTAAAAAATCATCTTTAAAATTCTGTAACTCTCGCATACGAACTTCATTCTCAATGAATCGTATATATCCGTGTAGATCTCGTCATTCTCTACTGTGACAACCGTCAAAATTTGAGATGGTTCTAGATTTAAATAAACTTAGTTACACATATAGGCACAACACATTCTAGACTTAGTAACTAGAATCATGGAAACAAATTATAAATGAGGGATGGTGTGCTTAGATTTCACATTGATATGTAAACTCTACAACTACTTTAACTGTAACAATTATTGAAATTCACGTCATTCCCTGACTTAAACATCTTTGCATGAATCATGTAGCCAGACCATACACTTGACCTAGTAGCAAAAATTAGGTCAGAGTCTTGTAGGAACTTAGGTCAAAGTTAAAACTAGGACTAGTATACTTGGTTCTTCAATTTTACTTGAATCTTGGAACCACTATCTTTAAATGCCAAAAGCGACAAAAATAAATTATAAACATTATTTATAACTTGAATAAAAGTTAGGAAACCCAAAAATAAAAGTATTGAAAATTCAATTTATTTTGATATCCAAAGATTAACAAATTCCTGAAAACCCTAAAAGCCCAAAAAAAACCTAAATTTTTATGAATCTTACATCAAAATTTACAAAAAATGGTTATGAACCTTATAATAACATCTTAGAATAATTAAAATTTTGAAATATAATCAAGGGAAATATAAGTTAATGTATCAACATATATCCCTAATTATTAGTTTAAAAATCAAGAGTTTTATGAATAAAAACTAGGTTAATTTGCATATTTTATAAAAATTTGATATTTTATAAAAAAAATTAAATTGTATAAAGATAAAAGAGAAAGAGAGGGTACTACACCTCATAATTTTGGCCATCATTCCCTCCCACCATCTCTTTTTCCAATTTAAATCATTTATCCCAAAACCGCACTCTTCTCCTTCCTCACTTATCTCTCTAAAATCTTCTCTCTTTCTCTTCTCTAGAAATGACGAACTGAGCAGACAATTCTGTAGGAGAGATTTAGCCATTTGATTCTTCATTAGTTTGAATACGTTCCTGTAGTTTGGTGACCGATTTTGATGGAGTGAAATCCCAAAGAGATGACGAGAGAGATAGGATATTCAGAGAGACAAAATCTCTATTTTCTCTCTTTTCTTCTCTCTAAAACCCCACATTCTCCCCCACTGAAAATCAACCTTTAACCCACAAAATTTGTGAATATTTTTTGGATGTTTTTAAGCCGAAAATAAAGCTAACCTAATGAAACACAAATGCTCTTGATTTCTACACAAGTTCTAGCCATTTTCTCTTCCATTTTTGGATTTCTAGAGCATGTTCTTGCTTGGAATCCTTGTTTAATCTTGATGTTTGAAGATCACCATTAAAAAGATGTTGCATGTTCTAGAAATGGTGGTGATCCATGATCAAACCAAAGTCAAGAACAAAGGTAAGCACATGCAAGTTGTATATAGCACCAAAAATCAGACTTTCAAAGGATTCATTAACGTTGGCTTATTGCATGTAAGTTCTAAAGGCTATAAACAAGTTTTCTACATAATATTTTCAATATTATGTTTTTTATCTGAATCCAAGAAAAATAAACTGAAATTATTTGATAAAATGAGATTTTGAGCCATATTTTCATTAGTTCTACTTTTCAACATTCTGGCAGATTTTAACCTCCGACTTTAAAAAGCCATAACTCAATAATTTCTTAACCAAAAATTGTGATTCTTTTCAGAAATATAATACTTTGAGTTAACTTTCGAGTCCAAGTGGTCTCACTGAAAATCATTAAGATTTCGATTTTTAATAATTTTTACAAAATTTTTGCTCCAACAACACTTTTGTTATGAATACTAGTTTTGTGTTGCATGTTCAAAGGGCTTATTCCTCATTAAAAATATAGGAAAAAATTATTTGAGCACTAACATCATATATTAATATGGAAAAAAAGATATTGATTCTAAAGTTTTTAGAAAGTTCTATAAAAATCCTCAAAGTAATATCAATATTCCTTCCAAAATCACAAGAACCAAGTTTTTCTTATAATATATTGTGTTTTTAAGGCATATTTTAGACATGCAAAGTGAAAATCTGATTTTTCCCAGTTATAAGATGGTATGAAGATACACTCTAGAGATTTTCAGCTCCAAATATATTTTCTTTATTTTTATATAAAACTAATGAGGAAATAGGATATTAAATCATATAAAATACTTATACTAGTCAATAAATTCAGGGAAATACATGGATGACCCACAACGTAAATAAACGTCTTCCATGAAATTTGAGTAATTTTCGTTACTGTTTACTATTATTTTCTCTTTTATTGTTATTAGACAAAAATAAATAACAAAATTGGATTCTAAGTTCTAAAAAGAACATTTGTTATTTTTATCATCTTCTACATACTATATACTCTTCACAAAAAAAAGGTGGATAATTTTCCATAAACTTTTGTTATTTTTCCAATATTTTGATGATTATTTAGATGATTAAATAAGATAAAATTAGTGAAACTTATCCAAAGATCATACAAATTTTCCACCACATCCATTATTATAATAGGATCACAAATAAAAGTTTGAGCATTTATCTTAACTATTTACTATTTATTCATATTTTTATTATATTAAACAAACTTAAATTGTAAAAACATGATTTTATTGATCAAAAGTGGCATTTAATAATTTTTCCAGTTTAGAGATACTGTGAAACAGATACATAAAAATTATAAGAATTTTTCATGACCATTTACTATTTTTCCATGATTTTATGATGTTTTCAAGGGTAAAGGAGTCATTTTTGCCTTAAGTCAAGAATTAGGGTTTGAACCTTCGAGTTAGAATGTGGCCTAATTTCTAATTAGGGTTTTATGCTTTGTGTTAGGAAAATGATTTTGTGAGTCATCCACCAACTGCGATTTGATATATTTATTCTGAGGTGAAGGCACTAGTGCCGACCCACTAGTTTATGATGTAGTGTGATGATTATCTTTGTGACAATTGTCAATCATGCCTGTATTTTCTTGAGGATTCTATGATTTTGTTAGGATATTATGTGGTGGTAGTAGGGACGAAATAGACCTAGTATCCGGTTGAAATAGACCGAAAGGAATTGTAAGCACCCATATATGCTTGATAATATTTGGTTGAAATAGACCGAATGGGTAGGTAAGCACTCAGATATGCTTGATAGTATCCGGTTCAAATAGACCGAAGAGGTAGGAAAACACCCATATATGCTTGGCAATATGTTTGTTTAGTATATGGTATTTTAGGGGGAACTCACTAAGCTTTGTGCTTACAGTTTTTAGTTTATGTTTCAGGTACTTCCGGTTTGAAGGGGAATGGCCCAGCCTGATCACACCACATCACCCTATGATTTCGTATTTAGATATTTTAGGAAATTATACTCTGATAACATGTTACTATGATACTCTTTTGACTAATTTGCTATTAGTGTCGTGTGGTTGGGAATGAAATTAAAAACAAAATTTTATCTGTATTTTTAGGATGTTACACATAGTCATTCAGCAGTTCAAGCCATCTTCATTGTCTCATGTTGAATTGTTTTTGGGTGAAGATGTGCTGAAGACTTTTATGGTGTCACACCATCAAACCGAACGGCGGAAACGTTCGAGGGCTCTTGTGACTCAAATTGAATACCATCACAATGAATATACATGAATCATAACACAAATCATCACCATGCATTGGAATATTACAACTGATATTGTTTACATTCAGTACATTGTTTTAAACGTTACAATTCCATAACATAGGCTGTCTAATAGATAATTTAAGCAAAACACCATGACATAACTTGATACTTATTCTTCGACTTACCTGTTACCTAAGAATACAAGTCATTTTGAAAAACGTCAACATATGAAATGTTGGAGAGTTCATAAGTAATGTTATGGAAAAATGATTTTTGTGAAGTTTGAAAAACCCAGAAAATCCGATATTTTCTTAAAAGAGTATTTGTTTGTAAAAAGTGTGAAGATCCGTAAATATGCTTGTCGATTTTGAAAACATGTATAATTGTTGAACTTTGTATACATCACATAGGTGAAAATGTTGAAGTTTCCGGGAAAACCCGATGTTTTCCCAATACGCAAATTACATGACTTGTTTATTGTTATACCAATACGACGAATGTTTTTGATTTCCCAGGTGACATTGGATTAACTAGGGTTTGTGAGTGGTTACAATCACGTATTAATGAAAATGACTAGTTTATAACTACAGGTTACGAACGATCCCTAAGGCGTCGTCCATACTACTCACATAATCCAACCACCCTGACTTCTCTTGATTAACGCCACGAATCTGATTACTCGAATTCTCATAAGCCGGTCAACCGAGGAGAAAGGAGGGTACGAGGCCCCCTTTATTTCCGTAAGTTATTCAAGGCTATCGGGAATGCGAAAGGCACTTGGCCCGACTCGCATTTGACTTCTCGACCTCACTAGCAGTAATAATGGACCATTAGGGCCCAATAGCACAATAGAGCTGTTGAAAGTCCTTTTACATGAAATTGGGTCACAGAAGGCCCATTAACATGTAAGTGTGTTCCCTTCGGGTCCAAAGATCATGTTATTGGGCTAGCAAGTCCCAACAAGCACGATTTGAAACTTTCAAGCCCAAAGTTTGAATGTTGACTCCTCATAGTTATCGCCTGTTTATTGAAATACTATGGTTTATTAATTTTTGTTTTATTATTGATTCGAGACCGAATCAATTCGTTTTGTAACGATATTGGTTGTTGAAAGTGTATTTGTTTTTACGTTTCGTCAGTAGTTGTGGATCTTGTATTTTGTCTTAATGAATTAATTTGTTTAAAAGTAAGATTTTTACCTTGTCACAACCTTTCTTTTATAAAAATAGCACTTTTAGTCCTTTATATAAAAGAATTCCATTTTAGTCCTTAAAACATTATTTTGACACTTTTGTATCATAAACTTGTTGAAAAGACATTTTTGGCCCAAATTTATTTTGTAAACAGCTTTTGTCTTTCCAGGATGATGTTTTCTCGGTTAAAACCCCCAGTTTCGCAACTTTTACAGTTTTGGCCCAAAATAGAAATTTTTTACATTTTTGATCCTTTTTGAATTTGAAAAGCATTTTTGACCTTTGAAATAGTTTTAATACACTTCAAATCCACTGTTCTACAGAAAATTGCATTTTCAACCCCTCAAACTTGTAAATTTCGCATTTTGAGGCTTATTGGGCTGAAAAGCCCAAATCTAGCCCATTAAGTTCAAAAGTTACATTTTAAGTCCCTCAAAAATGTTGTTGTTCAGAAAAATTATTATAGAAACTTTTTGGACCATTTTGACCCTCCAGAAACTATAATTTGTCGGTTTTGACCCTAAGTTTTGTATTTTTGACAATTTAGGCTCAAAAATGGGTTTTATGTTCAAGTATGTTCATCCTAACCATATAAACTATTTTTCTTGACTTGATTAGTGTAAAATAGTTTAAGTTATGTTTATTTCCTTCCTCATATTTTAGATCTCGGTCTTTATACACTTTTTGGATAACATATTCATCACAAACACATGATATCACACACATACATGCATCAAATCACACATAGCATACATTTACACATAGATCTACACATTTACTTGTATTCTCCCCCATAAAAACTGAAAAGAAGGGGGTATGAAACTCACCTTGAGTTGTGGATCGGTTTTGAAAAAGATTTGGAGAAGTTTGGTGCTATTTTCACCCCTAGCAAGTTACTTGGATGGATCTCGAACTTAGTGGGTTCTAAGATGAAAGATCATGAACTTGAATGGATTAAGAGATGATTTTTGATGAATAGAAGTAGCTAGATTATGGATCTAATCAATATCTTACCTTTGATGATGAGTTTTTGTGGAGAATATCCTTGAAAGCCTTCTAGATCTCGAAAGTTTTGAAGAAGAAGTGAGAAGATGTTCTTGAAGACTTAGAGAGAATGGAGTGAATTTTTGTGAGTGTGTGTGTGTGTGTTGTGTTCAGATGAGAGCAAGAAGGAGAGGAGAGAAGAGAGAGTGAGTGAGGTGACTATGCATGGGAACATGAGAAAAACGCATGGTTATCCCATGAACAATTGCGAGGTGGCATCAAAAGTCAACACCTCCTCTTGGGTTGGGCTTGGGCCGAGAATAGAGAGGGAAAAAAAGATTTGGGCCCTTAATGCTTAAGCACTTATTATAATCCATTTAGGTGAATTTTTGGCTCAAATAAATCTAGGAATGATTTTTATGGCCTATTAGGGCTAACCGGCTAATATAAATTTGTTTTGGTCCAATAAGACTCATTAAAGTTAATTTAGTTTATTTTGGGTTCATAAGGCCCAAAAATGTTAAGTTTCATGTATATGGGTCTCATTAGGGCCCATTTGAGAGTTTTAGGTTCAAGATAGTCCAATTTGAAGCCTATTGGTCCATTGGACCCAATAAGGAAATCCTAGTCCAAAATGGACTTAAACAATGATTTCTAGGGTTTCCAATTATTTGTTGACTATTTGCAGTGCTTGTATGAAGTGTTTGATTGAAATTCTTTTGTTATTGAATAAGCATCTTACGTGTTTTCACATTGTTGGTTCGCATTTGTTATCATTTTCAAAGTTTACAAGGCATCAAAATTCCTATTTGTGACATATGGTTAGTGTATATGACACACTTTGTGCCGTATGTGAAAATTACAGCACCCAATTCCAAGTCGTGGGTGGTGTGATTATTCCTGTGAGTCTTGAGTTGGCACGAAGCATAAGCGATTAATTCATCTCTTTGCATAAGTAGATATCCAATGCCTTGGTGTGATGCGTCGTTATAGAAGACAAAGTCTTCAGTTCCTTCTATAAGTGAAATAATTGGCACACTACACAACATGTGTTTCAATTTCTGAAGCACATATTCTTGCTGTTCTTTCCATTCGAGCTTTGCATCTTTCTGCATGAGTATCGTGAGGAGTTTTTCTATCTTTGAGAATTTTTCTACAAATCTCTTGTAATAGCTTGCCAATCTTATAAATTGACTCACCTATGTTGGCGTTTTGGGTGCTTCCCAATTCCTTATGGCCTTGATCTTGGAAAGATCCACGTGAATACCCTTATCGTTGACCACGTGTCCTAGAAATAGTACTTCCCTGATCCAAAATTCTCACTTCGAGAATTTTGCGTACACTTTCTCCTTTCTTAAAAAGTCTAAAATGATTCAAAGGTGTTGACCGTGTTCTTCCTCTGTTCTTCAGTATATCAATATATCATCGATGAATACGATCATGAATTTGTCTAGGTAGGGTTAACAAGCATGGTTGATTAGATCCATGAAGACTGTCGGGGCATTAGTTAGGCCGAAAGGCATAACTAGAAACTCGTAGTGGTTGTAACGAGTTCTAAATGCTATCTTTGGGATGTCTTCTTCTTGTACTCAAATTTGATGGTACCCTGATCGAATAGATCGTCAATCCTTGGGAGTGGATATCTATTCTTATTGTCAACTTATTAAATTCTCGATAATCGATGCACATTCGGAAGGTTTTTTCCTTCTTCTTGACGAATAGTACCGAGGCTCCCTAAGGTGAGAAACTTTTTCTTATAAAGCCTTTATCGAAAAGCTCTTGAAGTTGACCAAATAACTCCTGCACTTCCGAAGGGGCTATTCGATAAGGAGATTTTGCCACTGGAGCTGTCCCTGGAACAAGGTCAAATCGAAATTCAACTTTGTGAATTGGCGGTAGTCCGGGCAAGTCCTTCGGAAATACATCTGGAAAATCACATACTTGGGGTATGTCCTTGATATACTTCTTCTAGCCCTTCTTATCTACGATGTGGGTCAAGAAAGCATGCTATTTCTTGTGAAGGTATTTCTACGCCTTCATGCAACAGATGATCCTAAGGCTTTTGTTGGTATTATCTCTGTATATTACTAAGAATTCCTCGTTGGGTAGGGCTCATCTAAGTTCCTAGACTTATGGCTTAAAAGTTTTCTAAACTTAGGTGTAATGAAAATCCTTTCAGCACCAGAGTCAAAAATTATAGATGCGTATAAACCATTAACCGTAAATGCACCTGTCACAACGATGGGGTCCTGAATAGCATCCTTTGCGACAATTACAAACACTCTTCCCCAGACGTTTCCTCCCTCGTTCCTCAGCTTTGGGCAGTTCCCTTTAACGTGCCCAGTAATCCCAACACTCAAAATAGGCCCAATTATCTGGCAAGGCAGCCACCCCAGGGTATTCTGGATATCCTCCTCGCAAAATCTTATATGACGATATCCAGATCTCAAATCAATCTTGGAAAACCAAGATGCCCCCTGCAACTGATCGAATAAATCGTCGATCCTCGGTAGCGGATAAAGGTTCTTGTCCATCAGCTTGTTCAACTCCCAGTAATCGATGCACATCCGGTGTGAACCATCCTTTTTCTTGACAAAAATGATCGGTACACCCCACGGTGAGCTACTCGGTCTGATAAAACCCTTACCCAGAAGCTCCTGAAGCTGTGAGGATAACTCCTACATTTCTGGCGGCACAAGGCAATAAGGTGCCTTGGCAATAGTCTCCGCACCCGGAACCAAATCAATCCGGAACTCCACCTGCCTCTCTGGAGGCACACTCGACAACTCCTTGGGGAAAACATCCAGAAACTCACACACTATCGGAACCTCAGAGATAGAACTCGACCTCTTTGTAGCAACCCGCGTATCCATTACGTACGCCAAAAAGCCTATGCAACCCTATTGTAGACTCTATCTCGTCTGGCAGTAGAGCAGAAAGCCGATCCAGATCCGGTACCCTTTCCATACACCGTAAGCACTCCCCCGCTAGGGTCTCGTATGGTCACCATCTAATGCTCACAGTCGATCACAGCTCTAAGCCGACTCAACCAATCCATACCCACTATGACACAGACATCACCCATCGCTATTAGTACCAGGTCTATCGGGGAATCAACACCAAAAATCTCTATTACACATTCCCGTAATACATCAGTGGCAAAATCCGCATGCTCTTTGGCTATAGAAACCCTCAGAGGTCGACTCAACGCCTCACATCGGATACTGATATGACAACTAAAAGCTAAAGACATGAAGGATCGACTCACACCTGAGTCAAATAACACCAAAGCCGGTACATAACTCACAAGAAAAGTACCTATATACAACACAATATAAGCACAACAAATCTTAAAATAATATAAATAAGGAAATACGTATCAGCCACGACATCAGGTACTGCGTAGACCTCCTCCGCTGTCAGCTGAAAAGCTCTCCCACGAGCCCTCGGTGTCTCGACCTTCGTTGGCCGACTATCAATAACACGTAAAGCAGCATAAGCAGAACCCTGGGCGGATCCATGAATGAGTTGAGGGCACTTGGCCTTCCGATGGTCGATCTGGTTGCAGTGAAAGCAAACTACAAACCCCTTGGGGCAATCCTTCTCCATGTGCCCTCTTTGCCACATTTGTAGAAAATCCCTGCCCGGCATGATCTCTCGTGACTCTTTCCACACTTTCCACTAGTGCGGCCCTTCTGACCCCCAGCTCCCGGACATTGTCGGCTGCGACTGTGTTGGTCTCCTGTCTCTACCCCGAGACTCCTCCTCCTCCTCCTCTCTGGTCCTTAACTCTAGCTCAATCTCCCTCCTCCTGACATTTTTCTGAAGCTCAGCCAATGTCCGATATGACGAGTTCGCCACGAACTCCCGAATGTCTCTCCTCAAGATGCTCAAATACCGACTCACACGTGCCTGCTCACTGGACACGTGCTCAAGGCATAACAACGCCCCTCTCATGGAACATCCTCGTAATTTCAGTCACTGACTCTATCTTCTGTTTGAGAGATAGAAATTCTTGTGCCAAACGGTCCCTCTCCACCGGGGGAGCATACTCGTCTCGGAACAACAGTATGAACCTCTCCTACGTCACCGCAGCATGGTCTGCGGGAGTAAAACTGGTAGTCACAAACTTCCACCAATCCTTCACTCCCAAGCGAAGCTAGTCCAACGCAAACCGAGTCACCTCCCAATCTAGTGGCTTCGTGTTGCTGAACTTCTGGAACAATAATGAGTCACCTCCCTGTGGCCTGGTTGCAGCAACAACTGCGGTGGCTACAACAGCAGCAACAACCTCAGTAACAACAACATATTGCTCATCGAATGTCTCAATCAATGTGGTCTTAATAGACCCAAACATCTCTGGTATCGCCTCCCGAATGGCTGTGGCACTTCCTCCGCAATGATCATGTGGATCTCCTTATCACTGGTCCCACTTCTCCCTAGGTTGTGGTGTGTACCCACCATAATGTCTCTAAAACACAACACAAAAATCATCAGAGACTAGCTCGAGTATACTCACACTCGATTACCCGTCCCTACATGCTCCTTAGCATCCTAAGGATTCTTACTTGGTTCGCATACAAATCCGGTGCTTTTAGTAGTACAAGTCCAATACTAACTTCCACACCAACCTGTAGTCACCCCAAGTCCTCCTCCTAGGATTCTAATTCACAAGTACTCTATCTCTCACGAATAACAGAATACTCTCTCAGTAGACCCCTCATATGCCCATCTAGGTATCTATCCTAGATTATCCCTTGACTCATAACTCACTTCTTAGTGATTCCTGCTAGATACTCTTAATCAGCACATACTCAAGGCAAATAACAGATAACATCGATCAATAGCATCTCCTAAGCTAAGACATCACGAATCAGGCAACTCTAGCCCTAAAATATAAAATACCTCGTCTATCATCTAGCATGCATCCCTAATATCTCATGAATATCTCATAACACAGATAAGTAAGGGTATTTTAGGAAATCACCTTTCAGGCTCTGGCTTATTGTACACACTGCTCCAACTCGTTTTTCTCTTAAAACTCTTTCTCATTTTAGAAAAATCATTTCTTTTGAAATTTTTTCTCAAATCCTCAGTTTGAGTCTAAACACACCCGAAGGTACATCTGAATCCCTCAAACCAAGGCTCTGATACCAACTTGTAACACTATAAATTTTCAAACAAAATTCTCATTTTAAAATCACATGAATCTCATCAACACAATTCACAAATCCCCAAAATGACAATTTATCAAAAAAAAAAAAAAAAACACATTCATAATTGTTTAAACAAAATCCAGGATCCTCAAAAACATAACTCCATCTTGTGTATACAATCAAGCCGATACCTTCCCGTGATCCTGAGAAGTACCTGAAACACATAACACATAACACGGTAAGCACGAAGCTTAGTGAGTTGCCTAAAATACCACACACATCTCATTAGCCTCTCATGGCTATATCTCGAATAGACCCTCCGATCAATGTGTCTCAGTGGAACCCTCCGGTCCCACAACTCGGGTGGACCCTCTGGTCCTAACTCAGCTCAGAATAATACACAACATAAATCACAAAGACATAATGCATGATATCACAATACTCAATAAAGCATACAAGACCCTCCGGTCACACAAAAATTACCACTCTAGGTAAGTATAGTGAGACGACTCACCTCGTAAGCAAGCAAATAAACCTCGTACACGAATCACTAGTCTAGCCTCCGCCTAACACATATGATAATTACCTCTAATTAATAAACTAACCTCAAAGAAGCTAGGATAAACCCTCTACAAACTCACAGAAGGATAAAAGACCATTTTACCCTTCCATGGCCTCTATAGTCCATAATTTGACCAAACCCTAAAAGTTAACTGCAGCGCATACAACCAATTTACGTTGGTCGTACTACCTCGCCATGTATACATTGGGAACCTCGACTCTACATTGCACATATTGGGATTACGCTCAGCGTACGTCCTAGACTTGTTCTTCTTACTCTCTTGGTCTTAATCCGTTAACCATAACTCTAATCTCAGATTTGGACTTCCTAAAGGCTCATACTCCATAAGGTTCGTGACTTTAAGCCTTTGCATGGCTGAGAAAGTCCCAAACCTAAAAAATCTCACTTTTTTCTCCTATAAATGCTCATATCTCATGCATGGGTGGTTTTGACGTCCAATACTCCATTTTTATGAATCCACTCCATTAAAAACACTCAAAGGGACAAATATTAGGCTCTGGAGTTCAACAACTCATAAAGCTTCAGGCTTTGGGACCAAAAACCCTAAAATGGACCATATTATGCACAAATCAAAAAGGATGAGAAAGCTTTGAGCTTTATAACTTCAAATGATGCTCCAACCACAGAAAAGCTCAAATCTAAATCTTGGACTCCAACTCTATTCTCTTCAATGCTCCTTCTTCACTCCAAGGATACCACAAGAACACTGAGAAGCTCATAAATGGACACTTAGGCTCAAGGGACGAAAATTAGGGTTTTGAGAGGGTTAAGGGCTGGAAATGGTGGCCAGAAATGAGGCCATCATGTTCCTTAAATAGGGAAACACCCCCACAATTAGGGTTTTCACTCCGAACCTAGTACGCCCAATGTACCCTCTGGTATGCCCAGCGTACTAGGTGTCTTCCACATCCAAATCACGCACATGAGTACGTTGAGCGTACACACACGTATGCCCTGCATACTCATTTACCACCTTTTCTCAAATAAAGAGCCAAACTTGACAATTACAATAAAACAAGGTTAATGAGATATACATGGTCTTTGGATGTTATATGGGTGCAATAGGCATATTATTGTACTTGGCCTAATGTACTAGACCAGATGTCTCATTTGATGTGTACTGTCTTGCTCGACACCACATTGTACCAACACGCTACCACCGAAATGGTATCAAAGACATCTTCCGTTACCTTAAAGGTATTATGGATATGAGTTTATTATATCCCTACGTGTCATCGATTGGATCTACCCTAAATAATATTCGAAATAATGTGACCCTTGTCGGCTATGTCGATACAGGTTATCAGACCCACATAAAGGATGTTCCGAATCTGGTTATGTCTTTACCATACGGAACATGGCTATCCTAAAGGTCTTGTAAATAAAATCTAGTTGTTGATTCGATAAATCACTCCAAACTACCCGTGCTATATGAGGCAACTAGAGAGCATGTATGGATTCGAGCTGTAATTGGTCATATTTGAAGTACATGTAATTTAGCTTATGATCCTAATGACCTAGTTATCATATATGCAGATAACAAGTGAAACATGGTTACATCAAAAGGAAATACACTAAGCACATCTTGCCAAAATTGCTCTTTACACATGAGAACAAGCAATCCAAAAGATTAAAGTGAAACATATTGGATTAGAGAAGAATCATACAAACATATTCATCAAGTCAATGCCAAAGTTTTCGTTCCAAAAACATGTCAGAGCTATTGGACGTAGGAACCTCACTGAGCTACCTAAATGACATGTATCATGCACCAAGTTGTGTGCAAGTAAGGATTGCATTATGATGTATGCTTAACACCCTTTAAGAGTATCTACAATCCCATATCTCATTCTCACAATCTCACTAATGGTCAATGAAACCATAAGAGTATCTGGTTGGAATACTTCTTTAATTATTGTATACTCTTTGGTCTTTTGTTTAGAGTTTTTGTGCCACCAAATTTTATATTCTAACAGAAGTGGGACACTTCATGTATACTTATTGACTTATTTCATTTGCTCAAAGACATCCAAGATAACTAAATATATTTATATATTATTGCAGTGTAACTCGACGTAAAGAGGAAGTTCAAGACTCTTGGGCTCTGAGTGTCACTGGGACTTGCGTCCTTCCAAGTCTCTCCGGCGTCATCTCTAGCGCGCCGCCGTCGTTGGCGTCCTAGATTTGCCTTTGATTTCATTTACATGCTCAATTGTCTCCATAGAGTGGTTAGTGAACGATAAAATCGTATGCAATATCATGGCTGTCATCGCTGTTTCTAGCTTCGTCTCCTTACTATTCGTCGCTTCAATCTCCATTTCATTGGTTGCAAGTGAGAATCGTAATTTCCGCGGTGCAGTTTTCAGCGTGAATTCCAAATTCTCAAAGAAGGATCGGTCACTTAGCGTTCTTAAAGCTCATGATAGTCTCCGTCACCTTCAAATGCTAGCCTCCGGCGTCGACCTCCCTCTAGGTGGAACCAGTCGTCCTGATGCGGTTGGGTATGCATACACTCTATCTCTGCTTTTATCGTGTATTGTATCTCCTAAGACTGTAATCATGCTTTATTCATTTCGAGTTTCCTTGATCGAATATGAAATTCGAATTTCAGAAAACGATTTTGAAGTTTATTCAGAACTAGGGCTTGTATACAGGTGTAATATTCTAAGTTACATACTGATCGATAACAACAATTGATATAACTCATAAAAATCGATTTCAAAAACGAGGTCTACATTCAGTTTACGATTCACATTATACTTTCATGAATGTGATACGTAACCCTAATTGTCACAGGCTTTACTATACCAAAATCGGAATCGGAACACCACCAAATGAATACTATGTGCAAGTAGATACAGGAAGTGACATAATGTGGATCAATTGCATACAATGCCAAGGATGCCCTGAGAAAGGCTATAATGGGGTAATATACACGATCATCTTCTTTCATCCTCATAGCTTCTAAACACGATTTAACCTTCTCTATATCCAACAGCTGGACCTTACACTCTACAATCCAAAT
This sequence comes from Lactuca saligna, assembly GCF_052625555.1. Classification (NCBI taxonomy): domain Eukaryota; kingdom Viridiplantae; phylum Streptophyta; class Magnoliopsida; order Asterales; family Asteraceae; genus Lactuca; species Lactuca saligna. The sequence continues at coordinate 62,437,062 of NC_136417.1, read as the reverse complement.
GATTCATTTACTGGAAGACCTGTGACATGTCATGAAGAGTTTTGTGTAGACATCAATGGTGGAAAAGTTGGTGGTTGCAAAGGCAACACATCTTGTCTGTATACAGAGACTTACGAAGATGGAAGTGATAGTATTGGTTACTTTGTCAAAGATGTTGTTCAATATGACAGTGTATCAGGTGACTTCGAAATTAAGCTTGCAAATGGAAGTATTGTTTTTGGGTACATGATCTTCATCTTTAATCTTTATCATTTTTGATATCTCTTAATTCTTTTGTAATATGATTGTTTATAATCAGGTGTGGTGCTACACAATCTGGCAACCTAGGTTCTTCAGAAGCACTCGATGGGATTCTTGGATTTGGAAAATCAAATGCATCTGTAATATCACAACTTGCATCTTCAGGGAAATTAAAAAAAATGTTTGCACATTGTTTAAATGGTGATAATAATGGAGGTGGGATTTTTGCAATTGGGAATGTTGTTCAACCGAAAGTTAATTCAACTCATTTGATTCAAGATCAGTGAGTGATAATATCATAATTTGATAATTAACATCTTTCTTTTATAAGTATTATCTATATTCTTATTTGAAATTCAGAAAAGTTTGTGGGTTTTATAAAATGATAGGCCACATTACAGTGTAAATGTAATGGGAATTGAAGTAGGTGAAGAGTTTTTGAATATTTCAATGGATTCATATGGAAGAGTAGAAAAGAGAAAGGCAATAATAGATAGTGGTACAACATTGGCATATTTACCAGAAGTGATATACAAGCAATTGGTGAATAAGGTGATGACTTAAAAGTTAAAAAATAAATTAATTCATTTATCTTTTTTTAATTATTTATATTTTTGTTGTTATCGGTTTTTTTGTTTAGATAGTTGAAGGAAAGTTTGATATGAGGTTAAGTATTCTTCACGACCAGTATACGTGCTTTAAATTCTCTGGAAGGTAGTGTTTTATGAAACTTTCTAACAAGTTAAGGGTCTTTTTTGTAAATTTTGAGGCTTTTAACATAACCTTTGTTTTGTATTAAAGCGATAATATATAATAATAGTATTAATATTTAATAATAATAATTTTGTTTGATATATTGTGTAGTGTTGATGATGGATTTCCTGAGGTCACATTTTATTTTGAAAATTCACTTTCTTTGAAGGTTTATCCTCATGATTATTTATTTAACTATGTAAGTATCTTCTATCTTTTAACCCCTTTATGCCTGATATATTATTTATTTTTTTTTTTTTTTATTATCATTAAGCTTTTTTATAAAACGAATTAATAAGTAGCAACATGTTTGTAGGAAGATTTCTTGTGTTTTGGGTGGCAAAACCATGGAATGGATTCCATTAGTTCAAGAGACATAATTATATTAGGAGGTAAATACTTTATTATTATTATTATTATTATTACATTAATAAAAATTACAATCATACTTATTTATTTATTATTTTATTTTTCAGATTTGGTACTCTCGAATAAACTGGTTTTGTATGATCTTGAAAACCAAAAAATTGGATGGATCGAATATAACTGTGAGTCTTATGTCTTTGAATATTCTTATTCTATCACTACTGAAATTTATTATTTATTTATGATTTATTATTTATATTTATTTGTTTTTATATATTGTTTTAGGCTCTACAAATATCACACTGAAAGATGAAATCACTGGATTGGTACATTTGGTTGGTTCTCATAATATATCATGTTCATGTAGTTTTAATGTTCATAGGGCTATGGTATTATTAATCTTGTTATCAATTGCTCTATTAAACCTTATGATACAATAAGTTTTCACATAAATAATCCAAATAGGAATACATGATTAATGAATTTATATAATGGTAAAAGTATTATGATCGATCGAAAGTTTATAACTATGGAACAAAACTTAAACTTTAGTGGTTAAGCCTCACATTTTTTTGAGATATTTAAATGATACAAGATTATATGTTGGTTACTATTTAATGAAATTATTTTAAATGTATTGTCACGTCATTACTTATCATGTGATCGTCAGATCGTTAGTCTAACATGTAGAGCAAGAGCATCCATAGTAAAAGAGATTTGGATAAGTTTTTAATGAAAAAACTTAAATTGAAAAATCTCATTTTTATCTCCAATACGTTTCAATTTGCTTATTTACAAGATCTACAAATATATTATCTTTTTATAATTAGTTGAAAACCTATAAGACCCCGTCTAAACATTGAAAAAGTCTTACCAAGACTTTGTTAATTAACAAACTCCTTAAAAAAACTTTGGTTTGGAAATAGTTTTTAAATTTCAAAGACTTTTCGTTTGAAAAACACTTTTAAAAAAACTCTAGAAAAGCTCATATTGTAGATGTTTTAGATCATAACAATAGGAATCTTTGAAAGTTTTTTTAAACAAAACGATTCTTGAAAATTGGAAAAGCTATTGTAGCAGCTTTTTCAAACCAAAGTTAGTTGAAGAACTTGTTAATTAACAAGAATAAACAACTTATACACCAACAATAAAATAATAATAAAAAAACTACAACTAAAATTGATCTTAAAAAATTAATAAATTGAAAAAATCTCATAGCGTGGAGAAATAAAATGAACTTTTTTCATTTGAAGTAATGATTTAAACAATATCTAAAAAAAAGGATTAAGTAGATGTAACAAATCTTTTATGACATTATCTCAAAATACTTGACATACATTGAATAACTCTTAATTACTCACATTGATAATACCAAGTTGAAGGCTTCAATGCATACATGGTATGAGAGTATTTAAAAGACATCTCTTCAAAAGGCTCCAATGGTGAACCATTGTTAAGAACACAATCGTTTTGACCCAACACTCTGAAAATCATAGGGTTCACTAAACCTTGTGAAAAGTTTCCACATTCTACATGAACGTCAATCACCGGGCAGGTCGGGCAGGTGTTTTTGACCTCAACAGTGTACGTGGGTGGCTTCTTGAACCCGGTTTGGGTTTGCCTTACACTCGGACCATTTCTTTCGCACCTTTCTCCATTCCCTGCACATTTACATTTCTCTCCTTAGTTACAAAATTCACACACAAAGAGAGAGAGAGAGAGAGAGAGAGAGAGAGAGAGAGAGAGAGAGAGAGAGAGAGAGAGAGATGACCGATGTGAAGTAGAAGGGTAAGTGAGAGAGAAGTCCAAAAGATGAGCTTGGAGAATTCTAGATTGCTTGACATCTCTAGTTACAATGGAACTCCAAACTTCAAAATGCTACTCTACACATGTGAAAAAAGTACATATGTTAGGCTTTGGGGTAAAAGGATGTCACGATTGATTTTTTACCATTTCACACCACTCTCCTAGGTTGTAGAAATGGTATTCACCAATAAGTTCACGGGCGTAGCTATTGATGGTGGGTCCTAGAAACTACCATTTTTCTTTTTTTATAATACAACAATTATATATGAAAAAACATAAATAATTATCTTATTTTTGCCAAAAAACCTATATTTTCATATTTTTTCCGTTTCGTTTATATAAGGAACCATATTGATTATGGTTTTTGGTTCGCCACTGGATGGATTGGTGGTGAAGAGGCAAAAAGAAGAGAAAGAAAGAAACATATCTATCTGCTTCTTATTGGATGTCTTCTTCCATCTTCATGGAGACGCTACAGCCAAGCCACCGGAGATTGGGACGGTGTTCATGTATCCTTTGGGCTGCCACATAGACTTTCACTTGTGATTTGAGACTTGATTCCGGATAGCCTTGTCGAGTGGAAATAGAATGATTTTTTTATGACTAAAGTATGTGTACTCACTCTCGTTAAAATAACCCAATAATATATGAAAGACAAAAGGATAAAAGAAAATGAATAGGTTAATTAGTTAATCATTAAGTTCAACAAAAAACGACAAGTTTTTTTTTTTTTTTTTTTTTTTTTTTTTTTTTTTTGAAAAAAAGATAGTAATGTTTCTTTAGTAGATTAAAAACAACAAGTAATTTTTTTAAAAAAAGAATTTATTATAAAGTTGAGCTGCAAATGATTAAAAAAAAAAAAAAAAAACTGAAAATAAAATTTTGTAAAGATTTTTGTGTCTATAAAAAGATGAGATAGCATACGACAAGAGTAATTGGAAGGTTGTTACTTGGAAGGATACGATGGGGGAGAATCAGCTCTGCCACCTCTGCATGTCTTTGATATAAGGTTTAATAAAAAAATGTCAAATAATGGGTTAAAATGTTAAATATCATGTGCAAAATTCAGAAAAATCTTATGTTTATTAATTTTAATTTGAAATATAATTACATTACTTTTTTTCTTTAAAGTTGTTATATTTTTAGCATTTTTTAAGAAAATCATTGATGATAATTACATTACTTTTTTTTTTCTTTAAAGTTATTATATTTTTAGCATTTTTTAAGAAAGTCATTGCAATACGTTATAAAGTTACAAGTTATTAATATGTCGTGTGATTTAATATTTCAGGGTGTAAACAAACCAAATGTTCAATAGATTGTTTATGAACCGTTTGTTAGAAAATTCGTTTATTTAATAAATGAAAGAATATTAACATAAATTTTCGTTCGTTTAATTAAATGAATGAAATAAACAATGATCTTATTCGTTCAATTATGCTCATAAACGCTTGTTTATATTATTCGCTTATGTTGGTTTATGTTCGTTCTATGTTTATATATAATTTATGTTCAATTATATTTGATTACATTGCTATATTATATATTTGTTAATGTTTATATATGTTTGTTTATATCCATTCGTTTATGTTTGTTTAGCATGTTCACGAATGTGAACAATGTAATTTATTAAAGTCACAAACACAAACAAGAAAACTCATTTGTTTATATGGTCATGTTCGTTCATTTGTTTGGCTAGCTTTAAACGAACGAAAATGAACAACTCTCGTTTATGTTCGCTTTGTTCATTTATATCCCTAAATATATATTTGAAACAACTATTGTGATTTAAAATTTTTGATATTATTATTTTTCTAGTTTTGCAATGTTTTTTTTTTTGAACACTTTGTTATTTTAGTTATATTTTTTTTGTTTCTAAAAAGATTTAGTCTTTTCGATTTCATTATTCAGTTATGTTTTCTTGTGTTTTTAAAAACAATTTGATTTTCAGTTTTTCCGTTTTTCAAATTTATGATTTTACAATCAAATGTTTGGATTTATAAAATTGTTAGGTTTTCCATATATGTTATTTTTATATATCAAAATATCATATTTGCCTAAATCTTTTTTTACAATGTTTTTAATAGTTTATAATCATTTTTATATCATAGAATATAATAATTACAAATTTTAACCATATTATCTTTACATTTATAATAATAAAGAGTCTACTTCTAAATTATTTGATTGTTGCTCTCTTGACAAACAAAATATTTCATCTCGAGCCCTCTTTAGAGAATATATACATTGGTTGCTTAGTTTTTTATTGTTGAATATTGTGATGTTGTACGTTGATGATATTTAGATATTATTATTGATATTTTAATGTTTAAGACTGACTTATATAATATTTTGATATTTTAAAATCACTAATATACAATAATTTAAAATTTTATGAAAGGTAAATATAATATTTAGAAATTAAGATGTAACAACGTAAATTTTCAAACAAAATTTTCATTTTAAAACACAATAAAACTCATTTTACATCTTCTCAAAAACTACAAGTGTCACCAATGTTAACAAATCCACAAATAAAAATCACTATCCCAGAATCATAAAAATAATCTCGCTCCAGTTTGTACTATCAAGTCGGTGCCTTCCCGTGATTTTGAGAGGTACCTAAAACACATAACACATAACACGGTAAGCACGAAGCTTAATGAGTTCCCCAAAATACCACACGTATCTCATTAGCCTCTCATGACAATGCTCAAATAAGACCCTCCGGTCAATGTGTAATACCGTGAAAATTTACAACCAATTTAAACTTTTCAAAAAACAACCTATATTCATTAAGTTATTACAAAAAGGTTTTCAATTCTTTTATTATTAGAGTATCCCATAACATCAACATAAAACTGAGGAGCGGTACGATCACGCCTTCGCCTTGCCACGGTCTCCTGAAGTACCTGAAACAATACACTGAAACTGTAAGCCCGAAAGCTTAGTGAGTTACCCCCAAAATACCAACCACAATACTATACACATATCATATCATATCATAAACAGAACAGCCATGCATATCTAGTCTATAGTGTGACTGGTCCGCCTGCACCAGGCCTTCAGTACACCCGGTCCACTCTCTCTCCGAATCTACAGTATGACTGGTCCGCCCGCACCGGGCCTTCAGTCTGTCTGGTCCACTCTCTGAGTCTCAGCACATCTGGTCCTCCCCCTTGGGGCCTTCAGCCCATCCGGACCGCTCGATGGGCCTTCGATCTAACCGGTCCACCTTGGGTATGTTGGCCTACAGCACAAAGCAAGACCCACCTCAACCTAACCCAATTTAACAACAATGTGCACATAAATATATAATCATATAGAAATTCACAGCTAATCAACCGATCTAGCATATCACATAACATAGCAACATCCTAACCAGGATACCAACCTAATCGGTCACTAACATAACATCATCCTATATTCCAGGATACCGACCTTAACCAGGTCTCTAACATATACCATCCTATCTACCAGGATGCAAACATAGCAAAGCAATAACATAACAAACAACTACCCGGATTCTCACCCGATAAAGGGCTGACCTTGGTGCCTTAGACCCTGTCGATATAGTGAGGATAACTCACCTACAACTCCCGACTTGAAGAAATAAGACCACGCTGCTCCGACCACCAGCATGAACTCCACCACTAATCATTACCAAATAACCAAAACCAATAAACACCAATAATTACCAAAATACCCTTGGAAGTCAAACTGGTCAACCCTTGGTCCAAGTCAAAGTCAACCTTCCTGGTTGACCTTACTCACCGAGTCAACCCGTTGACTCGTCGAGTTCCTATGCTCAGAAACTCCCATGCTACGACTCAACTCGACGAGTCGCCCTAAGACTCGTCGAGTCCAATAAGCTCTGAGTCCCTTCCTGCTCAACTCACCTAGTCATCCCTCGACTCACCGATTCACAGCTCAACCAGAACAGGTTAGGACTTCACGACCAGACTCGTCGAGTCCAATTATAGACTCATTGAGTCTAAGGCAATCCTCAACAGACTCGCCGAGTTATTCTTCCAACTCGCCGAGTCCATGCACATAATCATACAACTCGTCGAGCGCACCCATGTGACTCGCCGAGTCTCTTCAGTTCTCATTCCATACAAAGGCTTTTCAAGCCATGTAGGGACTCTAATCCATAGATCCACTCTTCTATAGCCTAACCCTCACATAAAGTTGTAAACTTTACGTGAAAGCAAGGAGATATAAGGCCAAAACAATTCTAGGGATAGGGTTAAAGACAAAGGGCTTCACCAATAACTCTTAGACAGGAACTTTATGACCTTTTGGGCCATCACAAGTCTAGAGCTGAAGTAGAAACTTCACATCTAAGCCTCAAACTCGAGATAGCTCCCAAACAAGCTAATGAATCCCAAATCAACCACCATTCATGAATCAATAATGAAATAGCTTAAGGAGGAGATTCCTTACCCCTGAAATGTGACCAGATAGAAGTAGATTCCAGATCTACCCAAGCCCCTTGATGATGGCCTCCAAATCCCCAAGCTTCTTACACTAAATTTCTTTTCCAAGCTCTAATTCTTAATCAATGGAGTCACACACACGAGATGAGGGTTTCTGGATCTCAAATGGGTAGCAAAGAGGCTGAATGTGGGTTATAATGTGCTTTATATAGGGCACAACCCCTGGATTAGGATTTTCTCCCTTCAGCACCAACTCGCCGAGTCCATCTGCCGATTCGCCAAGTTGGTCACTTAACATGTGACCAGAATCGCGACTTGACTCACCAAGTCTACCCATTGAATCGCCGAGTCGACCTTCCTTATTTACACTAAGAACCCTGAACTTGCACTTCTAAACTCGGGGTGTTACAATTCTCCCCCACTTAAATTAGGCTTCGTTCTCGAAGCTTGCAGCAACACATTTCCAGATAATACTCCCACATTACAACTCCTGGTCTCAATCGACTCAGGTTCCTTCAAATATTGTTAACAAATCTCAATAAAACCCAACTCTTCCCTTACAGAGTCATGAAACTTGCTTCAAACCAACCACCGGCTTCTTCCTGATAAACACATCAACTAAGTATCACTCGATGATACTTCCATCATTCCAACTCACCCAATCACTTGTCTCTTACAAAAGTTGGGCATTACTATAAACCACCGGGTCCTGACCAGGTACCAAACTGCTATCCCTTTCCTCGACTGGTATAACTTTTATCGAATTTCACTGTTGGGACTCATTACGCTTTCTTTCTGAATCCTACTCTTTCCTTCCCGCGCTGACCGGATGATACATCCTACCGCCCTTGAGCAGCTCCCATAAGCTCCCATCTACACTCTCATGCCCATATTGTACCTGATCCAACATCCTTGGGCTGGAAAACTCGACACACTGATGATACCTCCAGACATCCTGAGGATGAATTACCACTACATACATAACCTCCTGGTCATAACCATATAGAAAATCCAAGGCCCTATCCTTGCATCCCTTCTGAACTCCTCTGGTTCTACACTACCGGAAATTCTTTCGCAACCTCAACAAACACCCAATCCAGATGTGCTTCCATACCACTGGCACAATCACAGTGCTCGACAACCATAATTGAAATACTCTCAATCATCCATACTCACTTCTGCTTTCAATTCCATGAACCAACACTCCCTCCCAGAGTTACATACATTTCCCTCTCCTTATCCAAGGAAGTCTACTTAAACAACTCGTTACTTCAACAAGTGCCACAGTGCTCACACCCCACTCTAAACTATTCCCTCATAGAGTAACCGTTATTCCATGCATCACACACACTCTGAGTCTGCTCGCAAGGACTCTCGGGTCTATGCACTGCCTTCCACTAACATGATCAATACCCGAGGCTAGACCTACTGTTTGCTATTGCATCGCAACATACTCACTCCATCTCCTCATATAGATTTATCAACACATACAGAGTCTTCAGCATGACTGGATCGCCTTACCAGGCCTTCAGCCAATCTGGACCACTCTCAGAACCTTCAGCATGTCTGGACCGTTCTCCAAGCCTTTGGCATGACTGGTACGCCCACCGACCTTCAGTCTCCCCGGACCGCTCAGACTATCATACATCATCCTGAACTATCCTTTATGGGAATCTCTCCTGTACATACTGTTCTAGCCCTCTAGGGTTTCGAACTCTAACTCCATTCCATCTACTCAGATCCCAACCTAATCCTATCCTCACAACAACCAATCACCTTTTGCGAAAACCTTAGTCTGTATCCCGCCCCATTTGTCTGTCGCTTACTCATACCAGCCCACACTCTTGGCTGCTGAAACACTACTGAGTCCCAAACAGCTAATCAACCTCTAATGCTTGTCGATCCTCTTGAGAATTTTCCAATTCTCCCCACTTAGAGCACTGACTACTAACTACCGGTGACTCAACCGGCATAAATCAATCATCATTTCTCAACATACTCCTCTTATCCATGAATTGATTTCCTCTTAAACGAGCAACCTCCACAAAATCACTTCCCGACATCGCACATCACGAACTCTAAGGGAGTTAGACTCTCCGCTGAACACTTCTCAAATCACAATTGCTATACCCGACAACAAGACCATACAACCAAATTCTGACCATCAATCCCTTGGATGCTAACTGCTTACAACTCCTAGTTACTAACACTCCCAACCAAACCATGAAACACACAGAACGGTGAATAATATACAACACTACATAAATAAATAGATAACCAGACAACAACGAAACGAAAACATACCCGCAACTGCATCCAGCTCTGCCCTAACCTCCTCTGCTATAAGCTGAAAAGCGCGCCCCTAAGCCCTCGGAGGCTCCACTCCACCCTGACCCCCGCCAATAATCCTCACAGTAGACGGTGCTGGAACCTGCACTTATCTGGAAACAAGCTGTGGACAGTTGGCCCTCAAGTGACCAACCTGATGGCAATGATAACAAATCCTCAAATCTTGAACCGGGGCTGACTGACGGCAATCCCTTGTATAATTCCCCTCTTTCCCACACTTGCGTCACGCACCACCAGACCTACAAACTCTGGTATGATCCTTCCCGCACTTCTCGCAAGTTCGGATGTTCTAACTTCCTAAACTGGAATCAACGGTCTTGGACCGTTTCGGTGCCGGCTACGACTGTGCTGGGGCCTGCCTCTACTCTCTGAACTGCAACTCAATCTCCAACTCACGCCACCGAGTGGCCTCCTGCAACTCTAGTAAGTTCTCGTACCTATGTGTAGACACAAAATGCTTGATATCCCTCTTAAGCATACTCAGATATTGGGACATCTGAGCTTGCTCCGAAGCAAACTCAGGGCAAACCATCGCCCTCTCAGTGAACATCCTGGTGATCTCCATTACCGACTCCGAATCCTGCTTCAGTTCCAAGAACTCCTGAGCCAACCTCTCCCTCTCAACCCGTGGAACATAACGGGTACTGAACATGTCTCGGAATTGATCCCAATTAACCGCAACCCGCTGTGCATCTGAATAAGATCCCATTGTCAACCTCCACCAATCCTTCGCCCCGAGCCTCAAAAGGTTCAAAAAACACCTCACTCTCTGATCCGCAGGGCATGAACACATGAAGAAACACCCCTCCACGTCCGACAACCACCTCATAACAATGATCGGATCCTGAACCCCATCAAAAGTAGGGGGCTTCGTATTATCGAAGTCCCGATACTAACAACCCCAACCGACTCCTCCACATGTTGCTGCTACAGCCGCTGCAGCTGTTGCGGCAGCTGTCTCTGCAAGAGCCGCATAACGCTCATCAAAGTACTCAACCATGGCGGTCTTGATCGACCCAAACATCTCCGACATCTCCTCCCTGAACATAGCAACAATCTCATCATGTAGTATCTCACGAATCCTAGAATCCAACTCATTCGTGCTCATCTGACCAATGACCTTGGGTGGTGCTGATCTACCCTGACCTCCCTCTCATGATCCCGATCCTGAACCGGATCCACCACCGACATGCCTTGTAACCACCACACTAAAAATACACCATAAGAAAATTAGATGCTTCCCCAGTAACCCAGGAACCAATTCCCAACGCAACCCTAGGGGTTGTGACTTCCTTGATACGCGTATGGGTCCTGAGCTTTCAGTAGTACGGGCCCATACTACCTTCCACACCTCTAGAGGAACTGCTAACTACCTCACATAACAGGGAACCCTACGCTAGTAGGCATCATATAATCATACAATTCTATCATGCAATTCCTGAAGATCCCTTGCCTAGTACTAGCATGCTGTTCTAACATATCACATAATCAAATAACTTTTATGGTATTTTGGGGTCTACTTACTGGCTCTGGCTGATCGTATATCCGCATCCTCCTCTACTTATTTTTGAAAACCATTTCAATTTCACTTTGAAAACTCTCCTTGATTTGAGATTGGACTCACACAAATGTTCCTCCAATTCACTCAAACCAAGGCTCTGATACCAACTTGTAACACCGTGAAAATTTACAACCAATTTAAACTTTTGAAAAACAACCTATATTCATTAAGTGATTACAAAAGGTTTTCAATTCTTTTATTATCAGAGTATCCCAGAACATCAACATAAAACAGAGGAGCGGTACGATCATGCCTTCGCCTTGCCACGGTCTCCTGAAGTACCTGAAACAATACACTGAAATTGTAAGCCCGAAAGCTTAGTGAGTTACCCCCAAAATACCAACCACAATACTATACATATATCATATCATATCATAAATAGAACAGCCATGCATATCGAGTCTATAGTGTGACTGGTCCGCCTGCACCATGCATTCAGTCCACCCGGTCCACTCTCTCTCCGAGTCTACAGTATGACTGGTCCGCCCGCACCGAGCCTTCAGCCTGTCTGGTCCACTCTCTGAGCCTCATCACATCTGGTCCTCCCCTTTGGGTCCTTCAGCCCATCCGGACCGCTCGCCGGGCCTTCGATCTAACCGGTCCACCTTGGGTATGTTGGCCTACAGCACAAAGCAAGACCCAACTCAACCTAACCCAATTTAACAACAATGTGCACATAAATATATAATCATATAGAAATTCACAGCTAATCAACCGATCTAGCATATCACATAACATAGCAACATCCTAACCAGGATACCAACCTAATCGGTCACTAACATAACATCATCCTATATACCAGGATACCGACCTTAACCAGGTCTCTAACATATACCATCCTATCTACCAGGATGCAAACATAGCAAAGCAATAACATAACAAACAACTACCCGGATTCTCACCCGATAAAGGGCTGACCTTGGTGCCTTAGACCCTATCGATATAGTGAGGATCACTCACCTACAACTGCCGACTTGAAGAAATAAGACCACGCTGCTCCAACCACGAGCATGAACTCCACCACTGATCATTACCAAATAACCAAAACCAATAAACACCAATGATTACCAAAATACCCTTGGAAGTCAAACTAGTCAACCCTTGGTCCAACTCAAAGTCAACCTTCCTGGTTGACCCTACTCACCGAGTCAACCCGTTGACTCGTCGAGTTCCTATGCTCAGAAACTCCCATGCTACGACTCAACACGTCAAGTCGCCCCAAGACTCATCGATTCCAATAAGCTCTGAGTCTCTTCCTGCTCAACTCACCTAGTCATCCCTCGACTCACCGATTCACAGCTCAACCAGAACAGGTTAGGACTTCACGAACAAACTCGCCGAGTCCAATTATAGACTCGTCGAGTCCGAGGTAATCCTCAACAGACTCACCGAGTTATTCTTCCAACTCGCCGAGTCCATGCACATAATCATACAACTCGTCGAGCACACCCATGTGACTCACCGAGTCTCTTCAGTTCTCATTCCATACAAAGGCTTTTCAAGCCATGTAGGGACTCCAATCCATAGATCCACTCTTCTACAGCCTAACCCTCACATAAAGTTGCAAACTTTACGTGAAAGCAAGGAGATATAAGCCCAAAATGCTTCTAGGGATAGGGTTAAAGACAAAGGGCTTCACCAATAACTCTTAGACAGGAACTTTATGACCTTTTGGGCCATCACAAGTCTAGAGCTGAAGTAGCAACTTCAGATCTAAGCCTCAAACTCGAGATAGCTCCCAAACAAGCCAATGAATCCCAAATCAACCACCATTCATGAATCAATAATGAAATAGCTTAAGGAGGAGGTTCCTTACCCCTGAAATATGCCCAGATAGAAGTAGATTCCAGATCTACCCAAGCCCCTTGATGATGGCCTCCAAATCCCCAAGCTTCTTACACCAAATTTCTTTTCCAAGCTCTAATTCTTCATCAATGGAGTCACACACACGAGATGAGGGTTTCTGGATCTCAAATGGGTAACAAAGAGGCTGAAGGTGGTTTATAATGTGCTTTATACAGGGCACAACCCCTGGATTAGGGTTTTCTCCTTTCAGCACCAACTCGCCGAGTCCAGCTGCCGACTCGCCGAGCTGGTCACTTAACACGTGACCAGAATCGCGACTCGAGTCGCCGAGTCTACCCATTGATCCGCTGAGTCGACCTTCCTTATTTACATTAAGAACCTTGAACTTGCAATTCTGAACTCGGGGTTTACACAATGTGTCTCAGTGGGACCTTTTAGTCCCACAACTCGGGTGGACCCTCCGGTCCTAACTTGGTAAGCTCAGAATAATACATATCACAAATATCAAATACATAATGCAAGATATCACAATACTCAATATAACACGTAAGACCCTTCGGCCTCACAAGGATTACCACACTAGGTAAAGTATAGTGAGAAGGCTCACATCGTAAGCTAGCAAGTAATAATCTCGTACACGAATCTCGAACTAGCCTCCGCCTAACACATAAGATAATAATCCTTAATTAACACTTAAATCAAGATTCTAAATAAACTAGGTTATTGTCTCTCTCAACCTCCTGGAATGGGTAAAAGACCATTTTAACCCTCCATGGTTCCCATTCTCCTTGCCTTGACCAAACCCTAAATTCAACAGAAGTCAACACTCGAGTCAATTGTCCATGTTGACCTGACTTGTTGAGTGCATCTATCTGACTCGCCGAGTCCCCCTTGTTCCTTCACAACATCGTGAAAACCCAACTTAACTTGTCGAGTTGTCCCGTAAACCCGTCGAGTCACCCATGTCCAAATTCATCGCGAAAAACCCTAGTCGACTCGTCGAGTCATCTCGTTGACTCGACGAGTCCCTTTTGTTTGAATTCTCATTCAGGCGTTTTAAGGAAGATCTACCACTGCATATTCTAGATCTAGGCTCCCAAGGCTCGAATGTCACATAAAGCCTCGATCTTTACGTTCATGCATGGCACATTTTGCTCCAAAATGCCAATACAACTCTAATAAGGGTGTTTAAGCATAAATACTCTTATATGGCTGAATAAAGCTGGGACCTTTGGACTCTATGGACCTCACAAGGTCCAAATTTGATGTCTTGACCTCCTGATAGACTTAAAGCACTCAATGTCCCAATAAAAAGGAGGTAAAATCCCTAACTTCCATAATCAATAGATCTAACTAATAAGATGAGAAAGGTGTGGGATTTTTACCTTCCACAGAAGCTCTGGACAATATAGCATTAGATCAAAACTTTTTTCCTTGTTCATTGCTAGATAATCTCCTCTTCTCCTCAAAAGTTGCTCTAGAATACTCAAAGATTAGCTCTATAACTTTCTTAGCTCACTACAAACGTTTAGGGTTTCACATAAGGGAGTTGGGTAGCTGGTGAGGCGCAAATGAGGAAATAAGTTCTCTTAAATAGGCCCCAACCTTGGAGATTTAGGGTTTCACCTTATAGCGCCAAATCGGCAAGTCGGTTCTCTTACTCGTCGAGTTGGTTATTAAACCTACATGGCCAATTCAACTATACTCGACGAGTTGGGCTCACAACTCGTCGAGTCACTGAATAAATCTCAAAAATAAATACATAAATAATATACCTGGGAGCTCGGATGTTACAATTCTCCCCCACTAGAATCAGACTTCGCCCTTGAAGTCATGCTATGGAAGTAGCTCTGGGTACTACTCACACATCTCAGACTCTGGCTCCTACGTCTACTCGGATCCCTTCCGATGTTTCCATTGGACTTGAAACAGGGGCACCTCTTTGTTCTTCAAACCTTCACTTTCCCATCCAATATTGAAATCGTCCTCTCAATATAATTCAGGATCGCATCCACCTGAATTCCCTCTAATGGTACCACCGCCGTCTCATCGGCTACACACTTCCTCAACCGAGACACGTGGAAGGTGTTATGAATATGACTCAACTCTGTAGGTAGCTCTAGTCAGTAAGCTACCTTACCCACTCTAGCGATTACTCTGAAAGGACCAATGTATCAGGTCCCTAATTTTCCCCATTTCCTAAATCGGATCACCCCTTTCCATGGGGATACATTTAGGAGGACAAAATCTCCAACCTGGAACTGTAACTCGGATCTTTGTCGATCTGTGTAACTCTTCTGGCGACTCTGGGCTGTCAGTAGCCTCTGTCTGACCTGCTGAATCTGCTCGGTTATCTTTTAGCACTATCTTAGTGTAACCCATCACTTGTTGTCCTACCTCTCCCAAATAGATGGGAGTCCGACACCTCCTCCCATATAAGAGCTCGAAGGGAGGCATGCTAATACTGAAATGGTGGTTGTTGTTGTAAGAAAACTCATCCAAGGGCAAATAGGTTTCCCAACTTCCTCAGAAGTCCATAACACATGCGCGTAGCATGTCCTCGAGCGTATGAATCGTCCGCTCACTCTGCCAGTCTGTATGCGGGTGGTATGCAGTACTGAACTGCAACTTGGTACCCAACTCCTCATGAAATTGCTTCCAGAACCTGGAAGTAAAACGCACATATCGATCTGACACTATCGAGGTCGGGACTCCATGTTGTGCTACCTCCTCTCTTGATGGGTTTTAGCCATAAGAACTTTCCTATGTGCGCATGCAAAACCCTAATGCTCGGATCTAGGCTTTCTAATTAAACATGCTTTGAATCCAAGACTTTTAATGGCTAATTAGGTTAAATAACAGCATTGAAATAGATCTAGAATCATACCTTTGGATTCCTTGTTGATCTTGTTGTCTTGGAGCTTCTAGAGTCACAAATGTCACTCCTTTAATGGCTTACAAACACCAATAGCAAGAAGGATGATTTAAGAGAGAGGAGAGGGGAGGAATTCGGCCAGAGTATCTCTACTTTTGATGATGTGTCGAATTCCCTCACCCCTAGGGTCTATTTATACTTGTAGACTCCTTAAGGATTACAGCTTTAACCCTAATTGGATAACTTAGACTTTAAGTTGATCCATATCCTTTCCTTGATAACCCTATGGACGATTTTGGCTTATCCAAGCCCTAAAAATCGTCCATCCTATCTTGGATAAGGATTTATAGTCTAAAGTGTAACTATCAGACAATTGACAGTTTATACCCTCTTATTTAATTAATCTCTTTAAGTCACCAAATTAATTCCAATTAATCTATGACTTATATTAATCAAATAACCATATATTATTCCTTATAATATTTACTCTCTCTTAACAAATCATCCATCAAGTTGCTATGGTGAAGGCAACCCAAAAGGACCATGCACAACCGGATCAAATACTTGCCTAATATAGTTGCAGCCTTAGACACTATTCCAACAGTCTCCCACTTGGATAAGTCTAGTAACTATACAAGTACAATTCGGTTTGCAATCGTAGCTCTCAAAGACGCTGTCAACTCTGATCTAATCAATCTTGTCCTTTAGATAAGGGATCGTACAGTCCTCTGTTAGATATCATGCCGACAATCCTATGGAATGGTTAGTCAAGCACTTAATTTCTCGATCTTTGATTTATTTGACATAGAACTTAATCAAACACATCAATTCAGTTCTGACCGGGCCCGGCACATAAGTCAAATCAAATCATCGAGTGGCCAAGATATCTCTTCTACCCTCTTAGGATAAAATTTACAGATAAACTTCGACTTATATGCATTTACTTATTCATTAACCAACTATACACAACAATGCGTTTTATAACACCAAGTTACTAATGCGTTTTCGCATTATCAATGTACAATCAATTAACAAATAATAAATCATATATCTAGGTTTTAAGACTATATGATATTATCGTCTTGCGATCACCTTTTATATCGTATTCCATAAGGTGATTCCAGCAAGCGCGGGTTTATTCCAATGCTCAAAACCAGTTCATAAGCACTCATGAACGTTGTAGCAACCCTTGCTATGTCTAACACCATTTAGACATTCTACACACCAATTCATGACAATCTTCATTCATATCTACTCCCAACATATGAATGATTGTGGACCATTTGAATAATTCGATTATTCCTAATAAACTCAATTATTCTGGAAGTCAAAACATGCAAAGTGAAACAATAGTTAAACAATTAACATGTGACAGTAACTTTACTCATAAATAAAACTCCTTTATTTAATCATCAAATGTTAATTACATTTATCTATTATACGTTTCTAATACTATCTAATCTATACTAATATCATCCTTCAGCCCAATACTCCTAGCATGCTGCAAGTGCTTAACCCTACTCAGTCCCTTCGTAAGCGGATCTGCTGGGTTATCTTCTAATGATATCCTCTTCACTACGAGTTGTCCTTCTTCTACACGATGTCTAATGAAGTGATATTTTCTGTCGATATGTCGAGATCTACCATGATCCCTCGGTTCCTTGGTCAAGGCAACCGCACCTTCGTTATCACAGAAAATCTCCATGGGCTCCTTTATGGCAGGCACAACTCCAAGATCACCAATAAAGTTCTTTAGCCATATCGCCTCCTTCGACGCTTCGCTCGCTGTGATGTACTCTAATTCGCACGTTGAATCAGCTACGGTTTCTTGCTTGGAACTCTTCCAAGTTACTGCTCCTCCATTTAGGGTAAAGACCCAGCCCGACTGCGAACGGTAGTTGTCCCTATCGGTTTGAAAAATGGCATCACTATACCCTCGCACCTTCAAGTCATCACTCCCTCCAAGGACTAAGAACCATTCTTTCGTCCTCCGAAGGTACTTAAGGATGTTCTTTACCGCAATCTAATGTGCTTTGCCAGGGTTCCCTTGATATCTGCTAACCATGCTCAAAGCGAAGGCTACATCAGGGCGGGTACAAGTCATAGCGTACATGATTGAGCCAACTGCGGAAGCGTACTTTATTCGGCTCATTTCTGCTATTTCAGCTTCAGTACTCGGACTTTGAGTCTTACTCAACTTGGCATTTCCTTGTATCGGTAGTTCTCCCTTCTTTGAGTTTTCCATACTAAAACGTTTTAGTACCTTCTCTAAGTAAGTATTCTGACTAAGTCCAATTAGTCTCTTACTTCTTTCTCTTACTATCCTTATTCCCAAAATGTAAGAAGCCTCTCCGAGGTCCTTCATAGCGAAACACTTCCTGAGCCAGGACTTGACTTCCTGCAGAGTCGGGACGTCGTTTCCTATGAGTAATATGTCATCGACATATAGAACGAGGAAGCTTACTATACTCCCACTAGCTTTGACATATACACAAGATTCGTCTTCGCTTCGTACAAATCCAAACTCTTTGACTTTCTCATCGAAGCAAAGATTCCATCTGCGAGACGCTTGCTTAAGTCCATAAATGGACTTCTCAAGCTTACACACTCTATTTGGATGCTTCGGATTCACAAACCCCTCTGGCTGAGCCATGTAAACATCCTCAGCCAACTTTCCGTTAAGGAAGGCGGTCTTGACATCCATTTGCCAAATTTCATAATCATGAAATGCGGCAATTGCTAGCATCACTCTAATAGATTTAATCTTCGCAACTGGTGAGAAGGTCTCATCATAGTCAACTCCTGGAGTTTGAGTGAAGCCCTTCGCAACCAATCGCGCTTTATACGTGTGTACGTTCCCATCCACGTCGGTCTTCTTCTTGAAGATCCACTTGCACCCAACGGTCTTACGTCCGGGCACATAATCAACCAAATTCCAAACTTGGTTATCGTACATGGATTGGATTTCGCTATCCATTGCCTCTTTCCATTTCGCAGACTCCGGGCCTGCCATGGCTTCCTTATAGCTATTAGGTTCATCAAGATTTACTAGTGTACCATCACTAATATATGTGTCCCCTTCGGTAGTAATATGAAAACCATAAAACTGGGGATGAACTCTAACTCTATCGGAACGTCTAAGAGGTAAGGATTCGTCAATCGGTTCAACTGGAGTTTCCTCCTCGGGTTGAATGCCAGCGGTAGAGGTTCCTTCATCTATCGACTCTTGAATCTCTTCAAGTTCGATTTGCCTCCCACTGTCTCCTTGGCTTATGAATTCTCGCTCTCGGAAAACACCTCTCCTCGCAACAAAGACAACATTATCCTTCGGTCTATAGAAGAGATATCCAAAGGATGTCTGCAGGTAGCCGATGAAAATACATCGCTCACTTAGAGGTTCAAGCTTGTCGTGAGTATCTCGTCTTACGAAAGCCTCGCAACCCCAAACCTTGATATGTGCCAACGAGGGAGCTTTCCCCGTCCACATCTCGTGAGGTGTTTTGGCAACCTTCTTAGTAGGGACTCGGTTAAGGATATGGGCGGCAGTCTCTAAGGCATACCCCCAAAAGAAGATAGGTAGTGAAGCACGACTCATCATAGAGCAAACCATATCCAATAAGGTTCGATTACCCCTTTCTGCTACACCATTCAACTGCGGTGTCCTAGGAGGCGTCAATTGCGAAACTATTCCACACTCCTTGAGATAATCATGGAATTCAAGACTTAGGTACTCTCCTCCTCGATCGGATCGAAGCATCTTGATTTTCCTGCCCAATTGATTCTCCACTTCATTCTTGAACTCTTTGAACTTTTCAAAGGTTTCTGACTTTTGCTTGATTAAATAGATATACCCATATCTACTATAATCATCGGTAAAAGTCACATAGAAGTGGTTCCCATCCTTCGTGGTTGATCTAAAGGGTCCACATACATCGGTATGTATTAGGTCCAATAGCCCCTCACCCCTTTCACAAGTATTTGTGAAGGGTGACTTAGTCATCTTTCCAAGTAAACAAGACTCGCATGTGTCATCTTCCCTAAGGTCGAATGACTCCAACACTCCATCCTTTTGGAGTTGGGCTATGCGTTTCTTGTTGACATGTCCAGGACGGCAATGCCACAAGGATGCTTTATCCAAACTAGTGGAAGAATCAATATTCAAAACATCATTTCCTAAGTTATCAACAATCATAACAGTTTCATATATTCCATTACATGGTATAGCTTCAAAGTAAAAGACACTATTTAGATAAGCCAAAATAGAACCATTCTCATTATTAAAAGAAAATCTAAATCCTTGTCTATATAAACCATGAAATGAAATGATGTTTCTAGCCATTTCTGGTGAATAGCAACAATTGTTTAAATCTAAACATAAATTATTCCTAAGAACTAAAGAATACACTCCAATCTTGGTAACAGGCGACGATCTTCTGTTCCCCATGATTAGATTGATCCTTCCTTGCTCCACATCCCTACTTCTTCTAAGTCCCTGCACATTTGAACAAATGTGATAACCACAACCGGTGTCAAGAACCCAAGAAATAGCATGATTAGAATCGTTAGATTTAATTGTGTATATACCTGCGAAAGATGACTTGATCTTTCCTTCTTTGATTGCTTGCAGGTATTCTGGGCAGCTTCTCTTCTAATGTCCTATCTTGTGGCAGTGGTGGCACTCTGCCTCCTTCGGGTTAGGATAGGGCTTAGAGGGATCAACTTTGGTCCCACTAGAAGAGGCACCATCTCGGGCTTTAACCTTGCGATAGTTCTTTGATGAAGCCTTCCTCTTCTTTCCCTTTCCTTGAACAATTGCCAAGACAGGAGCAGCAAACGGATTGGGAGTAGGTACAACAGACTTGTCTTTGAAGTTGCTCTCAGCGACTCTCAAAAGACCTTGGAGTTTGCTTAGGGTGACCTCCTCTTTGTTCATGTGGTAGGTCATCCTAAATTGGTTGTACATCGGAGGCAAAGAGTGAAGCACCATGTCGATCGCCAAGTCTTCCCCAAAGTCAACATTTAACTTGCGAAGGCGGTCGACATACCTTTGCATCTTTTGCAGGTGCACGGTAAGAGATTCTCCATGACCCATCTTAGCGGAAATCATGTTAGTGAAAATCTCATAACGCTCTTGTCTCGCGTTTTGGTGGTATCTCTCCAATAAGTCTTGATGCATCTCGTATGGATACATGTCCTCGTAGGACTTTTGGAATTCGGAGTTCATGGTGGCAATCATGATGCAATGTACCTTCGTTGCATCTCGCTCATGAGTCTCAAAAGCGGTGATTTCAACCGGAGTAGCGATTTCGGGGTTGATTTTCTCAAGCTTTTCATCGAGGACATACTCCTTATCCTCATAGCGAGCAATGGTTCAAATGTATCTTATCCATTCGCTAAAGTTCGTTCCATCGAAGGTGACCTTTTGACAAAGGCTCATCAACGTGAAAGAACTAGCAACAGCGTTGTTTGCGTTTGACATCTATAGAAAGGACAAAGATAGATTAGAATAAGAATCCCTAATTATCACCCAGTAAGAAAAATTAGGGTTAGGATCCAACAATTACATTTACATATTAGAAAAGGGATGCCGTAATCTAACATGAAAATAAATTGAAGGTAAGTGAATGACGATTCACTAACTCTCCATTACAAAACCTAGACTATTAGTCCTAAGTGTATTGAGAATTCCTAGGTTCGGATGAGATTCATTGAAACTATTCAATGGCATGTTTAAATCTTGATATGCCCCTCTTGTTTGTGACTAGCATGCCGAGGATCACAAAGCGGGTGTGAATTACCATGCAAATTCACTTGGTGCCTTCATTGTAACGATCACCTATTCGATGTGCTGGTAAACCACACACGCTCCATCGAACTATGATAAACAATGAATCACCCTTTTCCACCTTTGCTTAGAACCAATTAGTGTGCCGGTAAACCACACACGCTCCACTAACTTCTTAGCAAGGGTGCAAAGTGTAATTTCATGGGATTGCATCAATTCACTTTTCCTAAAGTAACTAAGATTGGGAAATTTTTAAAACGTGTAGTTACTTTGTATTTCTTATTAGACTTTTAATGAGAGGATGAGGTTGCCCTATCCTACCCGTTCGGCTAACGACCCTCCACCAATCAAGCAAGCGGTGGGTGTGAGTGTACACCCATTAAGCGCCATTTTATAGGCCGCAACCTTATACCCACCTTATAGATCGGCTTCGTGAATGAGGCCTACTAACGGTAAGACTAGCATTTAGTTATACATATATATACTATTCTAGTAATATCATATTAGTATAAGGTTGTGTTTTAAACCTTTTAAAACGTATGATTTGAAATTTAAGTTGTCTAAATTAAAACTTTTTAATCACAAATATAAATTTCAAAACTTGAGGGCAAGTTTTAAACATTTAAAACATGGAGGATCAAATAACAAATAATTCCAATTAACAATTAATATCCTAATTATCTTTATTTGATTTATCCAAGATTTCTTTTAAGATAATTATCAAAATAATTAATCAATTATCATATAAGGAAATTAAATATTTTATTAGATGATAAATATCTTTAATTAGATCAAGATTATAGTCATATATATCAAAAAATCGGATTAGGGTTGATCTAATATGATCAAGGTAAGTTTCCATAAGATTAACATGAAAAAATCCCGGTTTTGCCTAATCCTGACACCCGGACTCACCGAGTACACAAAGGGACTCGCCGAGTCAGGCCTACTCGCCGAGTCCATGACTCAGAAACCCAAAAATCGAATTTTGCAGGTTTGTTTCAGTTAATCAAGCAACAATTTAAAGAAAACCAAGCTAGGCTCTGATACCACTGATGGGTTTTAGCCATAAGAACTTTCCTATGTGCGCATGCAAAACCCTAATGCTCGGATCTAGGCTTTCTAATTAAACATGCTTTGAATCCAAGACTTTTAATGGCTAATTAGGTTAAATAACAGCATTGAAATAGATCTAGAATCATACCTTTGGATTCCTTGTTGATCTTGTTGTCTTGGAGCTTCTAGAGTCACAAATGTCACTCCTCTAATGGCTTACAAACACCAATAGCAAGAAGGATGATTTAAGAGAGAGGAGAGGGGAGGAATTCGGCCAGAGTATCTCTACTTTTGATGATGTGTCGAATTCCCTCACCCCTAGGGTCTATTTATACTTGTAGACTCCTTAAGGATTACAGCTTTAACCCTAATTGGATAACTTAGACTTTAAGTTGATACATATCCTTTCCTTGATAACCCTATGGATGATTTTGGCTTATCCAAGCCCTAGAAATCGTCCATCCTATCTTGGATAAGGATTTATAGTCTAAAGTGTAACTATCAAACAATTGACAGTTTATACCCTCTTATTTAATTAATCTCTTTAAGTCACCAAATTAATTCCAATTAATCTATGACTTATATTAATCAAATAACCATATATTATTCCTTATAATATTTACTCTCTCTTAACAAATCATCCATCAAGTTGCTATGGTGAAGGCAACCCAAAAGGACCATGCACAACCGGATCAAATACTTGCCTAATATAGTTGCAGCCTTAGACACTATTCCAACATCTCTCACCTAAATCTTGATTAGTTTGTTTGTAGAAGGGCTCTCACTGATGGCGAGGAAGTGAGCACTCTTCGTGAACCGGTCTACAATCACCCATATCGCGTGAATCCCACATGATTACCGACATGTATCCTCTCTCCAACCCTTTCGATCTCCGCTCCCGTTAGCTTAACGGCCTTCCGGCCGCCTTTTAGACCCTCAAAACGACAATTATGAAGTTTTCTTGTCGCACAAGTCGAAGTGGAATATCATAGATTATTCAAATTGGTGGAATGATATGGGGTATTTATAGTTGATGGATATGGAATTATATGGAATATTAGAGTTGGATTGGAATAAGGAAACTAATGTGGCTTAGGGATTAAGCAAATAAAGATAAGGAAAGTGGTGCTTGGGGAATAAGTAACTTGGAGGGAATTTCCGTCCAGCTTTTATGCTTCATCTTCAAGTCCGATTTTGGATAAGATAAGTGTCGAATTAGCCAAAAGTCCCTCTCACATAAGTCGTAGGAAATTTCATCTAGTTTTCAGAACATTTTTAATCTCGTCAATTGGACTTATGAGTCATCAGATATACCCGAAACACTGAAGAGGGGTCAATCTGCCAGCAATATCCTTTTTGCATCTTTTCAGCTCCATTCTCTTTCTTTTGCATTCCATCTCCCATTTTAACTGTAATTAAATATTTCAAAGCATATTAAGTATATTTTAGTTCTAAATAATAATAATAAAGGCTAAAATATTAAGATATGTTATACATAAATATATATATAAATACACATATCAAAATACCCCACACTTAGCCTTTGCTTGCCCCCAAGCAAACTTACTTTTATTTTACCAATATTGCACTAAACAATCCATTTAAAACTCAGCCATTATGCCAAGACCTCAACGCATGCATTTGTGTCTAAAATTTTCCTAAAGTACCCCCCATACTTTAAATACTCACAATCTTCATAAACACTTGCCCACTTTTTCCGAACAATGCTCATTTTATGCAACCCTCCGAATTCATCCGCAGAAAACCTCCTAACCTCAAGGTATTTTTAGTTGAGCAACCTAAGCATACATAATCTAGAATTACAATTTAAGATACCACTATGGAGCTTTTTAGGAATTCTTCACTTTCTTAACAATTTGATCTTTGATTTCTTTGAATTCACCACCTTATTTGATTTGATTTCTTGGTATCTTCAACTTTTTAAATTTCTTGGAATTTTGATCTTTTGATCTTCACTTTATTTGCTCCAAAATTCTTCAAACTTTTTCGTAATTCTCTCTTCTTTTTTTTTTTTACTGTACCTCTCTTTTTTCACTCAAAACCTACATGCTTAAGCAGAGGCGCTCAACCTCAACCTTTATTGGTTAATGATAATAATTTTCCTGGATACATTTCAGGTTTAGGCTGCTAAACATATTGCATCCTTCAAACCGAGCGGGGTTATGTTTTTGTTCCATGATTTCACTAAAATAAGGGAAGCCACAAATGCACTATAACGTATATTGGCTCAACTAAACATTTGAGTTCTCATCGGATCATTCCATACAATATTAGCAAAGTTTTAAATTATCACTAGATTTTTCTAAATTAAACTATTATTTCAAGTTTTCTTTTAAATTTTTAAATTTCCCTAAATCTAGTAATTTCCAACTATTATTTCATTTTTATAATTTACTTTTACCGACCCCTACCCCACACTTATTTCATACAATGCCCTCATTGTATGCTAAAACAAATTAAGAACATAAAAAGGGAGAAAAAAGGAACAGACTCCCCTGGGTAGTTGTGGCGAGATCGAATGGGGCTGCTACAGGTTGCTTCAAATATTGCTGAAAAACTGAAAACTGGAACTGCTGCTTCTGAATGTGCCGGAAAAATACAAAAGAACATTGACTTATGAAATATGGTGCGAACGATTGCAAACTAAAGCAATATATAGTGACCATGATGTGGGAAATTGTCAACCACATTGTGTCATCGAGTGAGGAAAAATCCATATCGCGAATAATAGCATGGCCACGACGTGGTAAGTGGTGGTCACATCGTAGTATGTAGAATAGCAGCCTCCTCTCACGATGAAAAACTCCCCCACGACATAGGAAAGTGTCAACCATGTCATGGCAGCCGGTATGATACTTCTACATCGCGTCAAAATAAAACTCCATGGTGTGGGAACAGCTCATCCATGCCATGGGAATCAATGTATAGTTAGAAACGCCACTCTTTGAAATAATAATCCCTCCAATATCGACGCGCACCCCACACTTATTGAAAGTCATGGCTCTCAAGTGTCAACTTCAAACCCTCACACGGTTTTTTCTCTCATGACAAATCAACATTCGACCCCAATTATTGAAATTTCTGAAAGCATCTGAAGGGTAAAAGTTCTGCAAAGATCTGAAACATCAAGAGCATCAACATGGAAAACAAAATTTAAACAAACTAAAAATAAAAATAAAAACTCACTAAAATAACTAAAAAACCAAAATAACTAAAAAGGATATCACGATCACATGTCTTCGTCAAAATCAAACTACAATTGTTGATTAAATCCCTTGCATGCAAGAGGTGGTTTGTGAAAACAAAAACTTTCGGGACCTGTCAGACTATTTCCTTTGTTTTCTTTGCACCATTAACTAATAAGTAGAATAAGAGTTGACCCAACTAGTCAAGAGTAGAAAGAGTTCAGTCTTCCACTTAACCACCTCGATACGCCTTGCTATACTAGGCCTCGTGGATTGATTTGGACAAATCACCAAAGTAGTAGACTAAACAAGTCAAGAATTCCCTAATCGCTTGCAATCTCGAAACCCATGCAAAAGGTAAAGCCAATCGATGTGTATGATCACAAATTCCTACAAATAACAACAAGAACCTTCCCGACAAGCGAAATGATATCAACGAAAATAAAACTAAAAAATAAAATAAAAAACTAACTAAAAATAAATAACGAATAATCAAATAAACTAAATTAATTGAAAGTCGTTCCCCGGTAACGTCGCCAAAAACTTGATGTGCACAAAAGTACCCACTAATTTTAATATTTATAACCTAATAAACTTAGACTAACTATGCACTTATAGGCAGTGTACCTAGTCAGATTAGAGTATAGCTTAGGTAAGTCGGGTGTCGATCACAGGGAACGGTGGATTAATTTAATATATTTGATTATTGGTTACAGGTCATACGAAAAGGATAAAAGAAATAGTTTTAAAAAAATATCAAACTAATAATTAATTAACCATTCTCGATAAACTAACAGGGAAACAAATCTCTTCAGGTACTTTGGTTTAGACAAATTCCACCTTAAAAACATAGACAATTGCATACACAAATTCATTTATTCATGTTCACCGATTCCTAAAATGATTAGATTCGTGTTCACTATAACTAATCCTTTAGCAAACAAGTCAATTCAAATAGTGATCAATTGGTTAAACTAACATGCTTCCTAATGTTCAGTTCGTATCAAGCAAGACTTGCAAATATAGTTAATCAAATTACGCATTCAATTAACCTCTTGTTGATGATCATCAAACAAGGCTCACACATTAACTTACTTATTCCCATGTTAATCCTAGTTTCACATTCGTTATTCCTAGACTTATAATCTCGATGGTCATCAAAATCATAAGAGACAAGGAATCAAGCATATGTTCATACAACTCAATTTACTTGGCAATTAACAACAAATAATCATCATTAATACATAAGGATCTTTCAACAAGCTTGGCAAGATAAATTAAACACAAACAAACTATTCAATATAGCAATTAGTCCAATAATCAAAGCTTCATTCAATCATAAACACAAAGTAAAAGGTTTTTACACCCAAGTCAGAAACTAAATACATAATAGCAACACAATGGAATGCTAAACATGGTCACGTTAACAACCCATATGATTACCGAAATGTATCCGCTCTCCAACCCTTCCGATCTCCGCTCCCGTTAGCTTAACGGCCTTCCGGCCGCCTTCTAGACCCTCAAAACGGTAATTATGAAGTTTTCTTGTCGCACAAGTCGAAGTGGAATATCATAGATTATTCAAATTGGTGGAATGATATGGGGTATTTATAGTTGATGGAGATGGAATTATATGGAATATTAGAGTTGGATTGGAATAAGGAAACTAATGTGGCTTAGGGATTAAGCAAATAAAGATAAGCAAAGTGGTGCTTGGGGAATAAGTAACTTGGAGGGAATTTCCGTCCAGCTTTTATGCTTCATCTTCAAGTCCGATTTTGGATAAGATAAGTGTCGAATTAGCCAAAATTCCCTATCACATAAGTCGTAGGAAATTTCGTCTAGTTTTTAGAACATTTTGAATCTCGTCAATTGGACTTATGAGTCATCAGATATACCCGAAACACTGAAGAGGGGTCAATCTGCCAGCAATATCCTTTTTGCATCTTTTCAGCTCCATTCTCTTTCTTTTGCATTCCATCTCCCATTTTAACTGTAATTAAATATTTCAAAGCATATTAAGTATATTTTAGTTCTAAATAATAATAATAAAGGCTAAAATATTAAGATATGTTATACATAAATATATATAAAAATACACATATCAATAGGGCACCCAAATTTGCCCTCGGAAGTTTATAAGCCCACGAACGTCCGTGTCAAACTCGGACACCTGTCCAATAACCCGCTCCCTCTTGCGGTTCTCCAGTCTCACGACCTCTGCCAGGGCCTCTCAGATGGTGTCTAAGACTGGAGTCATCACTTCCATCCTCATGAACACATCTCGGATCGGAGCACTCGCTGCTCTACGACTCAGGGCGTCGGATACCACATTAGCCTTGCCCGGAAGATATAAGATCTCACATTCATAGTTCTTCACTACATCCAACCACCTCCTCTGCCTCATATTCAGGTTGGGCTGATCCATGAGGTACTTTCAGGCTCTTATGGTCCGTATATATGGTACATTGAACTCCATACGAGTAGTGGCGCCAGATATTGAGGGCGAACACCACTACCCCTAGCTCCAGGTCGTGGGTGGGATACCTCGTCTCATAAGGATTTAGTTGCCTTTATACATATGCTATCACGTGACCTCTCTGCATCAACACCACACCCATCCCGGATATAGAAGCATCACAGTAAACCACAAATTCCTCTACTCCCTCAGGAAGGGATAACACCAGGGCTTCACACAATCTCTAGCGAAGAGTCTCAAATAAGACCTGCTGGTCTGGACCCCAAGTAAAAGTAACACCCTTTCGGGTCAACCTGGTGAGAGGAACGACAATCTTGGAGAAACCTCTGATAAATCTCTGATAGTAGCCGGCTAAACCCAGGAAAATCCTAATCTCGATCGAGGATCTCGACACTTCCCATCTCATAACTGCCACGATCTTGGTCGGTTCGACCAACATCCCATTCTGATTAACAAGGTGTCCTAGGAACTCGACTTCTCGTAACCAGAAATCACACTTGGAGAATTTGGCATAACGCCTCTCCGTCCTCAAAACTCCAAGAATCTCTCGAAGATGCTCTTCATGTTGCTCTCTGGATCTCGAATACACCGGGATATCATCTGATAAAACCCTTTCCCAACAGCTTTTGGAGCTGTGAGGATAACTCTTGCATCTTTGGTGGCTCAAGGCGATAAGATGCATTGGCAATAGGCACCGCTCCCGGAACCAAATCGATCCAGAACTCCACCTGCCTCTCGGGAGGCACACCCGACAACTCCTCGGGAAAAACATCAGGAAACTCGCACACTATCAGAACCTCGACAATAGAACAATGACCTCTCTATGGCAACCCGCGTATCCATCACATACGCTAAAAAGTCCATACAACCCTGCTCTTGACTCTTTCTCGCTTTGGTAGCAGAACAGAAAGCTGATCTAGATCTAGTACCCTCGCCATACACCGTAAGCACTCCCCCACTAGGGTATCATATAGTCAATAACTGTCACTCACAATCGATCACAACTCCAAATCGAATCATCCAGTCCATGCCCACTATGACACAAATATCACCCATCGTGATCGGTAGCAGGTCTATCGAAAACTCAACACCAAAGATCTCTAGTACACACCCCCAGATCACATCAATAGCAAAAACCGCATGCTCATCGACTATAGAAACCCTTAGAGGTCGACTCAACACCTCATATCGGATACTGATGTGACGACTAAAAGCTAAAGACACGAAGGATCAAATCACACCCGAGTCAAATAACACTAAAGAAGGTACATAACTCACATGAAAAGTACCTACACATAACATAATATAAGCACAAAATATCTCAAAGGAATATAAATAAAGAATATGTATTGGCCACGACATCAGGTGCTGCGCAGATCTCTTTCGCTGTCAACTGAAAGGCTCTCCCATGAACCCTTAATGTCTCGACCTTTGCGGGCCGACTCACAGTAGCACGTAAAGCAGTAGGTGAAAATCCTTGTGCTGATCCCTGAAGAAGATGGGGGCACTCGGCCTTTCGATGGTTGGTATGGTTACAATGAAAGCATACTGCAAACCCCTTCGGGCAATCCTTCGCCATATGCCCCACTTTGCCACATCTCTAGCAAATCCCTGCTTGAAACGATCCCTCGTGACTCTTGCCACACTTACTACAAGTACGGCCCTTATGGCCCCCAGTCCTCGTATCAGTGGGCTTAGCCTGCTTCGCCGCCGGTTATGACTACACTGGTCTCCGGTCCCTACCCCGGGACTCCTCCTTCTCTCTAGTCTGTAACTCTAGCTCGATCTCCATCCGTCTGGCATTGGTCTGAAGCTCAACTAATGTCCTATATGATGAGTTCTCCATGAACTCTCGTATATCCCTTCTTAATATGCTCAGATTCCGGCTCACACATGCATGCTTAGTGGACACGTGTTCAGGGCATAATAATGCCCTCTCATGAAACATCCTCGTAATCTCAGTCACAGACTCTATCTTCTGCTTGAGAGACAGAAACTCCTAGGCCAAACGTTCCCTTTCCACAGGGGGGAACATAATCATCTCGAAATAAATAGGTAAGCCTCTCCCATGTTACTGCAACATGATCTGCAGGAGTAAAACTGGTAGTCACAAACTTCCACCAGTCCTTCGCCCTCCCACAAAGTTGGTTCAGCGCAAACCAAACCGTAAAATAATCAGGACATGAACATTACCTAAATAGCCAGCAAGAAGTCTCCATTTTCTATGATGGAGTCAATGTCATAACCAGGCAGTTACTTGACTCACAAGGCCTACTTACTAAGAAATTGCCCACACCGTGACCTAAATAGCCAACAAGAAGTCTCAATTTTCTATGATGGAGTCAATGTCACAATCAGGCAGTTACTTGACTCGCAAGTCCCGCTTACAAAGAAGCCACCCCCGGTGATCAAAGAATTAATTGAAGAATTCTCTAAGAACTCTAGAGAATACCACAACCTAAGAAATGATGTTACTAGGGGAGCCGCATATGCAGCTACTGAAGACTTATCCGCGGTCATGGCTATGCTAAAAACCATGGATAGGAGGATAAATAAAATGGATCAAACGATCCATGCTATTCGAGTGGGTTGTGAAAATTGTAATGGACCTCATCTTACTAGAGACTGCGACTTGGATGAAAATGGCAACAAAAAGGTGCAAGTATGTTACTCAAGTGGGGACCGATATGATGAAGACTGGCAAAAACCAAAGAAAGAGTAGCTCCCATATGAAGAGTACAAGAAGGCTAAGGAGGAGAAGTACAAGCAGAAAGGAAGAGTTTTTTTTACCAAAAGGAGGAGCCGACACAAGAAAGAAAACCAAGTTTGGAAGAGATGCTTACCAAATTTGTAGCTGCTTCAGAAAAGAGACATAGCGATCATGATGATGCCATTTAAGAAACAAGAACTATCCTTAGAAACCAGCAAGCATCCATTCACAACATAGAAACACAGCTGGGGCAACTTGCTCAACAAATAAACCAAAGATCACTGGGCGAACTCCCTAGTAAAACCAAAAATAACCCACGAGGCGCGCACATAAATATAGTTACAACAAGAAGTGGGAAAATAATCACTCCTCTGGCCCCTATTCAAAAAGAAGCACCCAAAGAATCATAGAAGGAGGAGACAAAAAATAAGCAAAAAATCAAAATCTTCGATCTGACAGCTCTACTCGTCGAGTACCAAATATGGACTCGGCGAGTACACTGCCAAATCCGAAGGAACGGGTCCCTGAAAAGCTTTATCAGCCTCCAATGCCATACCCAACCCGAGCTAAGAAGGAGAAGCAGGAAGAGGAGTACCAGAAGTTTCTAGATCATATCAAGGCTCTTCAAATCAACATACCCTTCATTGAAGTTGTCGTCCAAATGCCCAAATATGCTAAGTTCCTTAAGGAACTTCTCACTAATCGAAGGAAGATGGAAGAAGTGAAGAAGGTAGTCCTCAATGAAAACTGCTCAGCTGCTATGCTAAATAAGCTACCAAAGAAGAAGGGTATCCCGGGGAGCTTAACTCTACCTTGCCAATTTGGCAACTTGGCTACCATTCATGCCTTAGCCAATTCGGGAGAAAGTGTGAACCTAATGCCATATTCATTCTTCAAGAAGCTAGATCTCCCGGAACCAACGCCAATTCGCACGAGGATTCACTTAGCAAACAAGATAGTCGCTTTCCCAAGAGGCATATGCGAAGACTTACTGGTCAAGGTGGGCAAATTCGCCTTTCCCGTTGATTTTATAATTCTAGATATGGAGGCGGATCCTCAAGTCCCGATCATCTTCGGAAGACCCTTCCTCAACACTGCGAGTGTTATAGTAGACATGAGGGATTCAAAGCTTACTTTGCGGGTAGGTGATGATTCTGTAACTTTTGGGGTTGATCAAGCCATGAAGTATGCAAGGAACAGTGACGACACGGCGTTCTCAATTGACATGCTAGATGAACTATTGGAGGAATGCGTAAGTGAAGATTCCAGTAAGTCCACAATTTTTGATGAAGAATTTTATGCAGAAAAAGACTTAATGGAGATCGAAAGGTTGCTGGAAGAAGCTAAGTTTGAAGAAATAGTCAAGAAATCTGAGAGCCCTACTCGCCGAGTAGGGCCGATCTACTCGCCGAGTTCCTCCTTAGAAAAGGCAGAATTCGTCAATGCAGCCACAAACTCGCCGACTACCTTACCTGCACTCGGCGAGTACAACAGTCAGAACCAAAAATCTGAGCTCAAAAAGTTACTAGAACATTTGGAGTATGCTTTCCTTGAAGATGGCAACCAAAAGCCAGTAATCATAGCCTCTAACCTGTCCAAATCTGAAAAGGAAGAGCTCGTGCAAGTGTTGAAGAAGCGGAAGCGGGCCATAGCATGGAGCATCACCGACATCAAGGGAATAAGTCCATCTTATTTCTCTCACAAGATCAATGTGGAAGAAGGAGCAAATTCGGTTGTACAGCACCAAAGAAGATTAAACCCGAATATGCAAGAAGTGGTCAAGAAGGAAGTGGCTAAACTCTTAGATGCGGGAATTATCTATTCCATTTCTGACAATCCGTAGGTGAGTCCGGTCCAAGTGGTGCCCAAGAAAGGAGGGATGACGGTCATAACCAATGAGAAGAATGAGCTAATTCCGACACGAACGGTAACCGGTTGGAGAGTGTGCATCGATTATCGAAAGCTAAACGATGCCACTCGTAAAGACCATTTTCCCATACCTTTTATTGATCAAATGTTAGAAGGATTATCGGGTCATAGTTACTATTGCTTTCTAGACGGTGTCTCGGGTTATTTTCAAATACCCATAGACCCAATGGACCAAGAAAAGATCACATTTACTTGCCCAAGTGGGACTTT
Source organism: Lactuca saligna (assembly GCF_052625555.1). NCBI lineage: Eukaryota > Viridiplantae > Streptophyta > Magnoliopsida > Asterales > Asteraceae > Lactuca > Lactuca saligna. Next base: position 62,403,492 of record NC_136417.1, on the reverse strand, counting down.
TGCTTATAGGTGCATGCCCTTTGGGCTATGCAATGCACCCGTGACTTTTCAAAGGTGTATGACAGCCATATTCCACGATATGGTGGAAAAATTCATGGAAGTTTTTGTGGATGATTTTTCTGTTTTTGGATCTTCCGTCCATGATTGTCTCACAAATCTTGACTTATTGCTTGCTAGGTGTGAAAAAACTGACTTGGTCCTCAACTGGGAGAAATGTCACTTTATGGTTAAGGAGGGTATAGTGTTAGGCCACAAGGCTTCCAAAATGGGAATTGAAGTGGATCGGGCAAAGATTGACACCATTGCCAAATTACCCCCACCAACTAATGTGAAGGGCATTAGAAGTTTTCTAGGACACGCGGGTTTTTACCGATGTTTCATAAAATATTTTTCCAAAATAACTAGACCTCTAACACAATTACTATTAAAAGATGCACCATTTAATTCTACTAAAGAATGTTTAGAGGCATTTGATTTCTTAAAGGAAAAATTAACTAATGCCCCGATCATTGTTGCACCAAATTGGAGTTTACCCTTTGAAATTATGTGTGATGCTAGTGACTTTGCATTAGGAGTTGTCCTTGGTCAAAGGGTTGATAAGCACTTTCAACCCATATATTATACTAGCAAGACTCTAAATCCAGCCCAATAAAATTACACCACCACAGAAAAAGAATTATTAGTTGTGGTGTATGCTTTTGATAAATTCCGTCCTTATTTAGTTTTATCTAAAACAACCGTTTTTACTGACCACTCTGCTATCAAGTATTTATTTGCCAAATAGGATGCCAAGCCAAGACTGATACGATGGGTGCTACTTCTTCAAGAGTTTGACATAGAGATACGAGACAAAAAGGGAATGGAGAATGTAGCAGCTGACCACTTGTCAAGGCTTGAAAACCCGCGATTGCACGAAGATAGAGTTGGCGATGATTTTATGGATGAGTATATTATGGTGACCGTGGGAGAAGAACCATTGTTTGCAAATATAACTAACTACTTAGATAGCAATTACATCCCAAAAGATCTCACAAGTTAACAAAAGAAGAAATTCTTTTCCAAGATAAAATATTGCTTTTGGGATGAACCGTATCTTTTCCGAAGCTGCGTGGATGGGATCATACGAAGATGCGTGTTCGAGAATGAAAGCCGGAAAATATTAGAGCATTGTCATAGCGGGCCCACGGGTGGGCATCATGGAGCACATTACACTGCAAAGAAGATCTTTGACATTGGGTTCTATTGGCCCACAATTTTTAAAGATGCAGCCCAATTTGTCAAAGACTGTGATGCTTGTCAAAGAGTGGGAAACATTTCATCTCGAAATGAAATGCCACAACATAGTATCCAAGTGTGCGAAGTATTTGATGTGTGGGGGATCGACTTCATGGGACCATTTCCCATGTCTAAAGGCAACAAATACATATTGGTGGCGGTGGATTATGTATCTAAATGGGCGGAGGCACAAGCGTTACCAACTAATGACGGTCGGGTAGTGGTGCGGTTTTTAAAGAAGTTATTTTTACGATTTGAAGTCCCAAAGCTCTTATAAGTGACCGAGGCACGCATTTTACCAATGATCAACTAGAGAAGGTGCTAAGGAAATATGGGGTAACCCATAAATTTTCTACATCCTACCATCCACAAACTAGTGGACAAAACGAAGTGACAAATCGAGCTTTAAAGCGAATCTTGGAGAAATCGGTGGGGAGCAATCGCAAAGAATTGTTGGATAAGCTAGACGATGCACTTTGGGCCTTTTGTACAGCTTTCAAAACGCCTATTGGTACTACACCATATAGGTTAGTTTATGGAAAGCAATGCCATTTGCCGGTGGATATAGAGCCTAATGCTTTTTGGGCTTTAAAGATGTGCAACTTCAACATGGAGGAACTCAAGAGCAACCGGTTAATGCAGATGAATGCTCTTGAGGAACTTAGAAATGATGCATACTCTAGTTCTTTGATCTATAAAGAGAAGACCAAGATGTGGCATGACAAGAGGATAAAAGAAAATAAAGAATTTAGTGAAGGCCAAAAAGTGTTGCTCTTTAATTCATGGCTAAATCTTTTCTTGGGAAAACTCAAATCAAGATGGGATGGTCCTTTTCTGGTGAAGACGGTGTTTCCACATGGTCCTATAGAGCTATTGTCAAGAGATGGAACACCTTTCAAAGTCAATGGACATAGGGTCAAAAAGTATGAAGAAGGAGTCCCCAGGAATGAAGGTATGGAAGAATTGTTATTGCTGGAAGGGATTGCAACCACGTAGAAGGGGAGGAGTCTAGCTAACGACTCCTTAAAAAGAAGCGCTTCTCGAGAGGCAACCTGAGTTTCAAGTTTGCATTTTTCTTTCCTTTACTTTCTTTTTATTATTTTATCTTTTTCATTCGTCTTCTTCTAAGAATATAATTGCTTGAGGGCAAGCAATGCCTAGAGTGTGGGGTGGATGGTTAAAAATGAAAAAAAAAAACATTAATTTTTCAAAACATTCAAATTTTTTTAAACTGCAAGGATTACTTGCCAAGTAGGCACATATACTCGGCGAGTACCTGCCCAAATAACCCGATAAATGCGTAACAGCAGTTCTACTCGGCGAGTAGCCAACTTACACAGATGGTTTATAATCTGTAAAATAAGGGTTTTCACCCATTTAACCTATACACTCGTTGTGCACAGCCTCCTTCAAGCATTCTCTGCGATTTCTTCAATTTTCCACTTAATCTTCGTCTTTCAAAGGAAAAGGTAAGATCTTTACACTTAAAACTCATCAAAGGTTCAAGCTTTATCATTGATTTGCCCCTATTTTGCTTAAATTCGGATTTGGGGGTTTCCTCAAATTCTAGGGTTCTAATTTTTCCATGAATTAGGTAATGTTAGGAGAAATTTCTTTTGGATCTATGGTTATTTGACTTAATACAGCAAACCCTGTGAAAAATTAGGAGTTTCGGACAGCCTATATATGATCGACAGGCTTTCTGTCCCGAAGTTCATTCTACTCACCGAGTAGATGATATGGACTCGGCGAGTAGGAGTTATTGCAACTTTGTTTATTTGATTTTAATTGTTGGGTTTTGTTTGTTTGTGTTTCCTTTATGTTGTTATGCAGCTACCATGTTTAGAAGAGGGAAATCTTCAAGAGGGGGAAGCCAAGGTGACATCCCGTGGCTCTCATTTCGACAAATCACGTCCAAATCATCTCAAGCTCGAGCTAAAAATAACTTAGAGGCGCTGAAACAGAAGGAGATTCATTTCCCCAACGCTGTTGACTGGGATTGGTTGGGAAAAGTGGGTTTAGAGGAGGAGATCACACCATATTTGGTGAAGGAGTGCAACTTGGGGGATACCACCATCATATGCGATGGTTGGTTACAATTATTCAAGATACAAGAATCGGTTTATGCTGAATGTGTTGGGAGTTTTTTGCTACCATCTCATTCCGAGGTGGTAGTGAGTATTACAACCCCAACATAATTTCTTTTTCTCTTGGTGGGGAGCTGCGACAATGCAACATGTATGAATTTTCCTGGAGGCTGGGGATTTATGATCAAAGCACTATGCTGACTGAGGATTTTGAAGTCTTTCTGGAGAACTGCCACAAGGATCTTCCCGAGGTAGTGGTTGCTTCTACCTGGTGGAATACTATTTCCAGTCGGGTGTATATTCCTTCTACCGCTAAGGAGGGTCATATTCGCTCACCGATCCATCGTCTTACTCACCGCTTCGTGGCCAGCACCATCAACATGCGGAAGGATTGGGACAAGGTCCCAACCCTTGATATCTTCTATCTTTGGAGTATTATTACTCCCAATGCTTTCAGCAATCTCCCCTATTGCATCGCCAAGTTTCTTGCTGAAGGGGAGGTT